>NC_142064.1:174439827-174749161 GCF_059756535.1 Pantherophis guttatus
CGGATTACAAATATCATTTCCAATAAAAAGAATAAGTGATTCAAGAAGGAGCTTCAAGGGACTATTTGGACATTTTAGACATAATCTGTGTGGAATTTAGAGTTAAGACTAAAGTTAAAAGATAGTGAAATTAGTTGAGGATTGAAAGGGAAAAATTGTAGGTGAAAGAGCATTACTGGTTAATATCAAAAAGGGAATGAAGAGGGAGTGGAGAATCTGGGAGAAATTTGAAGGGTCGTGGGGCACTTTATATAAAGTTGCTGATATATTGATAAAGTTCAAAATGTCAAATTCAAACCTATCTAAATTAGGGGGGGAATGGATTGGCACCATCATCTGCCCCATCATCTGCCCCATCATCTGCAACGTCAAGCCCTTCAAATCAAAGGTCAATAGAAAGCTTAATTCAACAGGAAAAAATGAATACAATTCAAAAAGATATGCAAACATTGTTCTAATCGTTACAAGAGGTCATAACTAAGAACCATACTGAAATAAGGACTGAAATAGTGGGATGAGAACTGAGATGGGAGAGATCAAGGGAAAAATTCAAAGTATGGATGAAAAACTGAGGACTTTTCAACAAATGTTAACCAAAAAAGAATAAAATATTAAAATAATTGAAGAAAAATCAGAACAAGCAGGAAAAAAAACAGAGGAAATGAATCAGACATTAACACAGGCCAATAAAGAACTTGAAGGAACAGTAATCCAGTTGCAAATGGAAAAGGCTGAACACTTCTTGACTTTCAGAATATTGAGGAAGGAAAAGAAGAAAACATAGCTGAATTGATGGTAGACCTCTTGGCTCAAACATTACAAATAACAATACATGAGATGAGGGCAGAGATAGACAAAGTGTTCAGAATCTACGCTTGCTATGCTAAAAAGAACAAACTCCCAAGGGAGGTACACGTAAGATTTATGAAAGAAATAATAAGAGTACCCCAAAATTGGGAAACTGTACTTCTCGCTGGCACAATAAAAGAAAAGGGGGGTGATCTTATACATCAAAGAAACAATAAAAGCCAAATCTATATACACAGACAAAGAAGTGAGAATACTAATGGTGGAAGTAACAATAAACCACAAACAGGTACTTTTGAAAGTAATTTATGCACCAAACAACAAGCAAGAAGGAAACTCCAGGAGAAAATTGCAGAATTGGACTATGAAAACATTTGCTTAATAGGAGATTTTAATGCAATCACAGATGTAAAGCTAGATTACAGAATTTTACCAAAATCTTTCTTTAAACTGGTGGAGGAAATGAACATCCAAGATATATGGAGAGAAAGAAACCCAGAGAAAAATCAATATACATACTACTCGAATAGCCATCAATCCTGGTCAAGGATAGACATAGCGTGGATGACACCAGAACTAAGTACCAATATACAGGAAATAGAAATAGAACCAATATATTATATATGGGCAAACCACAATTCAGTCAGGAATAAATGGAAAGGATACAAGAAAAAAGATGGATGTTGAATCAATTCATATTAAAAGACAAGGAATTCATACAAACAATAGAAAAAGAAATGACATTCTTCTTCAAATAAAATAGAAAGGAAGAGACCTCACTACAAAACGTATGGGACACAGAGAAGGCATACTTCTGTCGGCTAGCTATTTCTTATACAGGAGGTAAAAATAAAGAAAAGAAACAACATCAAAAAAACACTGGAGGGAAAATGCAACAGATTGGAACTGGAATTGCAGAAAAAAACCACAACAAAAGAAGCTCAAATACCAAATGGAAATAAATAAAACACAAACTGACCTTACTTGAAAAAGAAGAATTAGCACGCAAAATTAAGAGTATAAAAACAAACTTTTTCAAAAATGCCAATAAACCAGGTGGTTGCCATATAAATTAAAAAAAGAAAAAGAAAAAAAACAGATACAAAGCTTGATAGACGAGAAAGGTACATTACAACATCAAAATAACAGCAAAATAATAATAATAATCCAGAACTAATATGAAAATCTGTATGATCAAGAGGAACTATCAGAGGATAAAACAATATCTAGAGGAGGCCGGGTTACCTAAAGTCCCTGAAGAAATAAGATCTACACTAAATGAAAGGATAACAATGTTTGAATTAACAGAGGCAATTAAGAGACAGAAGAATAATAAAACTCCAGGACCAGATGGCTTAGTGACAGAATTCTATAAACAATTACAAGACCCCCTGGGACTGAGACTACTGGAAGTTTACAATAAAGTCTTACTAAAAGCTAAGATACCAAATCCTGGATGGAAGCAAATATCACCATCATACCAAAAGAAGACGCAGATTTATCACAGATTAAAAACTATAAACCCACCTCACTTTTAAATGTGAACTATAAAATTTATACATCAATAACAGCTGAAAGATTGAAGAGATTTCCGGATGAATTTATACATTTGGCCCAGAATGGTTTCCTGCCAAATAGACAAATCAAAAATAACATGATAATAATTCTGAACACATTGGAATATTATGAAGCACACCCAGAAAAACAAATGGCACTAATGTTTCTTGACGCATAGAAAGCATTCGACAATGTAAAATGGCGACTGATGATACTGCAGCTAAAATATATGGAATTTGGGAGAAAATTCACCAATATGATCAAGGCAATATACACAAAACAGACTGCAAAAGTGTTTGTGAATGGGGACATAACAGAGAATATTAATATTAAAAGAGTCACAAGATAAGGATGCCCTTTCTCCCCCTTATTATTTATTCTGGAAGTATTAAATAGAAACATCCGCCAAGATATAGAAATAAAAGGCATGGCGATAAAAAAGACCAATACAAACTACAAGCTTTTGCAGATGATTTGGTGTTTATTATAGAAGAACCACAAGAAATGGGACCCAAACTATTAAAGAAAATAGAAGACTATGATGATGTTGCAGGATTGAAAATAAACAAAGAGAAAACTAAAATCTTAAGTTAAAAATCTTACACAAGGAACAGAAAAAAGATTTAATGGAAAAGATAGATATTCAAATAGTTAAAAAAGTAAAATATTTGGGAATACATCTATCAGCGAGATGTGTAACTATAAAAGAAGACAATTACTTAAAATTAACACAGCAAATTAAATTGGATCTGGAAAAGTGGGAAAACATGCAATTATCACTGTTAGGAAGAATAGCCACCATCAAAATGAATATCTTACCGAGACTGTTGTACTTGTTCCAAACAATTCCAATAAAGCTAGAAAGGAAATATTTCGAGGAATTAAATGGAACGGTAACCAAATTTATATGGCAAGGCAGAAAGGCAAGAATTAGGTTGAAATTAATGCAAGACTCTATCAATAGAAGAGGTTTTGGCTTGCCAAACTGGGAACTATACTATCAAGCAGCTGCCCTCACCTGGCTAAAAGAATGGATAACTCTGAGACATAGATGAATACTTGTACTGGAGGGACAAGACTTACAACCGGGGTGGCATGCCTTTCTATGGTATGAGAAATATAAAGCACATAAATACTTTCTGGGACACTACATTAGAAATGCCCTACTCTGGAGTAAGGGCAAAAATCAAGGAAAAACACTACTTGAAAATCCCAGTCTGGCTCTCCACGATGGAGGGACTAACATACCCAAATGTGATGGACATGGGAAAAATGGTAAGATACAAAGTTATTTTAAATGAGAAGGGGGAATTGAAAAACAAACAGGAATTGAATAACCAAGGGATAAATTTAGATGCAATATAGATACCATAAAAATGCCAAAACATATAGTTTTTATAAAGAACCAACAGAAATGGATCAAATTTTAACAGGACCAGAGGACAAACTGATTAAAAAAATTATATAATTATTTATTGACTATTAGAATGGAAGAGGAGCAAGTAAAAGAAACTATGATAGCATGGGCTAAAAATTTTGGGTATTCCATAGAATTGGACAAATGGCAAAAGTTGTGGGACAGAAACTATACATTGACATTGTCCACTGCATATAAAGAAAATGTATACAAAATGTTTTATAAATGGCACTTCCCACCAGCTTAGCCAGAATATTTATGTCTGCCAAGCGCTGGAAGTGCAACCAAATCTGGGCATGTGTGGTGGACATGTTCAAAAGCAAAAAAATACTGAACTAAAGTACACACCTGGCTAGAAAAAATGATAAAGGAACATATAGATTTAAAACCGGAAATATTTCTGTTGGACATCATACCAGACAAATACAGTAAAAGAAATGCATACTTAATAATACATGTGTTAACAGCAGCCAGAATTGTGTTCGCACAACATTGGAAGGGTGAGAAGATCCCCACAGAAGAAAAGATAGTAACAAAAATTTTAGAATGTGCAGAAATGAATAAACTAACATTTGAAATTAAAGAAAAGGAAGACACTGAATATTTTGAGGTATGGGATCTGTTCTATCGATGGTTAAATAAGAGAAACAGGAGTTAGAATCTCGAAGATTACAAGAGAAAGATTAATCTCACTACTAGAGTTGTTTACTGTAACTTATTAATTTTAATTAATTTTGATTAGTATTACTAATTAATATATATTAATGTTATGAGGGGAAAGCACTGTTATTATGAAACTACCATTAGAGGATACAATTATTATGACTATGACAAATATTACTCCAAAGGACTGTAACCAGGCAACACACTGTATATATAGATTTTGAACATGTTGCTCTTTTTTATCTATATTTTTTTTATTTTTTTTCTAAATTAGAGATAAATAGGTTTGTTCTTGATGTAGGACATGCAAAACATTAGTGATGCTGGGCACTATGCAAGTGGAGGGTTGTCTCAATAGTAGAAAACTCATGTTACTAACCTATACATGTGTAGATAATTTACTGAAGTAAATTCCTTCCATCTACTTCAAGGTAGTAGCTGAAAAGCAAATAAATGTCCTGTCTGTAAAAGGCATTACCTAGTATGGTATCATTAGATTTTATGTTCTGTGTTCTCTTTCTGATTGTTACTCACTTTCTTTGTCTCTTCCTTTCACTGCCACTTCACAACAGGAGCAGCTCACGGTAAAGTCTTTCTGTCTGTCTGCCTCTATCACTTTCTCTCCCAAACACTCTCTGGTATACATGCTATTTATTTATGTGAATCTGGTTATGCATCACTGTATTTAACTAATACGATTGGAAAACAAAACAAATTGGAACTCTTTTTATCTCTCTCCAAACATCAGACATTTCATTGATTCTGTTCCATCTCACATGAGTTAGGATTTGTGTGCCTTCTTGTCAGGTTACACTTTCTAGGAATCAGTTTTGTTGAAGTGACCTTGAACTAGGTGCAGTAGTCGGTTTTTGCCTTGTTGGGCCACTGAAAACAACATTCCAGTTAACCTGAGGACAAGCAATTGTGGCTGGAACGTTGTTGGGCCTGGTCAAAAAGTCCTGATTACTAGGAATTGTGGCCTTTGTTCTGGGATCAAATATTTCATTCTCTGTTCTGAACACTTACTTTTAATAGCCACTAAATATTTATGCTGGAGAAGAACAATGTTGAAAAGAAGATTATGTTGCAAGGCTGCTAAAAGGAACAGACTGGAATATGTTATTGCTAGGCATCACAATACTTTTAGAGTATGGTTAAATATTTGTTTAATCAAATGTCAAAAACATCTTTCCATCTTAAAAATATTTTTTTGAGAACCAGATACTTTGTGTTATCAGACTGCTTTTCGGGGTTGACATAAATGTAAAATCTTCATCATTGTCATCATCATCACTATTCAACAACGTAAGTTAGATAAAGGGTCAGAGAAACAGTTACAGTTCAGGGATGGGTTCTACTTACCTTTACCACCAGTTCACAGCAGAGCTGCTTTGCTTGCGCACGCGCGTGCACTCTTCTGCGCATGCGCAGAAGCGTTTTGATGACGTCGGGGTCGGTGGGCGGGGCCTCCTGCCGGTTTTACTACCGGTTCTATAGAACTGGTGCAAACCGGGGGCAACCCACCACTGTTACAGTTGTAATGGCTACCTATCTGGTTATGTTGCTTGGACATTTTATTTATTTATCTGATTTCTATAGCCACCCCTCTCAACCAGTGTCTCATATATATATAGTTGCCAAATAAAACTATTGGCAGACCCAGGCACAAAACTAGACCTTTATGGCCATATAGATTTTCTTAATCTATATTTATCATGCAGTTATTTTTATTTCTCAAGTTAATCCAATACTAGAAAAACTGACTTGCAGGCTTTAAATGTATCTTTATTCTATTGAGGTTTTAAAAGCTGCTCCATTACATATAGAAACTAGGTTCTTGAACACTTGCCAACCTATTGAATATTGGAAGAATTGTCAGTGTCCTTTAAATAAATGTCCTACATCTTTAAGCATTAGTGTTGAGATGGCTTTGAAATATTGTGGTACCTACCAAAGCCATTATGCCTACAAGGCAGTCAGAACTGAGGGACTTTAGGAACATTCGAAAAAGTTCTATAAAGGCATTATGTGTCAGCCCTGTTCATAGGAAAATACAAAAAATAACATGGCCATCCAAAGCAATTCAAGTACAATTTGTTGAAAGCTGGGGTCTAAAGTGGCATTTAAGAGAGGAAGCAACTAATTAGCCCGAGGCTTCTCAGGGCTCATGTTTAAAATGAATGAAAATGAGCCAAGTATCTCCATAAAACTATTGTTGGTTTATATCTTTTCTATCTGTTTTTCGATAGTAATGAATAATTGATAAATTTATTCTGTCATTCTTCAGCCAATTTTTGCTAGCCTTTCAGAAGCTTTCTTTGGAAGATGTAGTTAATTTACTGAGCTTATAGGCTATTAAAGAAAAGGAGACTAGTTTCTCTAACCTTGGAGTAAAATTGACGCTGGATGGAATCAAGGCAATTTGACTGAATCTAAATACGTTGTGCTTTTGGTCTTTAATTAGTTGGGTCCTTGTATTTTATGTGTGAAACTTATTGGCATGCAAGCTGTGCTCAGATGAGTTTGCTGGAATTTTCTCACATAGCTCAGCCCAGGAGAGAAGGCTCTGCAAGGGCCATTTGCACAACACAATCAACCAAGTCCCAGTCAGGTTTCCTCATATTTGTCTGCCTATAGCACGTCACCTGGTATGACTGGCCTGGTTCACCAATGACCAGGGTTGCAATCCCCACAGCTGCTGTTGCTGAGGAAATTGGGAGAATTTCATTTTCCTCTGCACATCTTGTCTCCTCCAGCTTTGAGAGAGGAAATTCAAAATATATGGGGACATGATTGAGGTTGGCACTTCCATGAGCAAGGTAAGGGGGACAGTACACACTGTCCACCTTTTTGGCCTTTAGTTTCCTGTGTGGCTCTGAGGAAATGCATAATGAAGGTCCAGAGCACCAATGCTCCAAGTGGGCCTGTTTTCATAAGCCTCTGGTAATTCACTCACAGACATCAGGAGGGACAGTTAAACCCTAGGCAAGCACTTTATACATCATAAGTGTATTATTGACTGGCAAATTTGCTTAGTTTTGTTTGAGACTAAAACTAGACACCACAAAGATAATTGGAGACTCGGTACGTTTGCACAATAGCTTACTGCTAGCACACCCTCTCCACTGACCCAAATACTTTTCCTAAATGGGCCTTAAAGAATCATTTATTTTAAAAAAGCAAATACTGCAGTCATTTAAAAACCAGACCACTGCAGAATGAGCTCTAAATTCTCTCCAGTACAAAGGCTTTTCTGGTCATGCAGCAAAATAGGTTAGGTATATATTCATTTTCACATGCAACTAAATTTTGACCAAGAAAACAATAATTTCTGCCACATTCCCCTCTTTGAGCATGTTGACATGATATGGAGGGGAAGAAAATCAAGCTTTAAGCATATAGTTGCTTTTTCTCTCTGTGTAATACATCTGAAAATAAGATTTATACTGCAGTTTTCATCATAATGTGTAAGTGTGTAAGTTATCTGCAAAACTGGACCCTTAAATCCTAGAATATATCCCTGCAAGTAGCAGAATATTCCTTTACAATGAGGTATAGATTTCTCTGCAGAAATATTACCAAATATTTTCAAGCATTGCCAGAGTGCAAGTTCTTCTCATTCTTTATGCTTAATCTGTCAGAAAATCCATAATAAAATGAAAAAGGAATTGTTTTTGTTTTGATGTGTCAATACGCTCAGATGCACAACCAAATGAAAATAACAGGGTGTTTTTTTAAAAAGTGGCATAAAAATGACGCTGTGTGTGTTTATGCATATATTTCAAATCATGGTGAGTCTGTGAAGTGAACCTATCAGCACAGAAGGTAATGCAGTGTAACATAGAAAGATAGACTGCACATCATGACAGTTGCAAGATTTGTGAATCTTGAGAAGACTTGGGAGTTTGGTAGAAATGGAATTTTTTTAGCCTGTTTATCAGCTACTATTAATGAATACCCAAAATAGAGGCACATTACTTTTTATATCACAGTGCAATTACATCCAGTAGGATGTGGATCTCATGTCAGAAAACTAAAAAATCAGAGAAGCTTTAAAGCAAAATCCTTACTAGGTTATAGCATTAGTACCTGACTGACTTATTCTGGGTTCAGCCCTGGTTTATCCTTGGCTGGACAACTATCAGGAAATTCTATGGCAGGCTGAGAAATCAGGAGGAATCATCCTGGAAGAATGAAAGAAGACAGTGACAAATTTCTTCCAGCTGTTACTGAGAAAATTACACAGATACTGTATATCAATGAAGTCTGCAGGAGCTGGAAACCTTTTTTTTAAGTCAAAATCTTCTGTGAGAACTCACAATTAGACACAACTATTTTTTCTAATATGAAAATATTATGAAAATGTAATATGAAGGATGCATTCAATGGAAGTATTTGTACACTTGGTCTAATTCCCACAAGGGTACTAAATCCTTAGATATCTGCAGGTTAAAGCAGTTCTTAAAGGAGTGATTGTAAAACGGGTTAATGGAGAGATATTGAAAGAGCACTCTAATAGATACAGAAATAGATAAAATCAAAAGCATACTAGAAATGAATTGATATTTGAAACAGACATGATATAACTGGTAAACAATTTCTAGGGCAACATTTTATTTAAGAAACAATTGACGAAAGGTGTGTGGATGGCCAAAAAGGGTAGCGTTCGTACAGTGTTACTAGCACCCTGGTTATAAAATAGATTGTATCTCTGTCTTTGGAAACATACTGTCAGGATTATTCTTTAGATCCAGCTTCATTTTTTTCCTGCTTTTTGTCCCCATCTGACATCTTCCTACAGAGGCAGTAAAGGAAAAGACATCAACACCATTAAATCCTTACGTGTCCTTCGTGTCCTCAGACCCCTCAAAACTATCAAGCGGTTGCCAAAGCTCAAGGTATGTTTGGGATAGAAGTGTAAAAAGCAAGCAAACAAAAAACTCACCCTGGAATCTCTGATTTTATATTGTTTGTGTATGTATATTATACACACACACATATACACACACATACATATTCTATAGTAAGTTGAAAAAAAGATAAAGCAAGAAGGCTGAAGTCAGGCTTCATACTATTCTACTATAGCGAGGGTCCAGCAGTCATTACAGGGTTAACTTGGAGTTCCGGTGACGACTGAGTCTGCAATTTGTGAAGCTCCTCCCACATCCACTGGCTTCCCAGATCTCAGACTCAGTCGTTCTGGTTAGACCTATTTTGGCTGATCTGGGAATTATTCTTTAAATTAGATAATAATTCCTTTTGGAAGTTAGTTTCTTTCCTTCCTTGCAGGATTGCAGAGTTCCCAGGGACCTGGTTGAGCTCTGCTTTCTCCAGCGAGACAGGTTCACGCCCAATACCGCTGAGGACTGCTTTTTACAGCGGTGGGTCTGTAGGCTGGCAGACCCAATTTGGCGTCCCTGGGGTGTTGCTCCATACGCTTGCTGGCTGTGGCTTACTCCGGACTCAGTGGGCTTGGAGAATCAGCGGTCCATGTGAGGCTTCTCCAGAGGTCTTTGCAGGCAGCACTGGTGCTTGGTAAACCCATTCCGGTTCGCTTCGGAGGGTTTTTTGGGGCGTTTCACCCCCACCCCCACCTTTAAAGGAGCCTTGCCTTTGCAGAGGTTTTAGTAGCTTTTTGTGGCGGTGGCCATTTTGGGTTTCCTTTGTGGTGGTGGCCATTTTGTTTCCTTTGTGGCAGTAGCCATTTTGTTTCCTTGTGGCGGTGGCCATTTTGGTTTCCTTTGTGGGAGCGGCCATTTTGGTTTCCCTTGCGGGGGCGGCCATTTTGGTCTATACTCCACTGAGTGCCGGCACAGGAATTTAACCTCTTTCCAGCCATTTCAAGCCAAGCCTTTCTATGGCTTCCAAGCCTCCCTCTCGCCCTTCTAAGAGACCAGCTCCATCTCAGCCCTCAATTTCCTCATCTACCCGTTCGGATTCGGGCCATTCTAAAAGGAGCAAGGTTTCTGCTTCCAAAGCCCAGCCTGCTCAAAAAGGGTCTCGATCTAGCGAAAGGGTGGAGGCTCAAAGACATAAGTCCCTGGAAAGGGCAATTGAGAAAGCGGTACAGCAGGCCACTAGAGGGGAGTTTCTCCAGTCTCCGGCCATGGAGGCTTCTGCTGTGGAGCCTATTGCTTCTCCTGATCAGCCTGGAATGGCTTCCTGGTCTCCAGATGTGAGCACAATTCCTCCTTCTCAAGCTGTGGCTAGTGCTCTTTTTGGGGCTGTTCAGCATTCTCCTTCACCTCCCCATATTTTTTCCTGTTGTTCAGGTTATAGCTTCACCTCAGGTGGCCCCTCAGGCTGCAGTTTTAACTCCTCAACAGGAGCCAGTTCATTCTCCTCCTGAACCTATCGCCACCCAGGGAGAGACTTCTCTTCCTCCTTCTGGGATGGTTCCTAGCCAACCTTTGATTTAGCAGCTCTTATTCAAGCAGCTGTGCAGCGGGGCATTGCTGCAGAAATGCAACGTAGAACTGGATCTTGGGTTTCAGAACAGGCCAGGACTCATGGGGCTTTACTCACTCAGGGTTCTGCTGACCTTGAACAGGCACAAGAGCAGGATTATTCAGAACCTATGCCGGTCAGGGGTCTGCTGCAGGGGAGGAGCTAGATGAGCCTGGTTTATCTGATGATGAAGATCTTTCTCCTGATCAACCTTCATTCGTTGGGTTATTTAAACCTCAGATTTTCAGGGCCAAATTAACCACTGGCCTGGGTCTCCCTTCACAGAAGCCTGACTCTTCGGGTGTGGAAGCAGGGGCATCCTCTTTGCTATTTGAGGAACCTACTCCAGAAATGGAGGCAATTCCAGGTCCCAAGTTGTTTAAGGATGTTATTACTAGACAATGGTTAGCCCCAGTTTCTGGTCCTAATCCTAGTTCAGTGGACAGACGCGTTTATAATCTGGATTCTAACATCTCTTCAATTTTGCAGGTTCCAACAGTGGATCCTCCTATTGTGGCTCTATCTAATCCTTCAGTGCTCACAGGCCCTCCAGAGGAAGCCCTCCATCCTGAGGACAAGCATCTGGAGCACTCCCTGACTAAGGCTCACCAAGCTGCAGCATGGGCCGTTTGGGCTTCTTCGGCAGCCTCTTTCTTTAACAGGGCTACCCTTATGTGGGTTAGACAACTGCAGGGTCGCTTACCTTTGTCTGACACTAGGGCTCTCCAGGATATCAATAAAATTATAGCGGCTCTGGAGTATTCTGCTGATGCCACTCTTAACAACTCCAGATTTGCAGCTAAATCCATTGGTTCCAGCATCACCTCTCGCCGCCTCCTTTGGCTTCGCCAATGGCAGGCCGATACTAAGAATAAGTGGCATTTGGCATCTTCCCCATATTCGGGGAATCTTCTCTTTGGTCCTCCTCTTGAGTCCTTGCTTATCGAATCCAAGATAAGAGGAAAATCCTGCATAGCTTGTCCTGAAGGTCAGAGAGTTGACCTTCCCCTTCTTTCTTTCGGAACCCCTCCTCGAGTTTTCCTTCCTCCAGGTTCCAGAGATTTCAATCTCCCAGGCAAGATAGATTCCAGGACAGACAATCAGGTCCTGGATTCTGCGGCCAAGGTCGCAAATCTTTCAGAGGGGGGAGGGGTCGTTCTTCCCGCAGGTTTCATTGACTCTTTGCCCGACCCTACCATAGGAGGCCACCTAGTGCTCTTTGCCAGCCAGTGGGAGGCGTCGACATCGGATGCCTGGGTCAGGGAGAGGTCTTTCAGGGACTATCTTTAGAATTTCTCTCCACACACACCCCCAAGATTCCTTCGGGTCCCTCTCTCGTGGGACAGGTCTCAATGGCTTCTACTGGAGAAGGTGGTGGCGCATCTCCTTCAGATCCGGGCCACCGAACCGGTTCCAGTAGACCAAAGAGGACAGGGGTTCTACTCCCGACTGTTCCTTGTCCAGAAGTCATTGGGGGGTTGGAGGGCCATTCTTAACCTGAAATCCCTGAACCGTCGCAAAATCTACTGTCAGTTCAAAATGCAATCTCTTCAATCCATCCTAGAATCCATCAGGGAGGGAGACGTCCTCATGTCTATCGATCTGATGGAGATGTATCTTCACGTTCCCATCTGTTTGGCCCATTGCAAATTTCTTCACTTTTGTCTGGCGTCTCGTCATTACCAGTACCGGGCTCTTCCATTCGGACTCTCCCCGGCTCCCCGAGTGTTCACCAAATTGATGGCAGCGCTAGCGGCCTCCCTCTGAGCGGTTCCCATTCGGATCCAGTTTTTCCTGGATGATCTATTGATCCAGTCCAGCTCGGAGAAGTTAGCGCATCAGGACCTGCTCACCACTATTCAGGTCCTGAAAAGTCACGGTTTCTCGATCAACGAAGCCAAGAGCCACCTGGTACCAACGACTCGTATTCAACATCTGGGGGCCATAATAGATTCCATCCAGGGCAAGGTTTATCTGTCACAAGAGTGCCTGATCAGTTTGCGGTCCCTGGTCGGGCAGGTCTCTCAAGGAAAGCCAGTTCCAGTGCGTTGGCTGTCGCAGCTTCTCGGGAAGATGGTGTCCTGTATAGGAATCGTCCCTTGGGCCCGTCTCCATTGCAGGGCTCTGCAGTGGTTCCTCCTACCCTTTCAACAGTCCCTCATGAGTTCTTCCGACATCCTAGTTCGGCTATCACCCAAAGTTCTTTTTTCTCTAACCTGGTGGGTGTCCCCGGCCCTATCCAAGGGATGTTTTTTCAGGGAACCTCCTCTGTTGGTCCTGACCACCGATACCAGTCTCTTCGGCTGGGGTGCACACTTGGGGAACCTATTTGCTCAGGGTCGCTGGAGCCGGGCCGATCTATCCAATGGTATCAATTGGTTGGAGCTCAGAGCCATTCACTTAGCTCTGAGGGCATTCCAGGACCAGCTGGAGGGCACTCACGTTCTAGTCAGGACAGACAATGTAGCAGCGAAGGCCCACATGAATTGCTTAGTGGGAACGCAGTCACAATGTCTGATGGAGGAGTCCGACCTGCTGGGCCTTTGGTCGGAGAAACACCTGGAATCCAACAGAGCCGCCCACATCTCCGGAGCAGCGAATGTGCGAGCAGATCTTCTCAGCAGGGCCACAGTGGACCAGGGCGAGTGTCGTCTTTGACCAGCCATCTTCCGCCAGATCTCCCGACGGTTCAGGACTCCAGCTGTCAACCTGTTCACCTCCAGCAAGAATCATCAGACGAGCAAATTCTTCTCGTGGTTTCCAGACCAGGGGGCAGAAGCAGTAGACGCCTTTGGAGTCCCTGGCCACCAGGGCTTCTGTACGCCTTCCCACCGTTGGCGATTCTTCCCAAGGTCATTCGGAAGCTTCTCGTCGAGGAGGCCGAGCTGATCGTCATCGCCCCCCATTGGCCTCGCTGTCCTTGGTTCGCGGACCTGGTGGCTCTGTCGGTGGCTTCTCCTTGGTGTCTTCCTCAAGACAAGAGAGCTCTCAGTCAAGGAGTTCTTCCTCATCCAGACATTGAGTGGCTTCAACTAACCGCATGGAGGTTGAGCAGCAAATCTTCCGCAGTCGAGGTCTCTCGACTGACATCATAGCTACCCTTCAGGCATCTCGTCGGGCTTCCACAAACCGCATTTACAACTCCACCTGGCTGTCCTTCTGCCGTTGGTGCTCTCGCTCTGGCCTGGTCACTTTAGATGCCTCAGAAGAGTAAGGTCCTGGGGTTCCTTCAAGTTGGGTTGTCTTCAGGTTTGGCTCCTAGCATCCTGCGCAGACAGGTGTCTGCCCTTGCCTCGATTTTGTCTTGTGGGTTTTCCCTGCCCCTTTCCAGATGTCCCCTCATCAGGCAATTCCTCAGGGGGGCCTCTAACCTTCGCCCTCCTACTTTACACAGATACCCTACCTGGGATCTCCCCAAAGTTCTTTCTGCCCTCACCCGTCCTCCCTTTGAGCCCTTGAGGCGGGTGGGTTTACGGTTCCTTTCTTATAAGGTGGTTTTCCTGGTTGCCATAACCTCGGCTCTCAGGATCTCTGAATTGGCAGCTCTCTCTTCTCGTTCGGACCTTTGCGTCTTCCATTTGGACCGAGTGGTTCTCCGATTAGATCCTTCCTTCATCCCTAAGGTTAATTCCCCGTTCCATAGAGCTTCGGAACTCATCCTTCCCAACTTCTGTCCCTCCCCTTCTCCTCATAGGGAACACACCTGGCACACTCTGGACGTTCGTAGAGCCCTCAAGATTTAACTTAGGAGGACTTCTTCGTTCAGGTGTTCAGAGAGTCTCTTCGTTTCTTTCCGACCTTCCTCTATGGGTCTGAGGGTTTCCTCCCCCATCCTAGGTCAGTGGCTTAGGGCCACTATTACCTCTGCTTACGAGGCTCAGGCATTGCCAGTGCCTTCCTGGATCACTGCTCATTTCACTCGTAGTGCTGCCACGTCCGCAGCCTGGGCCACTCAGGCATCCCTGGAGGATATTTGCCAGGCAGCCACATGGTCTTCCCCTTCTCCGTTTATTCGTCACTATAAGTTGGATGTAAACGCTTCTGCGGAGGCAGCCTTTGGCCGCCATGTTTTGCAGCAGATGCTTCAAGGGGATTCTCTTTCAGAGCAGTAGTTCCCCCCCATTAGAGGTTCTGCTTTGGCATGTCCCTGTAATGACTGCTGGACCCTCACTATAGTAGAATGGACGTTGTCTTACCTGAACGTCCCTTCTGCGTAGCAGAGGGTCCAGCAGTCATCCCCACCCTATCCGATCCTCCTCCTCCTCCTCCTCCTCCTCCTCCTCCTCCTCCTCCTCCTCCTCCTCCTCCTCCTCCTCCTTCTTCTTCTTCTTCTTCTTCTTCTTCTTCTTCTTCATGTTTCGTGGTGGTGTGTGTGTGTGGGGGGGTTCTTTCTGTTCTTTGTTGTGGTTTCCCAGCTCAGCTATTTGGTCTGCAGAATCTCCCTCGTCAGAAATCTGGGAAGCCAGTGGATTTGGGAGGAGCTTCACAAATTGCAGATTCAGTCGTCACCGAAACTCCAAGTTAACCTTGTAATGACTGCTGGACCCTCTGCTACGAAGAAGGAACGTTCACGTAAGACAGTGTCCATTTCATGAAAAGGCATGAACTTAGGTTCCTTTATTAGCTTTCGCATACTTATTTGATGCACAGTATCATCTAAAGAAGAGATATTATAATAGCACTTAATTTTCCTTGAAGAATTCTTGTGTTTTGGATAATCGAAAATTAAACAATTCCCCAATCTCCACAGTAGGATAAAATTACTTGTTTTAGTTCATCATGCAGCTAAAGAATCATTAAAGTATTTTGCAGCATTTAAAGGACTAAGAACATTTATTACTGTACAACATTATGGGGTAGAATATTTTAAAATTTTAAAAACTTTTCATATTTTTGTGTATATTTGTTGATTTTAACAGTTGCTTGGTCGATTGTTGTTGTGAGCCGCCCTGAGTCCTTGGAGATAGGGCGGCATACAAATTTTATAAATAAATAAATAAATAAACATAAGCTTTTATCCAAAAAATTCTTTTCCATCTTGTGAACATAGGCGGGGAGAGGGAATAACAAAACAAATGTCACAGAGAAACCATAAGAATTATGTACTTCCAACTGACATTGCAATGCAAGTACAAAAGGGCGAGTTTTGCATTATGGTATCCTGGCACAAGTATTATCATAGCTTATCATCATAGTTTGTACTGGGTGCCTGTGCGTGGATGGAAATCTGCTGATTTTAATTTTCATGCACCTAATGGTCTCTAATTTAGGAAATGCTTTTTTGTGAATTACCATTCATAATGTATATACATACAATGACAATAAAGTTATTATTATTAGACCATTATATGAATGTTATATTTTCCTAACTGTAATTTAATTGGTATAATCAGTATATTCTTGTTTTCATTTCTCTCTGATTCTACATTTTTTCAAAAAAGAAATATTTCCTCCACATCCATAGATGTGCTTACCTGCCCACAGAAGTTAATTTTTTTAAAGTTATTATCATGTTATAAGACTATTGGTTTGGCTGCAACAGATCCAGTGACTAGTAAATTGGATACAGCTGAAAAGTAATTTCTGTTTTGGAAAGACAAATTACTACTCTGGTCAAGGAATTCTAAATCTATGCAAGCCTGGAAGATATTTGGGGTGGCAGCAGGGAAGATTTTTTATAAAAAAAAAGTTGCCCTCCTTAGGACCAATTTACTTGAAGAACAGTTTCAACGTTAATTTTCCAGGCTCTCGTGATAGGTACTGTATCAGAAACTGTGCACTGTCCCTTTTGTTAAGTGAGCTTAAATGGATAATCTTATTGGTGGTGACAGCAGGATTGCAGAATGGTCGTTGCTTACCTGAACGACCCTTTTATCCTCGCTGTGAAGACACTCCTTAACATGGGTATAGCTCACTCCTATTTGCATGGCTGGGTGTCAATCAAACCCTCTGGAGCTGGATATGCCCTGCTTCCTGCTCCTTCCTCAGTCTTTTCACGAAGACATCTTGGCCCAAGGGCAGCAGGACGGCCATGAAGAAAAATCCCTAGATTGCAGGACAGGAACAGAACAGCTACAGAACAAAAGAGAACAAAAAGAGAAAGAGACCTCCACCAAGGCCAGACTCGGCGACAAAAAAAGGGAGGAACGGAGTGTCTTCACAGCAAGGATAAAAGGGTCGTTCAGGTAAGCAACGACCATTTTCCTCCTCGCTGTTCAGACACTCCTTAACATGGGACATACCCAAGTTCCAGAAGAGAGGGAGGGGATTAAGCTGAAGGCTGGCCTTGGGGAGAGATTACAGACTGTAAAACTCTTCTGCCAAAGGCAGCATCTGCAGAGGCAAACCTGTCTAAACGATAGTGACTGACAAAAGAAGAAAGAGAGGACCAGGTTGCCGCCCGGCAAATATCATCTACCGATGCCTGGGTAGCCCAAGCCGCCGATGTTGCGGCACTACGGGTAGAATGGGGCAGGATACCACCCGGGACGGGAGCCTCCCACAACTCATATGCCCTAGAGATACAGGCTTTGAGCCACCTGCCAACTGTTGCTGAGGATACCTTCTGACCCAAGGAGGAGGGGAGGAAAGACACCAACAGCGCCTCAGTCTTGCGGAAGGAGGCAGTCCTCTTAAGATATCACCTTAACGCCCTTCGCACATCCAAAGTATGCCAGCGTCTCTCAGTAGGATGGCGAGGGTCCGGACAGAAATCAGGTAAGATAATTTCTTGTGCCCGATGAAAACGTGTGTTCACTTTTGGGATAAAGGCCGGGTCAAGTCGCAAGACCACCCGGTCCGGATAAAAAATACAGAGATCACTCCTCATAGACAAAGCCGCAATTTCAGATACACGACGAACCGAAGTGATTGCCAGCAAAAATGCCATCTTCAAGGACAAATAACGCAGGCTGATCGAAGCAAGAGGTTCGAACGGTGGTGCAGTCAAGGCTTGTAACACTAAGGTAAGGTCCCATGTAGGGTAGCGATGGACTGACGGGGGTCGCAGGTTGGTGACTCCTTGGAGAAAGGAACGGATTCGTGAATCCTGAGACAAGGGAACTTGATTATCTCCAGACAAAACAGTGGCCAGGGCCGCCACCTGACGACGAAGAGTCGCTGGAGCTAGACCTTTAGAAAACCCCGCATGCAGGAATCGCAGAATGTCCGGAACAGCTGCGGACGTGGGGTCAACGTGATGAGCACTGCACCATATCACAAAGGCAGTCCAAGAAGCGTCATAAATGCGAACTGTCGATGGCCGCCTGGCGGCTTGAATGATAGAAATGACATCTTCTGATAAGTGGTCCTTGAATAACTTTATGCGCTCAAATGCCACACGGCTAATCGGAGCCATTCTGGCTCCGGATGGCGTACCGCACCTTGAGTCAAAACAACCTTGTCCGGTGGAATCCTCCACGGTGGCTCGACGGACAGGTTCTTGAGATCTGCGAACCACTCTCGACGGGGCCAATACGGCGCTACCAGTAGTAGATTCGCCCGCTCTTGAATCACCTTCTGAATCACCTTGGGTATGATGGGCAGGGGAGGAAATGCATAAAGGAGTCCTCGAGGCCAAGGACTCCGCAGAGCGTCGAGACCCTCCGCCGCTGGTGACGGGTAACGGGAATAGAATCTTGGTAATTGAGTGTTGAGCGCTGTCGCAAACATGTCCACTACTGGTAGGCCGAACCTCCTCGACAGGTCCTGGAACAGGCCGGGATCCAACTGCCATTCTGCGTGATCTAACTTGTCTCTGCTGAGCCAATCTGCTTCCCGATTCACAGTCCCGGAAATGTGTTCGGCTCTTATCGACAAGAGGTGGAGCTCCGCCCAAGACAGAAGCCTCTCCGCTTCCTGCATCAGAGTCCAAGAGCGGGTCCCCCCTTGCTTGTTGATATGGGCCTTGGTGGCCACATTGTCTGTTAGTATCAAAAGGTCTTGGCGATACACAAGATGTTTGAAGTGAAAAAGAGCAAACCTTACCGCCCTGAGCTCCAGCCAATTTATATTGTGCAGTTTTTCCGTCGATGACCAGACCCCCTGGGCTAACTGGGAGTTGAGATGGGCCCCCCAGCCCCGCAGACTCGCATCCGTGGTTAAAACCATCCGTTTCGGTTCCAGAAAGGGAGAGCCCCTGCTGAGAGCCGGAGACAACCACCATCGCAGGGAGAGACGAACTGGAGCTGGAACTGTTACTTTGAAGATGGACTCCGCCCGACCTTGCTTCTGGAAGGGAAGCAGGAACCATTGAAGGCGACGAAGATGGAAACGTGCCCAAGGGACAATGTCTATGCAGGATATTAGTTTTCCCAGAAGCTGGGAAAGTGTCAGTAAGGGAACAGTCCTGTTCAGTAGAATTTGAGACACAAGATGCTGGATGCTGACACGTCTGTCTGGAGACAGAAGGACGACACACCGACTCGAATCTATCGTTGCTCCTAGGTGCAGAATATGATTTGTGGGGATCAGATGACTTTTGGTGAGATTCAAGGTGAATCCGTGGTCCTGAAGAGTTTGAAGTACCAACTCCTGATCTCGAATTGCCAGTTCGGTTGACGATGATAGAATCAAAATGTCGTCGAGGTAGCATGCTAGACGGACAGGTACCTCTCTGAGCGACGCCGCCACCGCTGCCAACAGTTTTGTAAAAGTCCTCGGGGCAGACGAGAGGCCGAACGGCATAGCCCGATACTGGAAGTGGTGGTTTCCAAACGCAAACCTGAGGTACCTCCTGTGCGATTGGTGAATGGGAACGTGCAGGTACGCCTCCTTTAGATCCACTGATTGCATTAGATCTCCCTGTCGGATGCAGCCTAGCAATGATTTGAGCGAATGCATTTTGAACCGACAGTACAAGATGTGTTGGTTGAGACGTCGTAGATTCAGAATGCCCCTCCAATCGCCCGAGCTTTTCGGCACCAGGAATAGCGTTGAATAAAGGCCGGTTCCGAGCTGTGTCGATGGAACACGTTCTATTGCCTGTATCTGCAGCAGATGTTGTATTTCGCGAGACAGAAGAAACTTCTTGTCCATCTGAGGCGGCCAGGGGCATTGCACATAAAAGTCCTGTGGCATGGTAATGAATTCCAAACGTAGACCGTTGGTGACAGTTTGGACAATCCAGGCATCCGAGGTGGTAAGAGGCCACTGGTGGGAAAAGGCCTGGAGTTTGCCTCCAATCGGTGCCAGGGACGGTGAGTCACTTGCCACGTCTGGAGTATCTGGAAGTAGAAGAGCGGAAGGGACGCCGGAAGGTGGATTGGCGGTGGCCACGGCCACGAAAGGACGTCTGGTCTGAAGCTGGTTGGTAAGAGAATTGAGAAGATCTTTGATAAGAGGCGCTTCCGGCACCTTGGTCGTAACGAAAGGGCTGCCGGCTATAGGGGAAGAAGCGTCTATCCTGGCGTCTGAAAGCCATGGGCAATACCTTCTTTTTATCTCGGTTTTCAACCAAGATGGAGTCCAAAGATGACCCAAACAAAGCCGTACCCTTGTACGGAGCAGCAGTCAAACGCCACTTGGATTTTGCGTCAGCTCTCCAATTACGAAGCCACAGAAGTCATCTAGAAGAAACTGTCGAAGCCAAGGCTCGTGAAGCAAATTTAGCTGCGTTCAAGGACGCATCGGCCGAATATTCAGCAGCAGCGATTAACTTCGCCAGATCCTGCTGCAACCGCGCGTCTTCAGGAGGAAGTCTGTCCCTCAATTGACGCAGCCACACCAGGGAGGCCCGGTTGAAAAAAGAGGAAAAAGTAGCAGCACGGATGGCCCATGCTACCGCCTGGTGTGTCTTACGGAATGACATCTCCGCCCGCTTATCCTCAAACTTGAGGCCATCACCAGCTTCACCTACCAGAATCGACGAAGATGTCAGACTAGCTACGGGATCATCAATTTTAGGTAACTGCAGAAGAGCATCTAACACAGGAGCTGAGGCATATAGCTTTCGATCGAAGGAATTCGGGCCAGAAAGCGAAGCGGGGTGGTCCCATGGTTTCTGAATGACCTGACAGAAAAGGTCAGGACACGGTACATAGTCGTGATCAGGTTGAGGTAGATTAAACAAGTTACTATTAGGGTCAGGCGGAGCAGAAGCAGAACCCTGATTTAAATTGGTGTCCATGTTGGTAGCAGCCTTCGCTTTGCGTAAAAGGGAACGAAACATTGAGGGCTTGAACAATCCCGGAAAGGCAGGCTTGTCCTGGACCGCCTCCTCATCCTCTGACATCTCAAAGTCTTCTAGAAAGTCATCCTCCCTGACAAGCTCAGGCACCTGAACATAGGAGGTAGAAGGTTGCTGCTCCAAGGCAGACGGCATATGACATGAGGGAGCAGGTACACAACCTGGAATGGGTAACATACCAGAGGCCTGCTGCAACCCAACCTGAAAAATGTGGGACATAGTCTGAGTAAACAACTGGAAATCCACAGGTTGGCCAAGGGTAGGCCCCGCCTCAGGGCGGAGACCTGCTGCAGTGGGTGTGAAGGTAGCCTCAGGAACATGCCTAGAGGCCTGAGAATTGTGACTGGCCATGCTAGAGGACCTTGATCTAGCTCTGACACAGGGCTGGTTAACAGATGTCAAGGGAAAATTCCTAGAAGTGGAAGGGCAGACTGCAGAAGGTTCAGCATCCTGGACAGCAATATCCTGGAGCACCCCCGGTTCACAAACAGCATTGAGGTCCAAATCCTCATCAACCGGTTCGTGACAATCAAGCAACTGAGCCTGGTGTTGTGCCTTTGAGAACTGTTTTTCCAGAGCATTGTGTCTGCGTTGGGCATCCCTGTCTGATTTAGAGGACTTGCCCAACTTGGCAGATTTGGCACCCCTGGTCTTCCTCCCCTTAGCGTGCTTAGGAGAAGGAGCTGGAGACGGAGAGGGGCTCCTGTCAAGGTCTGAAGACAGAGCAACAGCCTCCATATTGTTTGTAAAAACAAATACAATTTTTCTGAATTTTTTGAATTTTTTTGAATATTTTTTTAAAATTTTGAAATTTTGAAAAAAAAATTGAATTTTGAATTTTGAAATTTTTTTTAAATATTTACACAAAAAATACACTGATATCACTTAGCAACTATCAACCGCCAGCAACAATATATACAGATAACAAATTTCCCCCCCCCTTTTTTTTTTTAAATAATCAACATAAAAAAAGGGTTTACTTCCCTGATGATGGCAGTCACGCTGAGTCAGGCAGATGCACGTGCAGGTAACTGCTGGACCGCGTCCACACCTGCAGGAAGGCAAACGACCCTGGGAACCAAAGCCCAGGTCGCTGCACAAAGTGGGAGAGGCACAATGGTGGGCTAGTGACCCTGGAAACCAAAGCCCAGGTCACTACACAAGCTGGATAAACTACTGATAGAGACAAGATGGCGGTCTGTGAGAGAAGCACTGGGGCATCGCAAGCCAGGCGAAGCAAAGTGCCTACGGCTGGAGCCCAAAAATATTGCCCAAGGAAGCCTCCGTTCGGCTAATGAGTATGCCAGCCGGCAGGGACTCAAGCCGCAATATCCAAAACGAGGCTGCGCTGGTCAGAAGACAGTAAAGAGGCAAAGGACGGCTCTAGCAGCAAGAAAATGGCGTGGAAATGTTAAATTGAGCAAAGCCAAGCCGCGAACGGCGGCCGGAGCCCCGAACCGCCGTTCCGCTCCAATTAGCCTCTGCTAGAACGCTATGAAAGGCGCAAGCCTCAAAAACAACAGAGAATGTCCAAAAATTGAAAAATAACAAAATAAAATAACAATTTAGGAAATTACTAAGAGAGAACAGACACCCTAATGCACTTTGCAAATGGCTGAGTGAAAAGACTGGGGAAGGAGCAGGAAGCAGGGCGTATCCAGCTCCATAGGGTTTGATTGACACCCAGCCATGCAAATAGGAGTGAGCTATACCCATGTTAAGGAGTGTCTGAACAGCGAGGAGGAAAATATATTGTGCAAATCAGTGGACATTTTCACTGTCTTAGTATGGCTTTTAAATACATTTTAAATCTTTAATAAATTTGAAATTTCTATGTTAAGAAAATTTACTGTTTAAATGAAAACGTCTTAAAAATAGGAAACAGTAAATTTTCTTAACATAGAAATTTCAAACTTATTAAAGATTTAAAATGTATTTAAAAGCCATACTAAGACAGTGAAAATGTCCACTGATTTCCACAATATATTCTGCAATCCTGCAGTACTGATATTTTAGGGTTGCATGTTGCCTTAGTTTTATTTGATTGTCTCTATAATGGTATTTCTCTCACACACAAATATATTTCTTAAGCAGGAGGGACAGTTTTATGGAAAATTAAAATACAGATAAGCATAACCTAGTCAAATCTTACCAGCGTATCTGTTTTCCACAGGCTGTCTTTGACTGTGTGGTGAATTCACTCAAAAATGTCCTCAATATTCTTATTGTATACATGCTCTTCATGTTCATCTTCGCTGTGGTTGCTGTCCAGCTCTTTAAAGGCAGATTCTTCTACTGCACTGATGAATCCAAGGAGTTTGAAAAAGACTGCAGGTACATAGCCTCCTCCCGTTCAGTTTTTTTATTCAATTCTTTTCTCCTATATGGCCAATCCTGTAATTTATAAGAAGCTGTGTGATTCATAAAGTTATATAACCTGTATAATTCCCTGTGTCACATTGCCATTGCATTCAGGGCAAGCCACTGGCTTCCAATGCATTATTTTCTGATATTTATTTAATTAATTTATATAGCTGCTCAACTTGCAGATGTGTCTCTGGATTGCTAGCCGCTCATTAAAACAAAATAAAGAACAACAGCTAGAAATCAAGAGATGGTGAGTTCCAATCCCGTCTTAGGCATCAAAACCTGCCGTTACTTGGGGTAACTTGGGGCCACTCACTGTCTCTCAGCCCAGCTCACCTAATAGGTTTGTTGTGAGGAAAGTAGGAAGAAGTAGAAGTATTAGATATGTCCATCACCTTGAGTTATTGAGTGATGTCCTGATTCAGATTTTTTTTCTACATTAATAATATAGATTTTATAGCTTGCCTATATCAAAATACATTGCATCAATTTTCTATATCAACAAATAATAATATTTGTAAAACAAATAATTTCCTGAAGTTATAATCTAATTCAGTAAAGTACAAAACACTTTAAAAAGTCTTCCATTCTTCCATTTATCTCTATTATGCTGTTTATTTTAAGTTGCTGGATACAAGTTAAGGCAATATGAGGAGTTGGTGTTCTGGCCTTTTTTTCTTTAATGATTATTTGTGATTTAGTGGTTATCGTGGTGTCATTTTAAATGTATGATTTTCATGGTTTTAAAGGTTCACAGGAAAACATTACTACAAGAACTTGGTAGCAGTAAGCTATATTGTAAATTGATATGTTTTTGTAGTTAAAAGTACATAACCATAAAGAAATAGTGAATAAAAGGAAATACTTGCAATTTATAAATATCTATTCTCTTGAAGTCATGATGATTTACTACAAGTGTGTAGAGATAAAATTGCATTTCTGTACAGAACTGCAAATGCTAGTAAAAGGAGATGATTAAGGAGATGGAACATACAGTCAGGTCCAGAAATATTGGGACATCGACACAATTCTAACATCTTTGGCTCTATACACCACCACAATGGAGTTGGAATGAAACAAACACAATGTGTGTTAACTGCAGACTGTCAGCTTTAATTTGAGGGTATGTACATCCAACTCAGGTGAACAGTGTAGGACTTACAGCAGTTTGCATATGTGCCTCCCACTTGTTAAGGGACCAAAAGTAATGGGACAGAATAATAATCATAAATCAAACTTTCCCTTCTTAATACTTGGTTGCAAATCCTTTGCAGTCAATCACAGCCTGAAGTCTGGAATGCATAGACATCACCAGACACTGGGTTTCATCCCTCGTGATGCTCTGCCAGGCCTCTACTGCAACTGTCTTCAGTTCCTGCTTGTTCTTGGGGCATTTTCCCTTCAGTTTTGTCTTCAGCAAGTGAAATGCATGCTCAATGGGATTCAGGTCAAGTGATTGACTTGGCCATTGCATAACATTCCACTTCTGTCCCTTCAAAAACTCTGGTTGCTTTTGCAGTATGCTTTGGGTCATTGTCCATCTGCACTGTGAAGTGCCATCCAATGAGTTCTGCAGCATTTGGCTGAATGTGAGCAGATAATATTGCCTGAAACACTTCAGAATTCATCCTGCTGCTTTTGTCAGCAGTCATATCATCAATAAATACAAGAGAACCAGTTCCATTGGCAGCCATACTTGCCCACGCCATGACACTACCACTACCATGCTTCACTGATGAGGTGGTATGTTTAGGATCATGAGCAGTTCCTTTCCTTGTCCATAGTCTTCTCTTCCCATCACTCTGGTACAAGTTAATCTTGGTCTCATCTGTCCATAGGATCTTGTTCCAGAACTGTGAAGGCTTTGTTAGATGTTGTTTGGCAAACTTTAATCTGGCCTTCCTGTTTTTGAGACTCACCAATGGTTTACATCTTGTGGTGAACCCTCTGTATTCACTCTGGTGAAGTCTTCTCTTGATTGTTGACTTCAACACACATACACCTACCTCCTGGAGAGTGTTCTTGATCTGGCCAACTGTTGTGAAGGGTGTTTTCTTCACCAGGGAAAGAATTCTTCGGTCATCCACCACACTTGTTTTCCGTGGTGTCCCAGGTCTTTTGGTGTTGCTGAGCTCACCGGTGCATTCCTTCTTTTTGAGAATGTTTCAAACAGTTGTTTTGGCCACGCCTAATGTTCTTGCTATCTCTCTGGTGGGTTTGTTTTGGTTCTTCAGCCTAATGATGGCTTGCTTCACTGATAGTGACAGCTCTTTGGATCTCATCTTGAGAGATGACAGCAACAGATTCCAAATGCAAATAGCGCACTTGAAATGAAGTCTGGGCCTTTTATCTGCACATTGTAATTGGGGTAATGAGGGAATATCGCACACCTGGCCATGGAACAGCTGAGAAGCCAATTGTCCCATTACTTTTGGTCCCTTAACAAGTGGGAGGCACATATGCAAACTGCTGTAAGTCCTACACCGTTCACCTGAGTTAGATGTACATACCCTCAAATTAAAGCTGACAGTCTGCAGTTAACACACATTGTGTTTGTTTCATTCCAACTCCATTGTGGTGGTGTATAGAGCCAAAGATGTTAGAATTGTGTCGATGTCCCAATATTTCTGGACCTGACTGTATTTAAAAGCGGCCAAGTGTCAGTCCCCTCCACAAGAGAGGCTATGGAAAGCACAGATGAAATGCTAGAATTTCTTAATTCTGTGATAGATTCATTAATGGGTAATGAACTGTATTTAAAAGGAAGGAAAACAGCACAACTATATTCATTTTTAAATCAGAGTACACAACTCATTTTACTCTCAGATTTAACATCTCTCTAGTGGCTATGTTATGCAAAGGATAATTTGCCTTGACATTCCTTCAGTCTCTGTGTGATATTTACAGACATGCAGAATTTAAATCATTTACTATAATTTAAATAGTTTAGTTTCCTTTGTTGCCCAATCAATATTCCTGGACCTTTGCTACTAAACTATCAATAAAGATGTTCTCAATAGGTTCATTTATTGAATTGAATCAATTTGTCTTAAAACATCTGAGGAAAAGGGTAACTATGGACTAGAAGGATCCCTTAATTTATCTATGTAATTAGACAATAACTCAAAGCAAGTTGAAACATTCCTCTAGATTCTAGAGCTTCAAAGACATAACTGAGATAGGGATTGTTTCTTTGTCATCATCGCTACCAGAGAATAATATCTGAGGCATTCTCACTTGTGTTGATTAATTTTGACCTGAGTTTTTTCCCCATTTGTGTTCAAGGTGCCATTCCATCTGTTTCTGTTTTCAAAACCTGAGTATATCAGGGAGCCAAACAAGCTCTGTTTAGGGAAGAGCATTTGGGAGTTTTTAAAGCAAGGGCACAAATCACCCCTTTGCTGTTCAAAACATTTTGACTATGACCACAGACAAGGCATGCCCAAATCCCCTAGGAATCCATCACTGCTAGTCATTTTAATTGCACAATCACCTTTATAGAGGGATAACAAACCTATTGTTGCCATGGCAACCATAAAATCTGGAGTCATACAATTATCTGAGATGGAATCAATTTATTTTGCTGTTCTGAAAACTTACTACTACTCAAAAATCTAAATTAGGCAAAGATATTGCAGATATGTTTAGCTATTTTTTCAGAATTTTGTATGAGAAAAACATTTTAAAACAATTCAGTCTACATTTTCAGCACTGTAAAAACTTTTCAAACCAGAAGCTTTAGATTCTTCAAATTGCTAAAGAATTGGTTTGCAACTTTGGCAACTTTATTGGGGGAAAATATATGGAGCAACTGAAAATAATGCAAAATTATTGTATTGAAAATTATCCTAATAAATTTATTCAGTTTCATCCCCAGTTAAATAATATAGTATCAAATTTTAAATAAAGTAACTGTATATGAATTGATCTTCCCATAATTACCTTTTGTTTGGGGAGACTAACATCAGATTAGTAACTATACAGTAGTGATGTTTGCTTGATTAATCTTTCAGTCAATTTTGAAATCTGAATAAATAATAAACACCTCTTTTCACAATCTCCTTTGAATGTTAATGCTGTCAAAGAGACCATTTACATCTTAGAAGATTCTTATTACTTATTCTTATTCTTGACGAATGTATCTTTTCTTTTATGTACACTGAGAGCATATGCACCAAGACAAATTCCTTGTGTGTCCAATCACACTTGGCCAATAAAGAATTCTATTCTATTCTATTCTATTAAACTGTTAAACTCCATTGTGTAAACTTGTCTCTGAACATTTTTGTTGATCTTCCTTAGAGGAGAATATTTAGTCTACGAGAAGAACAATGAAGTGAAGGCTGAGAGACGAGAGTGGAGGAAATATGATTTCCATTATGACAATGTACTATGGGCACTGCTTACCCTTTTCACTGTGTCTACAGGAGAAGGTTGGCCAGAGTAAGTTATTGATGAAAATAAGGATGTTTTAAAACAACAGGGACCTTGAGCATCTAATTGGCTGTCATTAAATAAGAATGTTGGATTTAGCTAATCTAAACTTGATCTGAATTACATAAATTATACAGATGAGGTCATTATGCTACTTTTATTTAGGCTTGTCTATGCTACTTTTGTTTAGGCTTGTTTACTCTTACCATATGAAAATACCACCCCAGTTGGATAAATTATTTATTTACAATGGCACAGAAGATTCAAAACTTGACCAACCAACATGAAAAAAAAAGTACATGTCACAGATAACAAGTAGTAAAAAGACACATACTCTGACATTGGATTAAATTCCAAAATTTATAGGCTATAAAACAACATTTGGCAATATATAGGGAAATGGATGTATTTTTGTTTTATAATGTATCATTCTGGTCAAACAAATCTGAGATTGTTATTATGAAAGATGTTACGAGGAAAAGTGGGTTTCTTTATAAAATTAACAATATAAATCAATATAAGCTGGGAATTCAGAGCTTCCAGCACCTCAAAATTAAAGACTGGCATAAGAAATTTTCTTAAGCTTCTTTATGCCTACCATGGGAGAGTGTTAATTTAAATTTCAGTTCTCATTATTATCAGTACTTTAATTATTATGCTGGGCCTTAAATATTGGCTTTGGGATACTGAAGGAAAAAAATCACAAGTACAACAGAACCAGAAATACTATTTCCATTTTGTAACCAATAATTATTCAGTTCTGACATATTTTACTACAAAGTTGACTGGAGTTTTAAGGCTACTCTCCAGGTGTCTAATTTAATCATGTTTGCTGAGGATTGTAGGAAATGAAGTTCAAGACATCTGAAGAATACTGTGTTGGAAAGACTCCATGTTAGTAATAGGATCCTTCTACACCCAAGCAGCACTTTTAAAGATATCATATTGTTTATTTATTAGTTGCAAGAAAAAGATGACTGTTATATTAATGTGCATTGTATTATACAATCTGATATAAGCCTGTATAGTATTATATTATTATATAATAATATTATTATAATATGCCGATAATATGCTAGAATTAGAATTATATTAATAAAATTACATTTTCTTTATTTGTTTATATACCACCTCAATCTAACTAGACTCTAAGAAGTTTACAACAGATGTAATGAAATACCAAAGTAATAATACACTAACATAAAATATAAACAATTTATATAAAACAAAAACTAATACTTTTTTTTTTGCAGTGTTCTTAAGCACTCAGTGGATGCTACATATGAGAATCAGGGGCCCAGCCCTGGTTATCGCATGGAGATGTCCATCTTCTATGTGGTTTATTTTGTGGTCTTCCCATTTTTTTTTGTCAACATTTTTGTGGCCTTAATCATCATCACTTTCCAAGAGCAAGGGGACAAGATGATGGAGGAATACAGTCTGGAGAAAAATGAGGTATGGCATACATTGGAAAATCCAATGAAAATGTTGTTTTGACAGTGAGGATATTATTAAAAAAATAAGCATTCATTTCTCTCATTCTCTCTTAAATTTTTAGCAGTTCAAAGACTTCAGCTTGGTACAAAAATATTTTGCAAGGTGCAGGAGGAACTGAAAAACTGATTTTACTGAGTCTGTAACTGGTAGCAAAGAAAGTTTGATACCAGAAAGACTGCAAAGGCAGATTTTTATAGAAAACTAACAAGAAGCTGCATGTTCTCATCATGATAAAGTCTGGAAAATTAAAATACTTAGAATATATAAGGACAAAAATTCATATGCTGTAGATCTATAGAATATATGAAATAATAATATGGCTAATTGTGGAGAAAAGCTGACCTATATAATACTATTTTGATCAATATATATTATCTATCAACTTCATGTAGGTATATTAGCATCATATACTATTGGCATTTTACATAGTATAGAATTGAGATTATTGCTGCTCCACTTCTTGCATTAGGCTGTTCTTCCTTACGAAAGAGAAAAGAGTCTGATCCTTATTCTATGGCACACTAATAATCCTTTTTGTTTCGTTTCTCTACAAATAGTCATAACCTCCATTAACTAGCTGCCCATGGGGAAATGGCTTAAAATCCAAAGAGTAGGACCTTTTTTCTATTAAAAGCCACATTCTCTCAAGGGTACTGTATTAGCAGACAGGACTGCTCTCCCTCCCTCCCACCATCCCTCCCTCCTCCCAATATCTGCCTATGGGAGAAATTACTTTAAAATAAAAAATACAGATTTTTTTTTCTATTAAGGGATACATTCTCTTATGTAAATCTGTTATTGGACAAGCCTGCTCCCCTTTTTCTCTCATTTGCCTTTCTCCTACCATTTCCCTCTTTTCCTCCTTTCCCACAGGCTAGCAGAAGAATAATAAATCAGTCTTGCAAAGTTTGAAGTCATAAAGAGCTTTGGAAACTAATCTGAGGGCCACAGCCTCTCCCCACTGCTGAATTAATGCTACCCATCCTTCTCTGAGTCAGCAGAAAACTATACCAGCACAAAATTTTCTGCCTCTATTGTCTCCTTTGTGATTCACTGCTAAATGATGCTGTTCTAATTATGTATATGTAACACTTGATTAGCAAAGACATAAATTCCCCTATCTTTGCTCCTTCCCTCTCAACCAAAAGGAAAAACATCCACTAGTCACTCTGGTGTAATAGGAATGCAGTATTCTTGGTTGTAGGACTTTGTCCATTAAATCTAGGCTTTTCCCTGTGCCTTTCTTTCTATACCGTATTCTATTGTAAGCTGAGCTTAATAAATTTTTTAAAAATTAGATTAGATGAAGGAGCTGAATCATTAAAAGTCGTTTTAATGGGGATTTCTCTCCCCCATCTTTTCTAAATAGACAACATATTTCAAGTTCTATATTCCTTAATATCAGTTGCGGAATGAGGGTAGACCTGTCATTCCTTAGTTGTGCTATTTCAGATTTTACTAAAATGACAAGTAAAAGACTTGCAGGCTGAGCAGTCTAGTGTTGTTGCATTATTTTGATAGGGGGGAAAAATCATAGCATTGCTATGTCAGCTCTTTACAGACAGCAGGAGTTTAGTCTGGCTAGAGATGAGAGGGAAGAGAGCATAGTTAACAGTCTGAATCAACAAATGTTCTGATCTCTCCCACCACTGGTCTTATAACTTTTGCCTCCAACATTTTTGTTGATGAAGTGTAATAACAGTTTTTACTATTGGCTGTCAGAAAGGGCTACTTTTGGCAAGGTCAAAAGAAGCCTAAAATCAGATCAGTCTCATACCATAACATGGGAAAGGTGAAATGTCCCAAAAATAGAAGCCTCAAGCTCATTTTATCTCAAAGGAGAAAGACACATAAGATTTCAAGGTAAATAGGGCTTGCATTTGATATATAACAATCATTGCATTTATAATTTACAATACAATTATCAGAAGTATGTGTGGTTAAATGTCTGCCTACATTGATTCCAGTTCTAGTATTTGATTATAGAAGCCTAACAGCAATTGCAGCATTCCCTTAAATCCCTTTCTTATAGAAGAAAAGAATCACTTTGAGTTTGTAGAAGGTGGCCAAAATTCTTCCAATAACATTAAGCAGTGACTAAGTTTCCTGCACCTTTCTCCTGTTTCAGACCTGAGTGGCAAAGTATTAGAATTAGATGATGACCCAGAAGAACCATTAAAACTAGACCATGAACCGACTAGATTAGAATAACAGATGGTCTGATCAAGTTCCACTGATTGCAATAGTATCTTCTACAGCCATGCTGCTACAGTCCCCCAATCTTTTGCTTGACAATAGACTCTCAAGATGCTTATGATCTTTATCATTCAATTAAAATTATACTATTTCTTGAGAACAGGAGAATTTTACACATATCATCCTAACTTATAATTAGTCTTTTGATCAGAGAAACAGAAAAATGGGCATCCCCCCATCCCCTGAAACATAACATTTCTGATACAGACAATTATACAAATTTAATGACCAGACTGAGAGCTGCCTTTGATGATTCTACCAGATAGGCTACAGACAATGATGAGATGTGATGCTTACAAAGTGAACATCAAGTGTGCACATATGTGGCTAACTTTCAATATTTTTGTTCAGGACATGATTTGAATCAGCTACCTTTGATAAACCAATTTAAAGAGCGCCTGCCTGATGAATTATAGAACAAACTTAATGGAGAAAGCACTCCGAGCACCTTGGAAGTGTTAATCCAATGTTGTGTTGTTACAAATATAAGACTCATGAAAGAGGCACAGAATATGGGCAGGAAGGAGTGATGAAATTACTCTCCCTTTCCTTTTTTTCAAACCCCCCTCCCCTCCCCATCTAATCTTCAAATGTTAAATGCACGCATGGAGCCATCAGAGCTCCATTGTTGGCTGCAAAAAAGTTATGTTAATGTACGGAGGAAGTTCATTTATGTTGTAGGATTTGGGTGTATTTTGACCAGTTTGCCCCCCTAAAATACTTAGCTGAGACAAGAGCTAAGTATTATATATGTAGGAAGGGGAAACATTTTGCAAACAAATACCCTAAATGTTCTAAATTTGCTTATGAGGAACCAACAAACCAAATTCTAGGAGCTTGAGAAAGGAATAGGATGTATAATACTCATAGTATCTCCTTCGCCTCACACAAAAAATTGACTGCCATAAACCTTCAGAGCCTAGTAGATTTTAAAGCTAGGGCAGTTTTGTAGACTGCAATTGAATACAAATATACCTAGCTATTTAGGCAGTAGATCCATTAATGAAGATGGAAATCATTGATGGTAGATACCTGTACTCAGGACCATCATTTTATTAAACTTTTGATATACTTTTCATTTTCGCTTCTTCTATACATGTCTCTATAGCATTGGGGATGCATCTGCTTCAGATCTATAACCTACATATTCTTGAGAGCAAGAAAATACCGCCTTTGACTCTCCAAAATGCCAAACCTAATGCCGAGCCTCTTCCAAAGAGAAAGCAGCTACAGAAATTACCTGCTTGCCCATGTCATTAAAGAAATGGAAACCTTGATGTCAAGTTGAAGGTTGGGATTTATTTGTCCCTTGGCATTCTCAGTCATCATTCCATTAAAAAGAAAAAATAATTCTTTGAATTTCATGATTAGTTCTAAATTCTATAATCATTAAGCATCATTAGCTCTCTCTCATTTCTGAACTTTTAAAAACCGCATTTTTGCCAGTTTAGATCTCAGAAGAGAATGTAGTTTAATTTACATGAAGGTGGGGTACCTATATTTAGTTCGCTTTGCCATGCAATATGAAAAGTTCATACAGACATATAGTTCAGTTTATGTCCATCAATAAATTTATAAATCCCACATTTTTCATGAGACACTGGACTGCTACATTGAAGTTTATTTGATGACCTGTTAATTTATTCTGAAGATCAACTACTCACACTAAAAAGTTCCATAGTGTACTTCACCAGTTCTACCTATGCAATGTATATACTAAAATAGAGAAATTGACCTCTTGGATTATCAACGGCACCACAACTTTTCTGTGGGAATCACAATGGATCTCACCAAAATGAATTCAATTCTCTCCTTGAGTATGTACACACACCCACAATGTCAAGGGAATGCAACAATTTGGAAGATTCTTAAATTTTATTACCAATTGATCCATGATTTTGCAACATATATAAAAGCTTTCACCCATCTTGCATAAAATGGGATTTTCAAGCATCATGCATAGTTTCAAGTGGAATCTTGATGCTCAACAGGCTTGTTCCTCATTTGAACAGACTTTTGCCTCCCTGCCTTATCCTCTGCCATCATGCGCCTTTGTTGTTCAAACAGATGCTTCTGATTTTGATTTAAGGGCAATCATTTTCCAGACATCTGAGGATTTTGAACAAAGACTTTTGCCTTGCACCCTTTATTCTAGACAGCTACTGAAGCCAAAAAGGAACTGTGATGTTTTGAACAAGGAATTATTAGTGATCAGAGATGCTTTTCAACACTGGCACACCTCTTGTAAGAAGCTTCACACCCCATTGAAGTCCAAACAGACCACAAGATCCTGGAGTATCTACAGTCTTTTCACACACTCAGGTGGGCACAATTCTCCCAATTTAATTTTCATAGCACAGGCTGATACTTTTTCACACACGTCTGAATAGTTTATTCCACATGTCAAACCCCCCACCCCCATCTCACGGTTCTGTTCTCCAGTCTGAACATTTTGTGTTCCCACTTCCAGTAGTAGCCTCAGTCTGAGCCTCTGAGAGCTAATTACATACTCTTCATTACATACTAATTACATACTCTTCATTTCACCAGACAAATTCACACATCAGAATGACAGGTCCCATATCTATGGGCTTGGGCACATGATCTTCAGGGAGACCTCCAATTCACCTTTCCTTTTCTTGGGAATGGGGACAATTGCATCACAATGGCTAATTATACATTCCTCCTTCCTTGAGAAGATTTTACAACTTAGTCATTAGAGCATTTGGGACTACTTAAGGCCGCACACTTTCTGCTCCAGTATTTTTCTTGTCCAAGTAGGTGTTAATGCCTATGGATCTTCTTGTCTCAGCTGCTGCCACGTCTGAACTTTATCTACAAACTAGCTGAACTGTTGCATTGCCTCCCTTTCCAAAGGAGCCTCAAGTCACAGTTTCCATGGATTATACAACTGATTAACCACTTATAGGGTATGAACATGTCAGCAATGTTTTCCAAGATGGTTCCTTCCATCTGGCAAGTCTTCAGAGACTGATCCTCTATTACATATTCTGACATTGAAGCATTCCTGGTCATCTCATTTTTAACAGAAGTGTTTTATTCACAGGCTATTTTCGGATGCTCTTTTCCAATATTAGATATTAAACTTATTTTTTTCTTCAGTGCATTGCCTACAATCCACTTATGAGATATAGAGGACAAATGTCACCTTAGAGCAATGCCATCGTTGCTATGTAAGCTACCAGCAAAACAATTTATCTACACTCTTGCCTGTGGCTGAGTTCACATGTAACAACTTGGTTTGTTCTTCTGTTTACATTTTTTTGTTTCAAGGATTCTGTGCAGTTCTGTTACCTCATATAACTCACTTTCTCCCAGTCTGGGGGCTATATACTTTCTACAAGAACTTCAGGCAGTACACCAGCTCCTTGAAAAACCACTATATTTTGCCAGGGCTTCCTACTGCAAACTGCTGACCACCATTATCCATTGCTGCTGGAAATTGCATGTAAATTCAACTTTCTCTGCCCTTGCAATCTGGTTACAGCACCTATCAACTTGAATTCTGAGGAGGAGGGAGCAAATTTGAGGAACAGGGAAAGGACTTTTGCCAAGAGAGAACCTGAACTGCATCTGCATCCACCAGCAGATTTCTGGATGAGGATAATAGGCAAATCTGTAAAAGCCATTCCTATCCTACCTACCTCTGATCCTCAGGATGGGATTGACACTTTTCCACTTCTTATCCCTGGAACAACAAGTTTTGGACTGGGACAGTCTGCTGGAGTTAAGATACATGACACTGGAATTACTTCCCCATCACCTGTTGGTTGTCAGGATATTTTGGACATCATCTTGGGGGATGATTTCTGGACACAAAAAAGTGCCTAAACAGGAGGTTACAATGTTGGATTTTTCTCTCTGCCTATAGACTCCTTCAAGTTTCCTCAGGAAGAGGAGACAAATTCCTTATCCTCCAGCTTTCTGGATTGTGTGTGTGGGGCGGGGGGGGGGAGGAATTTTTCAGCTTCAGCAAGCAATCCATGAAGCAGTGGAAAAGTCCTAGATCCTTCCTAGGTCACTCATGCTGGAGAAAAGGAAGGGAGAAGCAACAAGCTCTTCCATGAATGGGGTGGGGAAAGGAGAATCTGAAAGGTGAGGTAGCATGAAAACTAGTTCTGGATAGGTGAGAGGCAAATAATCCAAAACTAGACAAGTCCATTTCTATAACAACAGAAATGAGAGGAAACCATGTTTCTGCTCAAAAGAGAGAATCCTCAAGCCTGTCCACTATATGGGCAAGAGAAAAGGGACACAAGGGTTTGAACCTTGATTTTACTGTAAATGGAACTTTCATTTGACACATAGCAATTCCATGAGTTGTTTCCTAATATCTACATTACTTTATGCAATAGCCCTAATTATTAGAGATCTGCCTTATTAAATTCCTGCCTGTGCCATCCTAAATAGCATTTGCAAAGAAAACCCTGATACTGTCTTCAGATGCTATGAGTTCAAGAGGGAAAACACTGTTTTAATAACAGTATAGCTAAGGACAACTTAAATGTGACTCATTCATGGATGGGAAACAAAATGGGGGAGGGAGGGGGAGAACAGAACAAAAGATGGTGCCAGCCTGGGCATATTTATGCCATAGTTAGATGCAAATGGGGACAAGGACTTTGGGCTAGGACAAGGTACTTTATTTGATGCTAATTACAGTAGCTCCACCAGCTCTACTAGTCAAGGGCAATAACTCTTGCTATAAACAAGCATCCCTCAGGCCTTTTTCATTGCTGGAAACAACTCTTCCACTTTTTGACCTGCATTCCATGATACAAAGTTTCCTATGCTTCTATTCTGTGGACTGAAAACCAGGTTTGATTTTTGGACAAGGCTCTGGACTTTTGGACCGATGACTAAAATATCAAACTTTATCTTCTTAGCTATTACTACAAACTGATTTTCTGAAATTTATTTTTATTAATAAATAAATTCAGGCTTTCTAATTACTGCCTCCTTTACAACCTATAACATATATTATCATGGCCAAAGCCTCAACTATGTAGTGAGTTACAGCTAAGACGATGCCAGAACTAAGAACTAATTGCCATTTATTATTGCTTGCTCTCCATTGTGATATTCATGTCTTTAAAAAATAATGCAAACAAATGCTCTTAAGATGAAGTTTCAAAAGACAACTAGGCTTTCTGGGTGTTTTTCCTTGAAAATATTTTGCTTCTCATCCAAGAAGCTTCTTCAGTTCAAACATTTTTAAGGAGAAAAAAATCAAGAAAGTCCAGTTGACTTTTGAAAAAGAACCTTTGGAATAACCATAACCTGGATGACTGAGAATCTCCATAGACATAATGATGCATTGTCCCCAGGTGTAATATAGAGCTGTTCAAGGTTCACTGCCTATGGCACAAACATTGTTAACCATCATATCTTCATGATATCTCTGTCATTTCTAGCCTAACACAGAGGCTGCTGAAAGATATTCAGGTAGTTAGACATTTTTTTTTCTCTTCAGACACAAATCTTCCTAAATGATAAATGATTCCTCTGTGGATACTAGGGATATTGAGATCTGCCCAGCTCCTATTGGCCATTTTAGGCTGCTGTTAGCTTGTGTATCCCCTCTGATCGTGTTGCATTGCCCTCCATGGGCATTTTTGCTCAGGCTGCAGGAGTGAATTGGTTTTTACAAACAGCAACACACACACTTTTCAGGATAGAAGGAGAAGAGAGGAGTGCTATTTTTAAATATACCTGATGTACTCAAGACCACAAGATTTAACATTACTGAAAAATGGGTAACAGATGAAGAGGGAACAATTTAAGTTCTCTCACCGTCTTACCTGTCACTCCCCCCCCCCACTTCTTCCTATGATTTTCCCTGTCCTTGGACTGGCACTTTTTTTCTCCAGCTAGTAGGAGAAGTGGATAAAGCTACTTTTAAACAGATCTGGGTCAAAAAGGCTTTAAGAGTATTAAGGGAGAAGCAATTCTGTAGGTGCCAGTTCTCTGGTCCCAGAAGCGATCTATGGGATTGGTGTCTATAGAGCCACCCACCGTTCCGTGTGTGTGTGTGTGTATGTATACACTATATATATTGCTAGTCCTCGCAGGACTTGCAAGGATGGCAGGAGAAGCAGGGAAAGGATAGTGAGCTTTGTCTATAAAGTTTCCAATATTGCCTGTGGATGAAATATTTTACAGGGCAGCACTACATCACATGGATTGGACCATAAACTTAACATGCAAGAGAGGGTACTACTCAGTAATGCAAGAGAGCATCATTTGTGTATTAAACAGAACTGTCACCCCTCAAAGACTCAGGAGAGGATTCTAGATGATGCTAGCCTCAGGCACATGGTATTTGTGTAAGGGGTGATGGTGTCTCTATCTAGTAAAGATAGAGTTGCTACTTCACTGCTGAGGCAGAACCAGGCTTAACAATGAAGGCAGCAAAAAGTATGGTAGCAAAAAGTGTGTGTCATCTTAGAAACTGAAGGAAAGCACATTTATATAGTGATAAGGAAAGGTCTTATATTACTTGTACATATTGCTATCTATTCTGATGAAAAACATTATTATATCTCCTTAAGAGTGGGGAGCAAAAAGGTAAGTGGTGTTTTTTTGTTTTTGTTTTTGGCCAGACTTTAATACAATTGATTTAAAGTTAAATTTGTCTAGGATAGGAATTATTTAATCTCTCCCCCCCCATATTTAATATAGGGATGCGTACTTCCTTTTTTGCCTAGAATGGCTGGTGCATGTGAAGGTGTGTCAAAGGCCATGCTCAAAAATGATTCATTTAAAACAGCAATATAAGGGCAGGCACTGGGGGAAATACAAACTAAATCATTAACATAATTTACCATATGATTAGGCAATGTACTTGTAGCTGCAACAAAAGCTTTCAGTGTAACATATATCCTGGGATTTCTTTAGCTTTTTTTTTTGTTTGTTTGTTTGAAGGAGACTAATACTGTAGATCCCTAATTGTTGTTTCTTCCTTTTTTTCACAAGCGAGCCTGCATTGATTTTGCTATCAGCGCCAAGCCACTAACCCGACACATGCCTCAAAATAAGCAGAGCTTTCAGTACCGTATGTGGCAGTTTGTGGTTTCCCCTCCTTTTGAATACACCATTATGGCCATGATTGCCCTAAACACCATTGTCTTAATGATGAAAGTAAGTAGAAATTGCTATGAATTGGTACTACCTACACTGAATATATATCATATGTATCTTGACTTGCCCATACATCATACATAATGTATATGCATGCACATAGATGCATATGCACACACACACACACACACCCCTATATAATTATATGAGCTCCTGTTAATCTTACTCTATTGATATCTCCTTAATTCTGCTGACTGGCCCTGCTGACTAATTCCTGAACTGTGGACTAACTTGAGTCTTACTAGTATAAATCTTACTTTGGTCCTAGACTTTTAGATTGTTTTTAGATCACGCTAGTTTAATTCATGATTGTGCTTTCTTTCTCTCTTGTCTCTCCCTCATATCTCCTCTTCGGTAGTTCTACAATGCAACAAATCTTTACGATAATTTATTAAGGATGTTCAACATTGTCTTCACTGCCCTGTTCTCCTTGGAATGTATTCTGAAAATCATTGCCTTTGGAGTGCTAGTAAGTATCACTCTTGCTAGAATTTACAAATTCCACTGTAAAACGTAAGAAGCATACCGCTACCATAAGAAACAAGAAAAAATACATTACACTTTTTTAAAAAAAAAACAATTTAAAACATCTGCCCCACTATAGGTTCTCAGGATTCTCAGTTCTTGTCTTCTATATAGTGCTACAAGAATGTCAGAAATTGGCCATTGAAGGTCATTATTCTGTAATTTACTAATGGATTTGTAATTTATTAGGAGTATAGAAAAACAGACTAATGATTGGCTTCCCTTGCTGTAGAACTAATTATATACATTTCATATATCCAAGTTTAATGTTCTAGCTATTGTTAATTACAATCAACACTTCTAATTTAAAATAAATATATATTTAAAATTATCAGCTAATAAGATCTATTTGACAGAAGTAGCTCCATATCTCAAAAATAGTTATTACTAATTGATTTGTGGACAACTCCTCAGAAATAATAGTCACCTGAAAACTGAAAACATTATGTGCAAATATTAGTTGTTTGTTAGCCTATTCTCAATGAAGGTGTTGATCCTTCCACTTGAACAAAATCTAAAAAAAATAGTACATGTTTTCAATGTTGAGTCCATGGTAAAGATCTTGGCTCTCCATTGGAAAAAAATATATCCACACAAATCTTGAACCAAAAATTTCATTAGTACCTGTGGACATTTAAAAGGAAAATAAAAACCACCATAATTTTATAGGAACAATAATTTGTTACAATCGATATTGTGAGAATTGCATAAGGAAAATAAGACTCCACAAGACCAACCTACCTTTAAACAAACACAAATACACACTTAGACTGTCAGTGCACAAAGTATTCCTTGCTGCATAAGGGCCAATGTGTGATAATTCTGAATCTTTAGTCTTTCCCCACTCTTTACCTTTTTGATTGCCAGCTCTTCAGGCAACAGATGCTTCTAAATAAATAGTATCTTAAGCAATTATAATTAACAGTACTATATTTGTGATGGTTAGAAGATAACCTTCCTACTCCTCACTGCTATGTTTTATATTTCTGTTGAGGTTATTCTCCCCAGTAAAATTACTTGGTTTAAGATCTTACTCATCCTAACATCTTTCTATTTGCTTTTCTAATGAGCTAAATTATACTTTTCAACAGCTTTGCCATTACTTAGTCAGACTTAGAAACCTTTAGCTTTTTTTTCCTTTAATGGAATGCTGCCCAGGTGCAAAAATCATATTATTAAGCTCATGTGTGTTGTATTTATTTTATAGACGTTCATGTGACTGTCCTACAGATAAATGTAGTGGAATTAAGGAAAGTTGTACATAGTTGCTGGTTGCTTGCAAAACAGGCATACGTATCTTGGCTTCACTGGGTTGCTTCAGGTGCTCACCCAGCAAGCTTTCCCCTACTCTCATATGCTGCAGTCATATTTATGGCCAATACTATAGGTTTCTACCTATTTCTATAGATACCATAGGTTTCTGGGTATGTGACCTGGGTATGTGACACATGCCCTACTGCCACTATTTCAGAAAAAAAGGATGATGTAAACAAAGAATCCTTGGTAATGGAAGTTCCTTTGTAATTTGAATAATAAGAATTGGAGTATACTAAACAGATAACCCAGAGTTTATGAGGGGAGAGGGTAGCTAGAGTGGAAATTTCTCTGTTCTTGTTATTGTTGCTTCCGTCGTGACTAAATGTTGTCACCTGTTTGCTGCTGTGTGGCTGTTCCTTTTCGTCCTTTGTTTTGTTCTTTCTTTATAGAATTATTTCCGTGATGCCTGGAATATCTTTGATTTTGTCACAGTTCTGGGTAGCATCACAGACATCTTAGTGACAGAGTTTGGGGTAAGTTCAAAACTGGTGAGCATGACATTCTGGGGGAGGGAGGCATTCTTCAAGGAATGGGGAATAAAAATTGACACACAAGAAATTCACCATATTAAACACATAACAGAAGAGAAATCAGAAAAATCAAAATAGGAGTAGTACAAGGATAATCTTGTGAGATTTATTTATTTACCTGTTAATAGTTTCCCCCCTCCTCCACAAGCAAATTTAAGATGTCAACAATCAATTCCATATTTTTAGTTCTTTATTAAAAGGTTAATATATAGGTAGGCCCTAATATTTGTGAACTTTAGGAGTACTCGTTTTATTAAAGGCCTTTATTTTGGCAGAAAATCAGAAGAGCTCAAACGAGACAGTTTACATTGGAATAGATGTCAATGTCCCTCTAGAAAGGTCTTATACTAATCTTTAATGTGACTATTATTAATTGTTAAGTCCTTTTAGGATGCAATTTGCCATCAATTGAAATCAAAGAGCAGATTACGGTTAGGATTAACTGGCATTTTCAAAAAGAGATATATACATATCGAGGAGCAATTAGCATTTAAGTCTGTCAAGTAGGACATCCTAACAGACCAGACCAGACCAGAACTATTAGTGTAGTGCTAGAAGTTAAATTTCCTAAGAATGCAAAATACTCAAATAGATGAAGCTGATTAATGCAACCTTCATTAATAGGACTGTTTGGGTATTGCTTTGTTAGATACTTATATCAGGTGTGGTTGGGTCATTTGTTAATCCAAGGTGTAGAGGTACAGATATCCAGATCTTCCTATAACTGTTTCTTTGAAATCAGTAGTAGGAGTAAGAAGCTTTCTCATTATTTCCCTATTCAATCTCCAGCCCTTTCCCTGTTCACCCCATGGAAAAACAAAAGGGAAAATATTCATATCCTTTCTTTTTCTGAGCTAGGCTGTGTTATTATTTCAATCAAGACAGAACTTCTCCCTCACAATTTCTTCCCCATGCTGTTTCACAATCAGACAGCTAATAGTTTTGAAGTGAAGAAAAAGATGCTGGAAAAGTCAATAACAGATCTTTTTCTGTGTATTTACAAGAATTGGGCAAGGAGGGATATCTGATTATAAATTCTGAGACAGTAGTACATTATTACATTCACCAAATCCAGGGCATATTCTGCTATCATATTGGGATGGAGGGGGGTGGTATGTGAATTCCTACACACTGGAGGAGTACCAGGTTGGAGAAAGTTGATACAGTGTAACAAGCCCTGAACTAGTCACAATTTTAGGACTGACCTTGCTTTTCAAGGATTAAAATGCAGACTTCCAACATGGGCTAGTAATCAGCATTATATTCATATTGTCTGCAGAGAAACTGAGGAATTGGGTTCTGAATAACTTTTACAAAATGTAGATCACAACGAAGATGAGGCTCAGGATTAGAAAAATAGAATGACAAATTGAAAACTTTGTGTATGTGGTTGACTACTTTCCTTTCATTAAACAGCGTGTGTGTGAAAGCATACACATACCTGAGCATTTATAGAGTGTTTAGTGGGTTTTATTTTGTTCGTTATTCTATAAGTAATGAATGTGCCCAGATTAGCAGGGGTAAGGAAACAGCTATACTAATAGGAACAATATTATTTTTTAATTTTTTAAAAATGTAATCTAGATTTTGCAGTTTGATATGATTCATTTCTTTAGCATTGAAAGGGTTATTTAAACACACTTTGCAAAAGAAGGAAGAGATTACAGATGGAAGTACTGCTTTAGTTAATCTATGAATTCAGAATACTGTAAGAAATTGCAGAAATTGTTGTTGGTCTTGAAAAAGTTATCAAAGCCAAATCAAAATCCCAAGGAATAATAAGCTTATAAAAATGTATTTCTCTAAACACTTTTAATAACATTTTGTAAAATCCATTTTCTCTTAGAATTAGTACCAGAATAATATGAACCTTTACAATAGAATGTGATTTGTATACAATAATATTTCTTAGAATTAATTAGAGCATTATTGTCTTATATTGAAAGCTAATGAAAAGCCGAACATCAATTGTCTTCAGATTTTGATGACATTCTAACCTTTCTAGAAATTTAGCCGATTTTTACAAAGTAAAATTCAAACAAATTTACTTTATTACACTGCACACTATTCAGCCTAAAGTCATAATAGTGAATGTAACTATACCTGAAATAATATTTATTTATTGTTCATTTCTGGCCAAAAAGGGTTTCAAAGCAGCATATTTTAAAGTATCAAAATGAGAGCCAAATGATTCCCTAACAAAGGAAGTTCCAAAGCATATTCACTTTTGTTAAGGTGTACCTTGTATTGCCACCAATTGAAATGGCAATAGTATATTTAAAACTGATATTTTCACCAAATAGAGAGGCTCATATATTCTCTTGGTTTAAAGCCGGCCAAGGCATTTCTGACTGAGCTGGAATATGGAATGCTATCCAGATAGTCAGGATGCATATTAATCACAGCTGGTTATTTTGTTGCATGGACTTGAAGGTTCTGTAGGTATATCTCCTACATTAAAAGAAAATACTCTAATAAATTAATTTGTTTACAAGCTGACAGTTTTTCATGAAATCTCAGGTTAGATTCCTGAGAGAACCTTCTCATGTTGCCAGGCCCCTGCTTTGTGATCAGAAACAGAGATTCTGAAGTGAATAAAGAGCAATAAAAGGACAGTTTGTATCCAAAGTTCTGAATAACAATCTGGCTGCAATATTCCGTGCTGGACATAGTTTCCAAAATATTTTCAAAAGCAGCTCATAAAACACACATTATAAAAAGTTGTATTAAACATTGGAATAAACATTCCAATTAATAATACGTGTGGAAAGCATCAAAATCCTCTACCACTGCTCAACCATGCAGGAGGAAAACTGGGTGTAGAAGCATTGGCCCACATTGTAAGAACCCCTGACTTAAAACTGGAAGATACTTCACATGGAATGGTTAGATTAGAATCTATTGCATACGAGGATATCGCACCTGTGGATATAAAAGTACAATTCCTTTCTATGCTCATGGCAGCTTTAATCTGGCATTTCCTCCCACTATTCCCATAATTTAAAGGACACCTTGCCTTGCATTTTTCAAAGTCAGACGTAGATTCCAGTTGACAATATAACTATCAAATATAGCTAGCTATCATCCACATACTGATGACAAACCAACCCAAGTATCTGAGCCATGCCTAAGCCATTACATAAAGGCTATTGAGTAAAACATTGTGATATAGACTACTAGTCATAAGGTTAAAGAAAAAATAGTTTATAATACCATCATATAAAGTTTATGTACTGTATGTCTGGAACTAAAGGGTATTGCCAAATCTTGTCCCAGTCAGCTAACTCAGAGGTGTGCTGTGTTCTGTCTTTCTGATCTTTTGAAAGATCACCCAGAAATGTTCCCCCTCTGGTTTGTACCATAGGTCAACCACAAGAACAATGATTTTTATTTATCCTAGCTGATCAAAACAGGTAAGACTTTTTGGTAGAACTGTGGTGATTGGGTAATTTGAGCCACTTGACCGTTAGCAGTTTAGGCTCCACAGGAAATGCTGCAAAATTATTTTTGCAACATTTCCCTTGAAGCTTTGATAAATTCTTGCCTAATTCCAGCTGCTGAGGAGTTCTCAGTTTTCCTCTTGTTAAGGAGCCAAGATACCTTCCCACCATCTTTTATAATCCAGAGATTCTCAAAGGGGAGACTTTTTCACTGTCAGCACAATGATCAATTGGGGGGTATTTTTGTTGCCTTTGTTTCCTTTCATACCTGTGCAATTATATTATCATATAGGTCATCTTTGCTTTTCCAGACATCAAACAGCATTTCCTCCGGTTGATGACAGGAAGATCCCTAATCTATATGTGTTCCTTCTATGTGCATGTGCTTGCCTTTTAGAATTGCCTTTCACACTTATGGTGAAGTGGATAGTGACCAATTAAAAGACTACAATATGATAAAAAATTCAAAGATACCACTCCCTTAGATACTTATCTAAGTATTTAAATAAATCAGATTTGGAGAGTGGGCTGTTCTTCCCTGCATAAGATAGGAATATTAACAAGTCTGCTGTATGCCAAATGGATATCTGTCCAAAACAAAGTCTACGTACAAATTCCTTATTTGTTTGATTCTTTCTTTACCAGATTTACCTCCTGCTCCAATCAAAGCCTCTGAATGGCTTTAAATATTGTATTTACATGATATGATATGTTAACTCTAATATCTGAGACTGGCTACTGTTGACCTCACCCCATTCCTAAGAGGTCTGTAAGGGGCATGCATAAGAGCACCAGCGTGCCTACCGTCCCTGTCCTAATGTTCCCTTTAATTGTATTCATTTTATGTATTCAATTCATGCTTATACTTATATATTTTATCTAATACGTACTCGACAAATAAATAAAAATTAATTAATTAATTAATTAATGTCATAATAGTCATGGAGCCCATGAACAAAGATGCCTTAATGCAGCATTTAGAAGTAAAATGTGTGGTAAAACAAAGCCTAATCTCTTCCTCATTCATCAATTCGTGTCCTGCTGAGACCCTCTGGAGTGAAACAGTTTATAAATCTAACACAAACATACATACCTTTTAAGGGTTAGTAATTGCAATTTGAGATATTCTTTCTGCACTTAATGTGTCAAAGTTCAAGAAATGCAAACTCCACAATTCCGGAATCAGATGAAGTGTTGTTTAAGCTTCTGAATCTATCTTAGGGGAGAAGATAGAGTATGGACTTCCAAGTGGATTTCACTAAAAGAGGCAGATATTCTAAGGCAGTGTTTCTCAACCTTGGAAGCTTGAAGATGGGTGGACTTCAACTCCCAGAATTCTGGGAGTTTAAGTCCACCCATCTTCAAGCTACCAAGGTTGAGAAACACTGTTCTAAGGAATTCAAGCAAGTTTGCTTAAGTGCCATGCAAGTTACATGGCACTTTATTTTAAATGAAACATTGATTGAATTAATTTTCTAGTGAACTCTCTTATAATTTAATGCAAGTGTAACTAAAATTATTAAAATTATTTCTGTAGTGAAGAAATAATTTAATATAGTAATATTCAGATGTTATTTATGATTTGGTTTGTCTGTTGCTGCCTGCATGTCAGTTGCTTTCTAAAAATAATTTTTTAAATTATAGCCCATGGTCCCACTTTTCTCAGGTCTCCACCTAATAATGAGAAAGCGTTAAGTCATCAGCTCTGTTGTTTTAAATGTAGTATTTTCCCCTTAAACTGACATCCTACCATAGCTTCAAGGTGTATAAAATCAGATTCTGGCAGTATTAACTTGGAAATTAAGAAAAATGTTGTGTGTGAGAGAGAGTGAAATTAGCAGTGGGAATATTAGAAGGAATGAGTATGCCCTGTCCATTATAATGTAGCTATCATATAACCTGGAAACTCTTAAGGTTCATGAGCAGAATGAACCTCACTTTTCTTCAATAAACATGTATGGCACTTACTCTGCCTGTCTCTCATTCCTTCTGCATGAAGGCCAATTTATGCTGGTCTCGAAGTTTTAATATTTGTGTGACACCCTTTATATATTGTCATACTATTCTTACATCTTGCATAACCGCAAAAATCCTATTCCTCAGTGAGTTAAAGATGGAAGAACTTGTTGCTTCTTGAAAATCACACAGGACACAATATGTAGCAAGTAGATTCTTGAGAAGTAGTAAAACTTGCCTACATAGAGATTTTCAGCTGAAATATTAGATGTCTTAGAATGTCTACCACGTAACTTGCATGCAACTCTTTTATCTTTGTTTGAAGTCAAAGTCAGATATATATTGAACATCCACATCACATATGTAGTGTCTGAGTCTTTTTTTGTGTGTACAGTTTTATTGGAAGTTTGTTTGTGTAATAATGGGCTCCGAAGCACCTGTTATAAAGTTACATTTAATCTTGGGATGTATATTTCATAGAAACCCAGAGGTACATACAACAATATCACATGATGAGGCAACACCATAGAAGTCTTTTGATCTATTAGAATCAGCAGGATTTCAACCATGATAATAATCACTGAAGCTACATTATATATTTCTTTGTATCTAATATAGCAAAACTAGTTCCCATATGATTAATTTGTGAGCCAGCAAGGGTCCATGATGCATCAAGTAAAGATATGATTCAAATATTTAACCATCTGTAGTGGATCTAAAACATAGGTTCTTGAACTTAACCTTCATATTCTTTGAATATTTACAGCTCTCAGTGGTTCTGGGTCAAGTAAAACATGTAAAAATGCATCCTGGTAAACCCAGAGCTGTATATTCTTTTTTCTACTTTGCCAGAAGGAAAACAAAAAAAACAAAAAATGTCTAGCTTATTTCTTCATTGGCTAACAGATGCATTTTACATCCAGGGCATTATATATTTAATTGCAATTCTCCACTCCTCCCTCAAGTGTCTTTTTCTCAGGACACTTGTCTTGCTTTTGTTTTTCTCCAGGTTTATATATTCTAAACACATGTAACTTGAAGCCACATGGTAAAACTTTACCTGCTTGTATCAAAAAATAATAATCAGAGCATTTGGTTGTGGATAATTTCACAAGATGCATACTTGTATTGATGAGCTATCACTGATTTTCCACCTAGATTATTTGGGGGTTGGAGGTGACCCTCTTTTCTATTCCTTTCCTTTATATTTCACTTCGGTCCGAGGATCTTTAGTTGCTAAAAAATCTGGTAAAATAAGATTTAAAACAATAAAAATACCCAATCAGAACCAATCATAATGTTAACAACTAACCTATGGATTACTCTCTTCCTTTCTTTGCTATTTAATTACCCTTATTAATTTTACTAAGCAGTGCAGTGTTGGTTTGAATTTGTTTCCTTAACCAGTTCCTGGATCTTTAGTTTCTGCACCCCATTCTGATCTTGCTTGTTTATTTTTCCTTCATCTCCCCAGAACAACTTCATCAACCTGAGTTTTCTTAGGCTGTTTCGAGCTGCCCGTCTCATTAAGCTGCTCCGACAAGGCTATACCATCCGCATTCTGCTCTGGACTTTTGTCCAGTCTTTTAAGGTAATGATCAAAGGTACTTAATTGTTAATTTAAAGTGTTTGGGACAGAGAATAAAAATACAAAGATGTAAAAGCTAAGGTCCCAGACCTGGCATCTTTACAACTCTGCCTCTTCCATTTCTATTCAATCTCTAGCTATAAACTATAACTTTGAAACACGATCTTCATTATGGTGCCAGTGGAATTATATCTCATGAATATTTTTCTAGGAGTTCGTGTTTTTACATAAAAGCAGTCATAACAAAATTTTTGTAGTCATAGAAGTATGCAACAGGAATTAGTAAAAAAAAAGTAATATAGTTAATTATTACCGCATTGAACAAAAAACAGCAATGAGCCTTTGGGAACAACTAAAGTTTGTAAGAAGCAAAGTGCTAGATTCCCAGTAAAACCAGTGTGATTGTTTAAAAAAAATAAATTTAGAAAATATATGCTTTTATTTCATTCTATTAGGCCCTTCCATATGTGTGTTTGCTGATTGCAATGCTGTTTTTTATCTACGCCATTATAGGAATGCAGGTAAGCCACTATCTCATGTGGAGTATTGTTATGCTTACTGTAGGAGCAGTGTGATGGTTTGGGGTTGGTAGCCTATTGGTTTTATTTTAGGCCTTTAGAATTTGAGAGACATCAGCCAGTGGGAGGCTGTGCTGCCTTGGGCAAGTGTGGAAAACTCTGAAGAATACAGAATAACAGACTTGGAAGGGACCTTGACAGTCTTCTAGTCAATCCCCTGCTCAAGCAGGAGACCCTATACCAGTGATGGCAAACCTTTTTTCCTCGGGTGCCAAAAGTGTGTGTGCACTAACTCACCCACGCACATGCCCACACCCATAATGCAATGCCCCTCCTGCACGCCCCACCCCCTGCACATCTGTGCCCCCACGCGCATGTGTGCACGACCCCCCCCTTTTGGCCTCACATTCCAAAACAGCGCTGGGGGGGGGAAACCCTCGCCTCCCAAAACGGCTGGGAGGGGGGAAAAGTCTTCCAAAAAGGCTGGGAGGGGGGGAAAAGTCTCCCAAAACGGCTGGGAGGGGGCGAAAAGTCTCCCAAAAAGGCTGGGAGGAGGGAAAAGTCTCCCAAAAAGGCTGGGAGGGGGGAAAAGTCTCCCAAAAAGGCTGGGCAGGGGGAAAAGCCTCCCAAAATGGCTGAGAGAGGAAAAAAAGCCTTGCCTCCCAAAACGGCTGGGAGGGGGAAAAAAGCCTCGCCTCCTAAAACAGTGCTGGGAGGGGAATCTCCGGAGATCTGGGAAGGCACAGGCAGCAGAAAGTGAGGAGAAAGGTAGGTTCCCCAGCGCATGCGTGCGCATCTCCCGCCTGCAGGGCAGACTCGAAAATCAGCTGACCAGTGGGAAGCGTGCGCACATGCGCAGTGGAGCTGAGGTGGGCGACAGCTTGTGTGTCCGCAGAGAGGGCTCCACGTGTGCCCTAGGTTCATTATCACGGCCCTATACCATTCCAGACAAATGGCTGTCCAATCTCTTCTTAAAAACCTCCAATGATGGAGCATCCACAACTTCTAGAGGCAAGCCATGTCAAACCTCCAAGTAAGATGTCCCCAAAAATAAAGTTCAAAGTATCCCTCTTCTTTTCAAAGTCTATTTATTAGACACACATTAAATTGGCAAGGGCTTGGTGTAATTCCAACTCTGGACAGGATCTGGAATTACACCCAATAAAAGCAAAATTATGAAACTTCCCCCGAGTCACAATCTCCAATTAATCCTCAGTCCCACAGTCCGGTGATTCCAAACTCCACCTTCGTCCAGCTGCAGGCATCTTCTCTGTTCCCACGGGAAAGGAATACAACCTAGACATAACATTCCCCCTTTATCTTTACAACCCCCCTCTCACAATTACTGCTTTTGAGCCACATACTGCCTATTTTGTACTATGTATTGGGTTTTTCTTGCCTAAATGTAAAATCTTATTTTTCTCACTACTGAATTGCATTTTGATGGTTCGGGCCCAGTGTTTAAGTCTGTCAAGATCTTTCTGGATCTTAAATGCTTCTGAAGTATCGGCTATTCCTCACAGCTTGATGTCATCTACAAATCTGATGAATTCCCTTTCTATCCCTTCATCTAAATCATTTATGAAGATGTTGAAAAGTACTGTGCCTAAGACAGAGCCTCGAGGTACCCCACTGCATGCTTCCCTCCATGTAGATGTGGTTCCATTGAGGACTACATGTTGAGTGCAGTTTTTCAGCCAGTTACGAATCCATATGGTGGTGATGTTGTCTATCCCACATTTTTCTATCTTACCAAGAAGTAGGTAGTGGTCTACTTTGTCAAATGACTTACTAAATAAAGTATACTATGTGAAAATATACTATGTCCAAGCATTTTGCTGGTCCACTAATTTAGTCACCTTGTGAAAGAATGCAGTAAGGTTTGTCTGGCATGATCTGTTTTATATATATTTTTAAATGTTTTAAATGTTTTAATATTTGTATCCTATGTTTTTTATCTTGGCTGTACACCGCCCTGAGTCCTCAGGGAGAAGGGCGGTATATAAATTGGAAATTAAATTAAATTAAATTAAATTAAATTTTTGACAAACCCATAATTTTGTGACATTATTAATCAATGACATTATTGCTACAACCATATGCTCCATATATTCTAGTACAGTCTGAAGATGCTTAATGTAGTATCTTTTACATTTTAAAGCAATGTTTAAGTAGTGGTATGAAATAGCCTGATTACACATTTAGTCTAAAAATTTTAGCCTAATCGTTTGATTTCAGGGTTTCATTGGACTATCCTTGGACTAGCATGGCTCCAGATTTAGAACTAGCTCCAGTCCTTTTCTATTAGGGAGGAAGGATGGGAAGGACTGAAAGAGAACCTCTGTAGGAAACATCTGCCAGAGTTTCCTATATAGGGAAAGTTCAAAGAGTAAGGTTGCCCTCATTCTTTATACTTGAGAAATCTGTTTCTATCCTTTGACTCAGTGAACTCATCCCAAGAAACACCTGGAGTTCAAACAGGTAGATATTCCTCCACTACTACTTTTAATCAATGGCAAAAGAAGCCATTCTGGTTCTATTGCAACTGGCAAAGACCCGTAAAGTGTTTCCCTTGGAACAATAACTTGGTTGCTGATTTGCCATAGCTCATTGCAAACTCTTGCTGAAGGAGCACTCCAAGCTTTTATCAGCAATTCTTGTATTCAAACACTGATTTTTCTATAAGACAATGGTGCCTACATCTCCCAAAGTGTTTATTTTTTTTCTCAATTGCATTTGATAATTGCAAGTTTTTAAATCTGTGTACATCTTTGTTTCTTCAGGTTTTTGGCAATATTAGCATTAAACATGATGAGGATATGTCTGAGGATGACTTGCCTGCCATTACTGAGCACAATAATTTTCGCACATTCTTTCAAGCTTTGATGCTTCTTTTTAGGTGAGGCTCAGCCATTGTACTTCATTAGGGAAACCATGTCAAAGTACTGTGATACCAAGAGCCCTGATGTTCTTAGGCTTATCAAGCCTTTATCTAATGCAAAAATTAATTTATTTTGCTTAAATAAATTAATTGTACACTGTACTGGTAGCTCAATAGACAATGTAATGGAAATTATTTCTTAGTTCTACAAAAAAGTAACTTAGTTCTGTGTAAGAAAAAACAATTATTTTATTACCACAATTCATCCATTATAGTCAATGTTAATTTTGTAATTAACATAGTTTATATTCTGTTCTAGCAATCATTTAATACTGTCTGAGCCCACAAGTTTCTGACTTCTGATTACTAGTATCACGCTTGTCCTCAGATGGTGATATGACTGCTCCCTCTATGCTGAGTTTCCAGTGCTCACTATCTGTTCTTATTTCATCTCCCTTTCCCAGAAGTGCCACAGGTGAGGCTTGGCATGAGATCATGCTCTCTTGTCTAAGTGGAAAACTCTGTGATGAAAAAGCAGATCTCAAAGGATATCAGTGTGGCAATGAGTTTGCATACTTCTATTTTGTTTCCTTCATTTTCCTGTGTTCTTTCCTGGTGAGTAAAGGATACAGAGTACTAAATAGGTAGATACAGCATGTATTTGGGGTATATGAGACTATGAATATTACTGGTTAAAATGTCAGTACACTATCCTTCTAAGATAGTATTTCAAAATGATTTAACAAACAGTTGTAGGACAGTCTTTATCCAACATTATGTTTGATAATAGTTTTTAAAAGTCACATATTTCAAATTATTATCAATATACAATTAAAAGAAATAAGGGAGGGAAGGGTAAATCTTCTATATCAGAGTTCCCCAACATTTCTGGCTTTGCGGACCGGGGGGGAGGGGATGGCAAGCGTGCATGCATGCAGCTCCATTTCCATCAGCAGCGTGCACGTGCACCTGCTGCTCATGCAAATAGAGCGCACATGCACAGGCTCGCCCGCTGCTCATGCAAATGAGGATGTGCGTGTGTGCGTGCTTGCTGGCTGGCTATTTCCACGCCCAGTTGTAAACACCTCATGGCTGACTAGTGGGCTACAGCTCACAGCTTGGGGACCCCTGTTCTATATATAGGTTACTGCAAAGCAAACAGATTTTTTCAAAAACATTTTAAATATCAGAGGTGGAAAGGAATACATTCCAAATAGTATTGTAAAAATTCACAGTGTATCAAGGAACATATTTTCCTCTTCTCTCCAAATTATATTATCTCAAAGAAGGTGGAATGTTTTTACTGTTGCAAACGTGAGAAGTGAAAAAATGCATTTTCTCTATGATAAAATATGTAAAACCAGTATGGAAAACTAGCATGACAAACATATTTTTATTGAGTAGTGGCTTTCCATTCCTGATGTTAAGCAGAATGAATGTCAATTCAACAATAGCACTCAACTTTTTAAAAACTGCAGCGGGAAAACAAGTACCAGAAAACTAAAAATGTTTAAGATATTAGTCACATTTTTCATTTTTTTTTTTCATTTCTGATGTCTATCATTTAATCACTTCCTCAGCCTTTAAATGCAAAGGGCAACTATTATGTGCCTGAAAAGTTGTTGTTTTTAGTGACACTTTCCCAGCTGCCATTACCTCTACTGGTTAAAGATTAATGATAGCCCAATAATCTGGAAGGCATCAAATTGTACAACACTGGCCATATTAATAATCTTTTGAACTGCCTACTTGCATATGAAGCAATGCCTCTATTTCTAAAACGTTTGCATAATTGAGACAAGTATCCAGAAAAATTTTATACCTCAGGCCTAGTTTCTCTTTATGGTTGTTAAGCCCAATTTAGAAGATGCCTTTGGTATTAGTTCGTTCTGTTTTCTTATTTTATTCCAGGAACTAATAGGAGAGGCTTTGTGAGCACCTGGAGTAACATAATCTAACCCACTATCTTTGTACAAATTAAGAATTTATTTTTGTTGATGTACTTCAGTGTGTAGTGATTCTGTACTGGATTCCATTTTGTGCTGTCTTCCAAGAAAGCGTATTCTATTTGCTTTACCTGTGATTGCCCTAAAATTCTACCAGCAATCCATATCCACCTTAGTCCTTACTGAGTATTTTTTTCTTGCTTTTATGTAAGACTGTTTATATCTGTCTATCTAAAAATGTATAACTTTGTGTGTAAGAAAGGGTGTAAAACATATTGTTTAATGCTATGTTGTCTCTTCTTGTTAGATGCTTGAGCAGATTTTTAGGTTCTTGCCAGGCTTCAATGTGAAGCAAGAAATAAATTCATCTATTTTTCCTGGAATTTCTGGTTATTTTGTATTTCTATTTTTCACTACTATTTTGACGTTGCAGATGTTGAACCTTTTCGTGGCTGTCATCATGGATAATTTTGAATATCTGACCCGTGACTCCTCCATTTTGGGGCCCCACCATCTGGATGAGTATGTTCGTGTGTGGGCTGAGTATGACCCTGCTGCCTGGTAAGGACACATCTATCTTACCGCTTCCAGTATGAAACCCAGACCCAAAGTCCATCTGAAGCAAGTGTTTAAGGAAGTGGGTTTGATTGCGTCATGATTTGGGATAGATTCCTTAATAAGGAGAACCAAAGCAGGGGGAGGGAGAAGTTCAATGTGAACAGAAAGGCAGGAACCCATTATCTCAATTCCAGTAGAAAATTGAGAGCTAAAAGTGGCAGCTACAGTTAGAAATAGTAACGAAGTGAAAGCCAGTCCAGTTCAGATTATTTTATAACCTTTACACAGGAGGGGCTTTTGGCTGGTAGAAGCTTTTGGACTCTCATTACAAAATGGAAAGCAGACCAACTAGAGCAAGGAGGTGAAAAGAAGAATAGAATTCTGTTCACAAGAAGGCTAGGATTTTATCTTGGCTCATTTTAGCAGAGTTGAACTATGGTAGGTCTTGATAGGTTACCAGCATTAACTACTGTGTTTTGAGAGAAAGATATTAACTGAGACAGAAGTGGAGCTACTGCCTCTGTTTGCATGCGCTCCATTGTGAGTCACACATTCTAGCAGAGCTCCAATCACCATGGAGCTGTAGCCCTGCCCTTCTGCCATTCCCATTTCCATTCCTGTTGGCTAATTTCTCTGGGTCTTACTATAAATAACTGACTGAAAGAAACAGATGTGGGAGTTAATCGCTGTTTAACATTTCCTTTTTTAATTTTAGGTTTTTGCAGCTGGATTCTGTCAAGTCCACACACACACACCTTCACTTTAACCCATAATGTTCATAAGAACATGATATATGTCCCTTTGTGGCCAGGGACATACCCATGCCATTCCTTTAATTTGAATTGTGGGCTTTATAACCTTTCCATAGGACAACTGGGTACCATGCTAGCAACATTTGAGCCAAAGAATTAGTCTGATTTAAGTCCCTGTTGGTGGCTATGTTTAATTTTCTGCCCACTTTATAACATGTAAACCAAATAAAATTGTTGAGCTGCTAGTTTTGCATCCTGCTGAAAACTCAAAGATACAACATACTGTTGATCAGTCAAGGAAGGATGCTTAGTAGCTCTGTTAGCAATAGATGACACACTCTTATTATTTCAATCTATAAAAATGACTTTGTGTATATGTGTATGTATGTTTATCTGACAGGGCCTTCCCTTCTATTGTGCAATTGTTTTTGTAAATTTGTCTATGGTTTGCTGGAAAGGAGCTAGCCACAAGGTTGCTATAAGTAGGCATGGTTAGTAAAGTTGTAATAATTGGCAGCTAACAGAAGATCCACCTATCATTATCTAGATATTATTTATTATCTGAAAATCTAGTTCTCCCCCATTTGAGTACAAGTCACCCTATAGTTACTAATAAAACCAGTGAAAAAAATAAAATATTGAAATAAAAGCCTTTGGCGATAGTGATTGATTTTAACCTGTTCATTTTGAATTCTGAAAAGACAACTATGTTCCATAAAAGATAAGTGAATTGGTACCCAAGAATCAGAAAAATCTGATAAGTTCTGATTTGATATAAATTTCATCTACATTATCTCTTATTGTCTAAGACTTCTATTACTTCTCAGCTACTTAATATATGAGTATAAACCAAAGAGGGCCAACATGTCACCCTCCAGCTGTTCTTGAAGTCCAGACTCCATAAGCCCTAGCTTGCATGGCCATAGTAAAGGATTATGGAAGCTACTGGCCAACATCTGGAGGGCCACAGATTGCCTATTTCTATTGTAATTTATATATTAGCTCTCTTCCCTTCTCACAAAATTGATGGGAAGCATCAGTAAAAAAACTGATGTGCTATGGCTCTAAGAAGCCCCTTTCTTCCTACTGCAGCCAATGGGAAAGTTCAGCTCCTTCGTATAAACAGAGGGAAATGGTATTACTTGACTGAAGTGAAGGTCTCTAGCCATTAGTTCTGCTATGTTCTGTTTGTACATAACAGTGTATGTGTTTATTTTGCCCTGTAGCGTCTGCACTAACCCCCGTGTATTCTTCTTGCAGTGGCCGAATTCATTATAAGGATATGTACAGTTTATTACGTGTAATATCTCCCCCCCTGGGCTTAGGCAAGAAATGCCCTCATAGGGTTGCTTGCAAGGTTTGACTTACACTAAAACCTGCTAGCATCAACGGAATGAATGTTGCTTATGGTTTTTTTTAATATATATCTTTTTTATATATATATATATATGTGTGTGCATATATATATATCCGTACACATACCTATCTATATATTGCACTTTCAAAAGTAATTTAGTAATGTAATTAGCCAACAGAATGCGTGAAATGATGCTGCCACCCAGACCAGTAACGCATGGAGCATATCAATTACCTTGAACCATCTCTGCTTGCTGTTAGCTGGAGCTAGGCCTGGAAGGTTTTATGAGTCTCTCTGTACCCACCACTGCCACTTTCTGCATACTAATACTTCCACCTGGGGAGGACAGAGACTCCATCAACACTCTACCATTTCTCCCTTCCCCCCCTCTCTCTCTCCAATTCTTTCCAGCCTTTTTCCCCCCAACACCTTTTCTTCCTGTAGTCTTCCCTTCTCCTATATTGGCAAAAAGGGGCTTTCTTATCTCTCTCTCTCTTTCTCCTTCTCTCTTTCTAAGAAAACCTGACTCTGTACTTTTTGATCTACTAAGAATATAAGGATTGTGATCTGCATTAACCTCATAGTGAGCAAGGCAGATGATGACACATGCTTAAGTAAAATCTGAATTCTTGTGACAAGGACACAAACTTTGAATGTGTAGTCCAATATTTGGTGGACCACAATTTGATTACAATATTTCTACTAAAAATCATCCATGAAGATCAAGCCTATTTATACTCCTTGCTGACCAGCAGCACAGTAATCTTTTCATTTTTATCTTTTTTTTCTTTTCTAATTGATTTTTAATATTTTTTTCTTTGTAATTCTTTCTCTCTATTTTTCCGTGTATTTTCCTTTTTTAAAAATTATTATTGGTTATTATTGGCTATTTTTTATTTTTTGCTCCCAGGGGCCGGATGACTTTCATGGACATGTATGAGATGCTGAGACATATGTCTCCACCCCTGGGGTTAGGGAAGAAATGCCCTGCCCGTGTTGCTTATAAGGTAGAATATATATATATGTGTCTGTGTGTATATCATTTTTTTTTAAAAAAAGAAACAATAAATACTTCAAGTCAGCTTCATTTTTTAATTATTTTGATTGAGCAAAAACAAGCCTATAATTTTTGTAATTTCTTCCCCTTCCTAATTCCAGTTTCTTGAACAATGACAGTGTGTACATTCAGTTCTGTTAGTGTTTCATGTTTCAGAGACTCCATTATGGCCAGTAGATAAGGGGCGGGTAAAAAAAACAAATCTGAGGTGCATGCTCCTACTCAAATAATTAATTGAAGTGCCATCTAGCAGAAATTGTTTATCATTCCCTTAGAACTCTCCAAATAGCCTAAAAATTGAGATTGCTTTAAAACTGCCTAAATCAATATAGATTCCTTAACCCTACCCCAGCCGCCAATAAATTAAGAATGACAAAGAGATAGCAAAAATAGAAACCCATTGAATAAAGTTATAGGACTTTAGAATGCAAAACAAATAAAAACATCAATTTGATATTAAAATCTAGTCAACTGCACTGTAGTGGCAAGCTACACAAGTACAATATGTGAGAATACATTTGATATCCAAATAAGAAATTTTGAAGGTAAATATTATCTTCATCTGGTGACATATCTTCATAGAACATATCTACATGGAAATCAACCATTTGTAACCTATAAATAAAACTTTACACTAATCTATGTCAGGTTCCCCCATATAAAATCATGCTTCTGTAATTCCCATCTTCTCTGAATGCAGAACATATATGCAACAATATTTAGATTTTATTTCTGTCTAAATAAATGTCACAGCATTAGTTACAAGTTACAACCCATTTCCAGTACAGTACATTAATTATATGGTGGCAGAGAGGACCACACTAGTAGGACAAAAGCAAAATTAGGTGCTTGGTACAGTATGCTGTACTGTACAGTGATAATATATTTGCCTTACGTTAAGACTGAAAGATTTGATCTGGATCCAGAAGCTGAGTCTGGATTTACTTTCTTAAAGTTCAGAGAAAGTTCAGAAAAGTCCTCTGGACAAATTCTGTTGCAGATCTGAAACTAGTTTGGATCAATATCAGAATAGATTTGTTTCCCAACCAGTCCCCTGACCCTACCCATACAGACACATTAGGATTTAGTAGGTATTCGTGCATATTCCAATTATGAATAAAAATTTCAATTCTCTCTCCAAGGCACCTAGCATAGCCCAATAGTTTGAGATATACATCATGATTTTTCATGCTTTTTAATGTTCACTATGTTTGAAAACAGCAAGAAAATGCAAATAAAGGAGCAAGAAGGTCATTCTCCTTATTGATTGTTTCCTGTCAGGTGATAAAACTAGATATTTTAATTATTTATTTCCTCATGGCTGGTGGTAATGTGAAATGCCACAGCCCTTGAACTAAGCAGAAAAGTATGCAGACATTAAGTTCCTACATTAACTGCCAAGCCTTATTCTGCTTCAGTAAAAAAAATTGGTGAGTGGCTCTTATTGTAGGAATGATGTGAGACCAACAACTTGCTGGCTGGAAAAACAACTATCCCTAATGAACTAAGGGAGGGGAGAGGGGGGAAATTTTGATAGTTGGCTAGCCACTATTTTAGCCTTTTGCCAAAATGTGGCTTTACTACTTTAGTGCACTGCCTGGCCAACCCTCTGTCTGAGATCAGCTGCTTATTGTAGATGGAGAAAGGACAGACAGTTCCAAACCTTTCCTTAGCCTAGACTGAAAATCTGGAACAAATAGGAGTAGAAAAAAGCTTGTCAGGAAACAGCTAACAGATCAGGTGCTGGGGAGGCTATTTTTAAATTAAACAAATTTATTCTTAGACATGGGTCCAATGAAAGATTCATAAATATGGCAATGGGTTTAGTGCTCTTTGCAATTTTAAATAGCTGAGATAACAGCTGACTGTGGGGAGTAATTGCTCATAAATGAAGGTGAATATACGTGTCCCAAGATAACATTGCAGAATCCAATTTGGGTCGGTCACCAGGACCAGAGGTTTTGTCTTCTGAGCTTTCGGAGTCGTGGTGGAGCCCATCTTCAGGGAACTCCTCTCTAGCAGTGTGTGTCCTCAGTGTAGTAGGACAGCTCCCCATTTTGTTTTGCAATTACCACCCTTGTCTGTCAGCTGTCCTAACTTTGAGTTTAGCACACTTCTAAAAGAATGCTAAACTGTCATTTCAATGTAAAAAAAAATAGGTGACATGTCTTATGTAGACATTGTAGCTCCTTTCACCTGTTTTTCAGGCTAATTGATAGAAATGAATAGTCAGTTCTTTATCTTCCAGAGCTGCAATCTGTCTGCAAGAAGCAGACAGAGGGAGAAGCCAGATTTTTACCTGACTGGTCTCTGACAATGCGGATCTATTTAACAGGTGACTTGTCAAGTGATAAGCTGCCTCTTCCATATTCTCCTGTAAACGAACACCTGATAAATAAATATTAATACATTTCATATGAATAGCTTTCAGGTGCAATAGGAAGGTTGTATTCTGAAGTGGCAGGGAGAAATCTATATTTCTCAAGGTTGACTCAGCCTTCCATCCTTCCAAGGTCGGTAAAATGAGGACCCAGATTGTTGGGGGCAATATGCTGACTCTGTAAACCCCTTAGATCTGTAAAGCACTATGAAACAGTATATAAATCCAAATGCTATTGCTATTTCTTCTATTTCTCAATGCAGTACCCCACACTCCCCTACTGTTCAGCTTCTGCTTTGTCTGGTGCAGTTCTCCAAGCAAGGAAATAACCAGAAACATAGTTGATAGCTCAATTTGAATGAATCAGATTTTCCTGCAACCTGTAGCAGAATTACCCAGAAGGGAGGATTATGCCAGTTGATGGCCCAAACAGTGCAGTGGCCTAGAGATGAAGATACCCGCCTCCCACTCGGAAGGTTGAGAGTTCAATTCTTGGCAGCAACAGATGTTTCTCTATCAGGGTGCAAAGAGAAGACATCTGCTGCGAACCCTACATAGATGTCAGGAAGGGCAGCCAGCCAGTAAACACTCAGCTCCATTCAGCCACCCTGACTCCACCCCAAAGCAAGGAATTAAAGGGTTGTTAAAAACATGCTAGTTCATGGCCTCAATAAAAATGATGGTGTAAGGAGAAAAGGGAAAATCCTACTTTAAAACTAAAGCTAAAAATAAATAACAATCTGTCTCAATTGCAGGATATGATCAGATGAAAGTAGTGCTATTAGGCTATATCATATCAAAACCAGGGTATATGTATGGCATAATTCCAGTCAGGATCAACCTCCACACTTGTTATTTGCATTAGAAGAAAAGTTGCTATTATGCCCCTCCCCACCAATACATACATAAATATATATCTCAGTTAAAAATATGAATAACACTGTTCAGTTTGACCCTGGCATGTTTAATAAATGCTTATTCTGAACATTTAACATTGAAGTGTCTTTAATCACTTAGATTAAAGAAATTAATCCAAGTTAGAATCCAAGCCAGTTAGAATCTAAGCCAGTTTGCATGTTTTTATCGTCAAGTTCCATACTCTAAAAAGACTTACGTGAGTAATTTTTCTCTACTTTAAACTACACAACACTGTAGAACAGTAGGATAGGCGAAAATCACTTCAAGTATCCAGATGGCACAAGCTGGCTATGCAACTGAAGAGATAAACAATAATGTAAGAAAGAACACTACGGAAAAAAGGACAATAAAATTGTGCAAAATTATGTACAACAGTATTCCTTTAAACCCTCACTGCAAGAAACTTCCCCAAATTTGGCAGCCACCAGATGTTTGGACAATCTACAAAATTCCCCAACTAGCATCACCCTTAGAATCAAGGAAACTGATATCCACACATCTGGAGAACATCCCATGCACTCTCCTTGTTAGTTCATCCATTTATAATTGAGGATTAACAAGGAAATTGGCACCATGTCAGATGAATTTCCAGTATTAATTTGCTTGACCTGAGAAATTTTCTGTTTACAAAAACATAACGTTATGAGAAGGTACTCACTATTAACAAGAAGCAATTACTCCTTTTTCTGCCCCCTTTTCTCTGCTTTCATGCCTCTTTTTCTGTCAATACAGTTCCGTCACAATTTTTTCCTTCTGTCCCTCAGTATTTCCATAGTCTAACTCTAATCCTCTGCACAATTCTGTAACTGACCCAAAGTGTGTCTTTTTTTCTCTCTCAATTCCCAATTCAGCAACCAGAGTTCTTGTGACATTTTCCATGTGTGTGAGTGAGACAGAGAGAAAGATCTTTCCTTCACCTCATCCATTGGATTTCTATTACTGATTCATGGCCTAGCTATTGAAATGTTCACTCTCACTTGAATGGAAAGTGCTTTTCTCTACCTTTGTTAGCCAGAGATACAGTGAGTTGATTGAGGTGCAGTGCAATCTGAGACTATGAAAATTATGTAGCAAATATGCCACTATATGATGGAATGACACAGGAGAAGGCAATCACATGAATTCAAGCAAGAACACTAAGGAAATTATGAAATGCTTCAAAATGATACTCAAGTAGAGTCAAAATCTGTGAATGAGGTTCTTGAACAGATGAACTGTAGCAGTTTTTAATGTTGGGCTATGTATCCAAGGATTCTGATTCAAATAGTAATAAAAAATGTATTATTGCATCAATCCCTACACTTAAAAGTTTCTGACATAATCTGAGAGTTGAGGCTGGGGGCAAAATTGTCTTGTTCAGTTGTTTTATTAAGGAAGGAGTCATGCAGGAAAAATTATTCTGTCCAATTATGCTAGGGCCATTTTTATACAGTCCTCCAGATGCAATTACATATCTCCCATATGGTTCCTGCTTCCTACATTTCTGAATTACTATGCAGAAGCCATAGTAGGATCTATCCTTATTGCCTCTTGCTATTGAATTAAACAAGCCAAATATTTTGGCCTCTTGGTAGATTCATATTCCTATGATTGGTTTGAGTTAAGAAATAAAAGAGATTGTTGCTCTTCCCATGTGTCCTATAGAGGGCATCATCCACCTCAGGATGGCACAACTTCCTGGAGCTATTAGGGTTCACAAGTACATTTGCCTCAACCTGTGGTCATGCCTAGAGAGTAAGTGATTGGTCTGATGGAATTCTTTAATAATCCATTAAGTATACATCATATTTAGAAAATGTTGTTTTTTATTTTTCTTTATACTTACCCGTATCTCCTTTCCCCTTTCCATCTCCTATAACTACTTGCGTAGCTAAAAGGTGGAGCAAGTGAGAAGGCAATGGGTTTGGGTGGTATATTTTCTGCACTCTTGCTAATCTGCCTCCAGCCTAGAAACAGGGAACCAGGAACCAGAGGGTATATCTGTCTATTCCTGGCATTCCTTTGTAACTATGGGGATACTAGATGGTTCATGACACTCAGTGTCACTACAGACCACAGCACTTGTACCAGCCATTAGGTTCCTTCAACCCCAAAGACCCACAAGATGCAACCTCTTCCATTCCTAAGTGCTGAGTTCCATCCCATTGCCCTCCACTTTTCTACAGGGCAGGGCGGGGACACAGTCACCGAGCCCATTTCTTCGAACTCAACGAATGGAGGCTTCTGAGGGCAACAGCTTGGAAGAAGGCCAACATTCCATCCCTCAGGGCAGCTTTCCATTTTGGCTCCAACACCTTCTGGGTGGATGTCTGAGGTGGGGGTGAGTAATAAATCTCCCATTTGCTCCAACTCAGTTATCCAGGGAAGAAACCCAAGACATTAGAGTTAAGGGGCAGACCTAGATCCTTTCTAATTCAAGGGCGGAAATCTTTGGGCCAGTTATGGCCTCCAACAATTCATTTGGATTTATCATGACTCCCCCCTATTCCCATTAAAGATAACATTTAAACCTATTTTGAAGGATAGTTTGGGGGTTTAAGAGGTAGAAATCACTCCTTAACATTACCAAACTGTTTCTAAACATAGGGTCAATGATATTTGGTTGGTGGGTGCAAATGAGTGCTTTTGAACTATCAAAAGAATCTGTCCCCATAAGGAGACGTCCTATTTACCACATTGGGATTCAGGATTATCAGAACATTATTTCACCTTTCCTTCATCTCTTTCCCATCTAAGGCTGATAATTTATTCTCAGAGTTCAAAGAAAGACTCTTTAAAAGTGGGGAAATTCCAAAGGCGATGAAAACATATACATTAGTATTTCCTCCTTGCTGTCTTGCAGCTTCTTGGAAATCTCTGGATTCTACTTTGAAAGTGGAAGCTGCCCTTTTAGGAAAACTTTAGCCTCCCTCTATAGGGACTTGTTTATTCCAAGCTGAACTTATCACAATTTATTGGCCAATACGTTAGTGTGGCTATTTAACAGATTAACAGAGTTGGAAGGGACCTTATAGGTTATCTAGTCTAGTTCTATAATTCTCTTCTGTTGGTGAACCTGAATACTTGCTTCCGCTAAGCCATTTTCATTCTTATCATGTATGTAGCTATTGTCTTCAAACTACCTTAATAACCTTTGAAAAGCAGATTGGCCCATGCCACCAGAAACAGACTTTGAATTATTGAATAAACACTATGCATTTCCCACTCAAGTTTCAGAACTGCTCAAATTTCCTGTTACTGATACTTCTGTTGCAGCATTAATTTCTTATTGTGAGGTATAGTCCTAATCTCCCCTATGAAAAAAGGTTGAGATGTACATAAAAACACTGTAGTAGCATTTGGAGTTTCAGCCAATATAAAAACAATATAAAAGATGGCATCTTTGGTTTCATCCCAGGCCGGCCAAGAATGGCCTACAGAAATGTTCATGCACAGGAGCCCTTTTCGATTACTCAACTCTGGATTTCAGAGTTGAGAGATTTGACCTATATTTTGTTGCAAGAAAACACATGCAATTGTTAAGAAACCAAGATAAGAATCAGTGCTCTTAGACTGATTTAATTGGTTCCTTTTTTCTTTCTTTCTTAGAATACCATAAGGGTGACAAGGATAAAAAGAAAGCTTTTTCACTAGCCAGGAGGAAATGAACATAGGTCCAAAGCTAACCAACCATTTCATTTTATTTAACTATCATGTTTAAACCTTCCAAAGAACTAAGATAAATCAAAGATGAACAATTTACTAGTATTAATCCACAAATATCCATATCTCCACTTTTACAATTTCTGAAAAACTCCTAAGATTGTGCTGTGATAAATTAGGCAATACAGTCCCTCTAATTAGTTTAGCCAATCACTGATTTGAGATTGAGTCCACAAAGAACTTCCCTCCCAAATGAAAAAAATAATGTAGTTGAAAATTTCAGCTTTATTTACTCTAGCAATTTCACATTTTACTCATGCTCTTTATGGACCTTGGGGAGTAACCCCCTTTTTCAAAAATAAAAGTTTTTCCTGCTGCAAAAATATTGCCTACTAATTACATTAATGGAACCAAATATCTAAAATTCATACCAAGTCTCATTCTAACCATGTATATTCCAAATTCTCAATAACAGTCAATCTGCTGGTAGAAAACTTATCTGAACAGATTGCCTTCTGGACTTGGCCAATGCATTAATTACAAGTTGTGACTGATCTGTTGGATCATAGAACTTCAAGAAAATAAATTTATTTCTTCCTTACAATTAAAAGGTCCCATGAACACAAGAATTATATTAAGGCCACTTCTTATTCATGTATTCATTTAAGAACAGAACCATAGTACATCTCTCTAGATTTGAATTTTATAATCTGCCAAAAGAATGAAAAAAATAAAGTCATCTTATCTCAAATAACTAAGTATCAAAGCAAAAAAACACAACATGATTGCAAGTTTTTAAATTCATCCAAGGATCTAGCAACCAACAGGATTTTATAATTCCTGTCAAGTTGTCAAAGACCTGTCTTCATGTACTCAACAGAAAAAAGCACTGAAGATACCTGTAAGTAGACTTCATGGTATTTGTCAGCCACATGTATGAGGTAGCACCTATACAAAAAGATGTTCTGGAAAATTCCCTATCTGAAGATTTCTTTTTTATTTTCTCTGGCTACATTTTTTTTTACCTTGAGTAACAGAACAAACTCTTCAAGCAACTGTCCCTTCAGAAAAGGAGCAGTAAGAAATTGGGCTCAACCTTTGTAAAACCTTGTTCCATTGATGGCACTGTTACCATCCATTTCACAAAATTCTATAATAATGACAATCAAAGTGTCAACTTTGATTTTTTTTTTTCAATCCCAAAACTGATCTCACTAGTACCAACTTTGATGTTGGATTCTATGTTACCTCTGATAGTAGGCTGTTCTGAGAAGACAAAATTCAAGATTCTACAGATTGGAGAAAAGTTAGATGACTATAATCCTTCCAAAAATGGAAATCCCCCCACCCACCCACCGATGACAGAGAATTCATCTTCACTGGGATCTATCGCCAGTGGATAGGCAAGAATTATTTGCTTACTTCATATTTATATTGATACCCGTTTCCTACTTCTGTCGTATCAAAACTTTACTGGTATCTAAATACAGGATTGAGGTTCTTGGGATAGAGATTTATTGCCACAATATCTCCAGAACAGTTATTAGCTTGGCAACTACTTAAACCTCAGTACTATATCCTGAAATATTCCATTGGCACCTCCTTCCCCTTCAGCAGTCCTGAATACATACAATTGAATTTACATTATCAGTATACCCTTCTACCACCTCATCAGATCTAATGATGATAGGTGCTGCCATCACCTCTACTCCCATTTTACCTATAGCCTTTGTGCAGAGCAAGCTTTAGAGCTAGACATCTTAAGTCTGTTAGTAGAAAATCCAGTGTTTTGTTATTCAAAATGACTCTTCCAGTACCTTCAGTTATGTTAATATTACAATACTATATGATGCTAAGGAACTTTATTCCTTAAATTGTCATCCATTCTTCCAATTTTTAAAAGACTGGAGAAAATCTACAGGGTTCAGGGAAGAAATGCACTTTTCAAATACACATCACCATATTTCATCATAATAAAGGCATCTCCTACCAGTAAGAAAAGCCATAAACATGATGATTTTAGTCACAGTTTTTACTTCATAGCAACTTTGGACTTCAGAATTGCCAACTTCCATGCTTCTGTGGGCAATTATCTTTTTTTTCTTTGGGGAGTTTTTCAGCATGTATTGAGACAGAAGGACTGTCAAAGCAACAGAGCAACATTTATATAATGTGAACTACACAGCAAAATCTGTGACAAGTGCTATTTTCCTAGGGAGGCTTGTGAGATCCTCAGAACTTCAAAGGGGGAATCCCATGTAGAGAACTTTGTCTTCAAAATCAATGGTATTTGAGCTAATTTCAATATATGAGAAAAATACTCCATACTTTAATTCTTCAGCATCTGTCGAACTTGTACTGTACTACCAAGGATGGGATCAGAGCTTCCTCTCAAAATGCAATTACAAGTTTTATGCTGAATTCCAAACTGTGGCAAAATATTCTCAAAAGTGTTTCTTGGAGATACAGAGGTATTAACCATTTCAAAGCAAGTGATTTGCAGACATCACTTTGAAACTGTGCTATGCAGCTTGTAGACAGACTGTTTTTACCAACTAGTTTAAGAGATCATGTTGGACTAATGGAATGTATCACATCCTTTCATCACAAAAGTTTGTTATGCAGCTTGACATTAATCCCTCTCAAGTGCCTAGTGTGCTACCTGTTACTCTCATCCAAAAGTAGCTAACTCATTTGCAAAAGAGATATAGAACCAATACCACAGCCTCTATGTAAAAAGAATACTTGTTCTCATTTCACCTTAGTCTGAGATTGTACCTCTTCTGTATGATCTCAACTTTTTTTAATCAGCATTAAGAAATTCTGCATAGTCATAACAGTAATCATGGTTCAACTACTTCATTTGGGAAGTTGGTTCATGACATTGGATTTCAATGATGCTTACTTTCACATATTATCAAAGACAATGGTAGCTGCCCCTCTTCCATTCTCATGATTAGCTTCAGTTTTACCAAAATGCTAACATATCTTGCTTTATATCCAGGATTTTCTGTCAAAGCTCAGTTGTGAGGCTTTTTCAATAACATTCAATTACAGCTGCATAGCAATGTCTATAATTCAGTTTTTCAAGTAAGATCTTGGAAACCTTTGCTTTCTTTACATTTTTAGCTCGAAGACTATAAAGAAAGAACTTTTTATTCTGATAAAAATAGAGAGGAAAATACCCTGTCTGGGAAGCTGTCAATAGTCTCCACTTACTTGACATTGACTTAGATAATTGCTTGAATGCCAACACTATCACACATCAAGTTGCTACCATAAAATAGCATCCTGAATTGGAGTGAAAATAACAATTTTCTCTCATCATGCTAAAAGCCATTTTAAAGGATGGTCCAATTAATAAATATTCTGTAGATTTCTCTCATGGAAGTTGATTGAATGCTTACAGAGTGAAAGTATTTACAAAGTTCCCTTTAAACCCATGGTTGTATGATTGTTTAAGCTGCTGTCTCTTAAAATAAATTTCTTGAGAGTGATCAGCTCATAAATTTCAAAATCAGAGAATTCTAATTTATTTTTACACAAATTCTACACTTGTTCCAATATTAATTTCTTGGTTGCAATAACATTTCCTCTAGTTATTCTTTCTGATGTGATTACATTCTAAGGAGTATGCATTGAATAGCCTAAATTAAATTTATGTAGAGATCTTAGTTTTGCAGAATTTTAGAGTTTCAAAAATTGGAAATTACTTTAGCCTTCCATACTAGATAAACAAGGAACAAGTTAATAAATTCATTAATTTGTATTGACTTCACAATGTATAGTAGAAAGAAAAATGCCAGGGAATGTAACAGCTTACTTGCTCAGGAGAATGAATGAATATGTAACCATGACTGTAACTTTCCATGACAATTCTCTTATGAGATATGTAGGTTGTACATTTCTCTGCATAGAAATTTTCTAACCAGTACAAAATAGGTATATGGGCCTCAGAGTTTTGAAAAGTCATGTCCTGCTAAAGTCAGAATTGCTAAAGTCAGAATTCCTTCCATAAATGCTCTGATGCATCCCAAGGTTGAGAATGTCTTCCATGGGACTTAGAAGAAAATGAGAATTCTGACCATGATTATCTATTCTTTGAAGCCTCTGGAGGACATTCAGATATCTCTAATTCAGAAAACTGATAAGCATAATTCTATTAATGTTTCTTTTTCAACTTATATGGGGGTTGGTAGGCAGTACTCACTGGAGATTTCCTTCTGTCTGACCTTTTGGGCCATGGAATATAAGGATTGGAAGAGTCCTGGAGAACATTTAATGCAGGCCACTGTCCAGTACAGGAATCCACTACCATTGCAACATTGGATTGTAATGTAGTAGATTGCCTTTTTTTATGAAACTGAAATAAATGTACTTAAAGTATAGATTTTTTTTTCCTGTTATGTTATTTACACTGTGAAAAAAATAGTCTTGCTTTTCTAAAATAATCTGGAAGACAATATGGCTTCTCACCCTCTGGAAAGGCAAGTTTAATTGTGGACCCTGCCTACTAGCTCCAGGAGATACAACATCCTGAGGTAGAAAATATCCTCTATTGCAGGGGTGTCAAACTGGCGGCCCACAGGCCAGATGCGTCATGTGCAGGCCACGCCCACCCCAGCTCCACGAATGGGAAAAACGTCATGATACATCACATGATGGCAATATGACGCCGCAAGTTTGACACTCATGCTCTATTGGACTCAGAGAATAAGCATTTAAAGTAAACATTCCCATTTATCTTGCAATGAGCATGACCTTACTAAGACAAGGATATGTTATAACGTAAGCAACAAGTATTTTGGTGAACATAACACCAGATGTTAATTATTCATGCAATTTGGAAACTTAAGTACTCCATCACTTGCTTTGAAAATAATCACTTTTTATAGTGCATACTGTCTACATCTTCCATTCATAATACTTAGTCTTTTCTCACCACTTCTTCTGTCATTTTTTCCAGAGAAAATTCTTAAGGAGGCAAAGATGGAATAGGTCTATGATGCCTTTTGATTGATAACACTAGGAACCTTATATATTGAAGGACTCCTACTGTTTAAATATAATATAAGGGGAAAGGATAATATAAATATTAATTAAAAGTTTTCATACAATCACCAACATCTAAGGATAGCTTTTGTAAATAAAGTTAAGATAGGAAAGAGGAACAAGGGACGTGGTGGCTCAGTGGCTGAGCTTTTCGATCGAAATGTCGGCAGTTCAGTTCAAATCCCTAGTGCTGCATAATGGGGTAAGCTCCCGTTACTTGTCCCAGCTTCTGCCAACCTAGCAGTTCGAAAGCATGTAAAAAATGCAAGTAGAAAAATAGGGACCACCTTTGGTGGGAAGGTAACAGCGTTCCATGTGCCTTTGGCATTTAGTCATGCCGGCCACATGACCACGGAGACGTCTTCGGACAGCACTGGCTCTTCGGCTTTGAAACGGAGATGAGCCCCGCCCCCTAGAGTCGGGAACGACTAGCACATATGTGCGAGGGGAATCTTTACCTTTACCTTTAGAAAAGAGGAAAAAGCAATATGAGGCTTGAGCAAAAGAAGAGGATCAAGCTACATTGCCTTTATTTGCTTATGGATTGCGGAACTGGAAGAAGTGCCCCAACTTCACTGAAATTAACAGTAGCAGTCATGAGAACTGCCAAATGAATATATAAAATTGCTTTAAGCCAAGAAATGTTACTTTATTCACTCATGTCCCAATTGTTTTCTAATTGTAAACTATGAACCTTTTGTCAGGTTCTAAAGGGACATGACTGAGGTCAAGATCTTCCATGTGGAAGTGTTTATTTTAATATAAAGCTATAGTGTTTCTGTATAGAAATAACTTTTGTTTATGTATTTTATTTTTATTCTTATTTACTTATCTCTGTTTAAAAGTTCTGTGGGTGATGCATAGTAAAATCATCAATATACACAAAAAGCAACAATACACAAACTAAAATATTTGTTAAAAACAGACACTCTAAAAACTACTGTATGAGTAATGAAGTTCTTGAAACACTATGGAGACTGACATAGGAAGATTAAATAACTGAGAAGATAAAACATTGATGGTGCTGAAAAGATAGCAGTGTAAGGACTGGGGAAGCACCTTTGTTGTATACTACTACTACATTGGAAACAAACCCACTTCCATGTAACTGCTTGCTACATTTCTGTGTATGAAGATACTCAAAGCAATGCAAGATATGAACAGAAAGAGACACCAAAGTAGATATTCTTCTCTATCACAGTAACAGCTACTCATTTTAAGAAGATGGAAAATTCAGTTGCTTTTGAAGATAAAAGCTACATTTACAGAAAACCTGCTCTTTTAACTGAGCAGTGCTTCAAAGAAGAGGCACATACAGCCATGTTTTCAGAATGCTGCATCTATGTTCTGTTATCAAATAATGAGCTCTAAACTCAAATTGTAAAGGTTCAGAAGAGGATACGAACTCAAATCACACTGCAGCTTATTCCTCCATCAATAAAAGAGTTATGTTCTCAAAGCCCAGCCTGAATACAAACTTAGCTTTTGATAGAGCTTGAAACATTAAAGTAGTTTTCAAATAAAGTTGGACTTACAAGACTAGGATTGCGTAAATAGATCATCAGTAAACAAGACTGGCTTCTTGTCTTTGTACAAGGAGACTAAAGAAGACCACAGAACAGTCTATATATTAGACTGTTACTTAGTGCAAACTGATTTATTTGGGGAATACTAGGTTAACATGATATGCAAAACTTAAGATAAATAAGCTTTGGGTCAAGGCTTCAGTATCAAGATACAGAGGATCTTTCCTACTTATACTGTTTCTGTATCTGTGCTTCTGTTTCTCAACTATACATCCTTTGAGTAAAAAAGATTTCCTAGATGTAATACCCTACAATAATCTCCCTCCCCCCTCCTCACAATTGATTATTCCTTCTTTATATACTTTCATCCCCTTATAATTAGTTATCATTATGCATCCTTAGGTTACCTTACATATGCCACTGGCTGTCCAGAAAACTACTGAGCGAGGGAACGATTCTACAAATCCATGACTATGGGGGAAGGAATGAGAGTTTCTGATTGCCTTATCTGACCTAATGGAAGAATTGCTGCCTGTACCATCCATCATTCCCCATTCTTTTCTGCTATGATTATTCCTTAGTATACAAACTTCCTTCTGTATCAAATAACAATCTTAAAGGCTCAGTCCCCTACAGATCTGGAGTCTACACATAACAAGACATTTCATCTCCCTTAACTTGCTTAAACCATCTTGCTCCAATGCATGAGAATCTAAGCTATTGTCCTTGGGCATTCTGTACTACAAAAATAAAAAATTACAAGAAAATTCAAATTCAGTAAGGAGGAGCTGAAGACTATGAGTGAAATTATGTAAAGTACAAGTACACACAATCTGGTGAAGGAGGTTATGCTTTAGCAGGTCTTGAGATTACTTGGGCCAGTATAAAAACATCTTTGGGATGTTTCTTTGATTGAACAAAAAGGGCAAGAACAAAGTTGGAAAAAAGTTTGTTTAATTGGAACAGAAGCAAGAAAAAACAATTCACAACTTAATGCTATACCAAAGCTTTATCCGTACAGTTTTTATGGTAGAATGAGAATGCTTTAATGTGATAATGTTTCAGCGAAAGCTTATCATGTGATCCAGGACAGTACTGCTGGTCCTCAAATTAAAGCATTACTATTATGGGGAAATATTATACAGCAGTTGCAGGAGTAACTTGTTAACATATGAAATACTGGAGACTGCAACTAGTGAGTAATAATAGCTGAATCCTCCTATGTTGTGTAGTTATTTGATTTTGGCTGCACAATAAAATTATAATTTCTACAACTATTCTAGATGAACTGCCAAAATATCTGAAGTGCCATCCCACAATCCTCAGTGAATTAATTTTCAAAATACAATACAAAGGAATGGTCTAAATGATGGGGTTGGGAACATTATTACCTCATCCTATCTAGAAAGTGACTCACCACTCGCCTCCATACAAGACTTTGCATGTGGCCAGAAGCAAAGGATTATCTCTGACAAATTGGATTGAATTATATGACAGAACTGGAGTTTACACACCAGCTTATAGCCTGTTGATGAACAGTTGAAAAACACAAAGGAATGTAAGGGAACAGGCAGCATTCTTAACAAATTGCCAAAGAGGGAATGCTGAATGCAGAAGCACAAACCCTGGGTAAGCTTTTTTTCAGTAGGCCTCCAGTGCAGGCTGGTCTTCAAGATCTACAAGTTTTCTGGACATGAGGTTCCTGAGGGATCTTCTGCTGAATGTGTTATCATCACTTGTATGTGTGCCTCCCACTTTCTCTCTTGCTTTCTTCCTTCCCTGTTTTGATCTTACCTATCATCCTGTGCACCTCTGTTCAGTGACATTTAACAAACTCCCAAAGCCGTTACTGTCTAACCCCCATTTCCATTGGTCCGCAGCCTATCTCAGCTAATGCACTAGCTAATCGAGCCCCACCCTGAGCATCTTGTGTGATCTCCAGCCCATAGCCTTGGCTCAGAGGAATGGCACATGGCCTATGATCTGCCAGTTTCATTTCTTCCTTTTTTGTGTTAAGGATGCACCCATTTTTTTGCACCAAGAGCCCACAGTCTGGATCTCTCCCTATAGATCAACCTATATCCGAGCTATGAATGAGTCTCAATATGTATTCTGTGGATGCCTTTACACTGTGAAGTGCTGTGATGCATGTGCATGCTGCATGCTCCTTTTGCATGCTTCTAATCTTGCACATTTGACAAAACTTGCTCTTGGTCAATGGTTGAATGCATTCTCCTTGAACCCATCCCTTTACTGCTGCTGTCTGCTGCTATCTTGAAAAGATGGGACTTTGTGTTACTTTACAATTTTTACTTTAAAATATAGACACAACCTGAGCTCTGAGGGGAGAACTCTGTGGGAGTTAGAAGATGGAATTCATTTGAGAATGGTAGTAAAGCATCATGTGAATTCTAGTGAGGACCCCGAAAAGTATTCCTGAATTTTGTCAGCAATTGTGAGGAAAGTCTAGAAGCAGAGCTGTGAGTATTGTAATCTATAGTCTATATACAGCGGCAGAATGTAAGGGTTAAAACAGAAGTCTAAAAACAATTTCAACTCTGCTAAAAACAACATAATACATTTTAGACAACAGTAAGTATTGGTTTCTTCCAAAGATTCGATAGTCTAATAGACAATCCTAGCTACATTAATGTAAGAATAGATTCCAAGTATTGTTATGGAATGAACTTTCCAGCCGCATACTTCGTAGTCAATTGGACTTTTATGTAATTATTATGTAGAATTATTTTTAACAAAATTTCCACATGGCTGATGGAAAATCCATAGCATCTGTGCATAGAAAATGTTGGGTGAAAGAAAAATGAAGTAGAACAGTAGTTCATTAGTATGGATAATCTGAATAACAGAGACAACACAGGAAAAAGTCTCTAAACTCAGAGTTCTCCCCAAGGCTCTTATATTCCTCCGTGCATGACAAACTGGAAAGTGAAGGAGGTCCTAGATTCACACATTTCTGCTTGAATTTCTCCAGAGATTACTACGAATGGATTTACCGGTGGCAGACGACAACACGGTCCATTTCAATTCTACCCTTATGGCATTGATCAGGACTGCCCTTGACATCAAGATTGCCAAAGGCAAGTGCCATTTCCATAGAGCCAGTTATTTTGCTGACAAATAAAAGTATTGTGGGAAATGAGACTAAATAAAGCACATTTTCAGATACTAATAGTAATAATGAGGTAATGTTGAATACAAATGGTGCTTATGGCAATGCCTTATACAAATAGAGGAAATTGATGCAGAATAAGTACTCTGCAGTGTTGACAGCTTCAGGAAGGCAAGAGAGCATCAGGTTTTAAAAAAAATACTTTCACATGTGCATTATTAATTCATTGATTAATTAATAATTCCTAGTTTACAGTTCTGTTGAGACTTTTTGTTGTAGTAATCTGCTTCAGTTTTTTTCTTCTTTTGACACAATACTTTTTTCCTCTCATTCCTGGTTTGAATCTTCTAGGGGGGGCTGACAAACAGCAGATGGATGCTGAACTGAGAAAAGAGATGATGGCAATCTGGCCCAACCTATCCCAGAAAACTCTAGATCTTCTGGTCACCCCTCATAAATGTAAGAACTTTTTAATCATTACTTTCAGTCTCAGCCTTATTTATGCCAACACTATCTGTTTCTACCTTTCTGTCATTTTCTCAGTATGCAAATACTACTTTATAATCCTATCATAATAAATAAGAACATATGAGAAAATTATTTTGAGCAAAAAAAATTTTTCATAAAGCTAATGAAAGAAATATTTAAAAACAAATTTCTAATTCAGTACTTTACCTTAGTTATTATAATCCTTCCAGAGGGAACATAGTTATAGTTTCATATCTTCATCTTTATCCTGACTCTCTTTATAAACCATTTAAGCATTAAAAATAATATTATGTTAAAAACCATTTTTAACTACCAGTATCAGCTTTTGGATTCCTTTTTTGAAATTCATTGTAACTTATTTCAGCTTTGTGGTTATACCTGATAACTACACAAATATTTATTTCCTTTTTCCAAAATCAAAAAAGCTAGCTAAAATGTCCCTAATCGCTTTTAATCTAGTGTATTGTTCTAAGGCACTGTTTTCTCCTTTAATTCTGAGCCAGAGATATGCAATCCTAGAATTGGGGGAGGGAGGGCTGTCTAATTTTCCATTCTAGATGGCACAGATCACTATCTTCTCATTGAAATATTCACTAGGTATTTCAATAGCTCACACTATTTTCCTATGTATTTATGGAGAAATCCTATATCCAAAGTCACAGGTGTCAAACCTGATCACATCATGTGACGTATCATGATGTATCGCAGTGCTGGGGTGGAAGTGGCCTGAGCATGACGCATCCGACCCATGGGCCATCAGTTTGACAAGCCTGTACTAAGTCTTCAACTTAGATTGACATACCTTTTCCTCTTCCCTTGGGACCGTGATGGCGAACCTATGGCATGCGTGCCGGAAGTGGCACACAGACCCATCTCTCCAGGCACATCAACCATCAACTGTTGCTCTTCCGGGTTCCAGCGCACACAGGCGCGCTGGCCAGCTGGTCTTCACGTGTGTGGGAGTGCCAGAAACCAGAAGAGCAGCTCCCTGGAGTGCATGCACATGCCGGGAAGCTGAGCTTCTGGTTTCTGGTATGCGCATGCGCGCTGGCCAGCTGGTCTTTGCATGCGCATGCGTGCCAGAAACAGGAAGACCAGGTGACTGGTGCACATGCGCATGCCAGAAACCAGAGCTACTCTTCCAGTTTCCGGCACTCCCATGCATGCGCACCTAGGAACTGCTCTTCCAGTTTCCAACACTCCCCTGCGTGCACACGCTCCCATTTCGGCACTCAGTGCCGAAACGGTTCGCCAACACTGCCTTAGGATGATGACCAATAAGTTAAAACCTTCTGAAATGTCCTCACTTAGACTACACTTCACCCCTGATTAGATTGTAATATGAGAGGGATAGAACAGAAAACTACTCTAAAATGCAGGAGTTTTCTGAGGTGCTTAGCCACTGATTTGCTTCTTATTGATTTAGAATAGAAATAGGAATAGGAATAGGAATAGGAATAGGAATAGAATAGAATAGAATAGAATAGAATAGAATAGAATAGAATAGAATAGAATAGAATAGAATAGAATAGAATAGAATAGAATAGAATAGAATAGAATTCTTTATTGGCCAAGTGTGATTGGACACACAAGGAATTTGTCTTTGGTGCATATGCTCTCAGTGTACATAAAAGAAAAGATACATTCATCAAGAATCATAAGATACAATACTTAGTGATAGTCATAGGTTATTAAATAAGCAATCAAATCATACTAGGAAACAAATAAAACAATATAAATCATAGAGATACAAGCAACAAGGTTATAGTCATAAGTGGGAAGAGATAGGTACTAGGAAGGATGAGAAGAATAATAGTAATACAGACTTAGTAAATAGTTTGACAGTGTTGTGGGAATTAGTTGTTTAGCAGAGTAATGGCATTTGGGGAAAAACTGTCCTTGTGTCTAATTGTTCTGGTGTGCAGTGCCCTATAGCATCGTTTTGAGGGTAGAAACGTTACTCTGGAAGAAAAGCAGGACTTTGTATGTTGTTGCAAAGCATAAAATTGTTATAACAGATCAGAATATAAAGTCTTCTTCTTCCTCTTCCTCTTCCTCCTCCTCCTCCCTCCCCTACTCGTGACTTCTAGGAACAAATCCCTGCAGTTTACTGTTTCATAAAATATTCCTATTAGATTTACTATTCAAGGCTATATTGTACTGCACCTCATTATGTGATGGTTTATATTCGAAGTCTGAATAACTAGACTTTCCTTTCCCTTCCAAATAGCCATTGGGACAACTGGTGTAGTATCCCTATATAGAACTAGTTGAGAGAGTGCCACTGGTCAAATAATTTGAGTCTAAAGACTGGAGAATTGCCAATTTGTAGCACTAAGCTGGAGGGTGATGTTTTTCATTTTTATTTGTTTCTTTTATTTTGCAGCTACTGACTTGACAGTGGGGAAAATCTATGCAGCCATGATGATCATGGAGTATTACCGCCAGAGTAAGGCTAAGAAGCTGCAGGCCATGCGGGAGGAGCAGGTATGTGAAAACTGTAAATGTAAAAAAAAATATGCTACCGTTCCCAAATCTGAAAATGTTGGTGAATGATTTTTTTATGCTTTCTGTTTACAGCAAATCATGTGTATTTTAAAAATAATCTTAAAATTTTAAAAAGAAGGTAATGTTTTTCTACAGTGATTACTCCTAATTAATTATTTACACATGTTAGGTTACAATTCAACTCATTAAATGCAATTAATTAAGCATTTCTGGAGTACAACAAATCTTGGACAGGTTCATGGTGGACCAAATTACATTTCACAAAGTGCTACAGCCTGGGTAGGAAATTCCATCACTTGTGCGTATGCATGTGTGTGTATGTGTGTATGTGTGTGTGCAAATCCATATAATTTTATATCCGTCTTTAATTAAATGTTTTAGAGAGCCAAGAAACTCCATCAACAGAGATGCACAATAAAAAAATAATTTAAAAGTTGTTCTTTCTAGTGACTGTTTGAAGTTATGACATAATAATAATTGTGATTTCCTTTTTCCAATTTATGAGTAAAATCTGCTTAGAACTATTATTTTCATATTCTCAAGTTTACAAAGTTGGAAGGCAAACAGTAAATCATTTGTTCTAACAGTTTTTCAAGTGATCGGAAATTTACTGAAGAAAAAAAAGGTGATCTGATAATGTCTAGATTAGAAAATATCTCCAAGTTTTTTTAATATTTGTATCATCCTGTTCCCTTTAGAATCGGACACCACTTATGTTCCAGCGCATGGAACCACCTTCTCCATCCCAAGAAGGTGGTCAAGGACAAAATGCCCTTCCTTCCTCTCAATTGGATCAAGGAGGGGGAATGTGAGTCCTAGTTTATATAGGACAGTTCCATCCATACAGAAACAAGTACTTCAGATGGTGCATTTACTGAACCATTGCTACTACTAGTGCATTAGAAATTCAATGAATGGTTAATTCTGTCATTGGAAACAAGATCATAGTCAGTAAATCTGTGCCCTACTTTGAGGACAAAACATTCCATCAATGACATCTACAAAAAGGACTTGACAGATGACAATATGAAATTCTGTAAAGACATTACCAATCACTGTAGGCTAGAGACTGGGAGCTCTTTTGTAACTGAGAGCTACATTTTTATTTACTTAGCCTTCAAAAGCCACATAGGGCATGGCAGCTGACACAATGTTATCACCACAATCACATTACTATTAACATCAAGAAACTCAGAGATGCACTTTTGTAGTCAATAAAGATAGTCAGTTTCCCATTTCAGCAAGTCTTGCTATGCCCCTCCCCAGTCTTCCAGCCTTTTTTGTGAAGATGATATGGTACAATACACTGGAGACCACAATGGTCATCTTTTAGCAGTATAAATAGAGCCACTTATATTGCTGGAATATCAACACAGATCTAGAAAAGTAAGGGCAACTTAAAGGTGTTTGTATTTTATTTACACATGAGTTATAAATGGTTGGGGAATGGACAGATAAACAGATTGTGATTCTGCACATAGATTCATTACAGTTCGGAAGATGTATGGTTGGAATGTGACTTTTTCTATCTATTTCCAGGAGTATACAGGAAGGAGGAATAAAGGAAAGTGAATCATGGGTCACACAAAGAGCACAGGAGATGTTCCAGAAGACAGGAACCTGGAGCCCAGAGCGGGGGCGCTTAGAGGAAATACCCAATAGCCGGACCAATTCCCAGGTGGTTTGTATGCCAGCAAGGTGTTTGAACTGGCAGTTATCTATCTCTACTCTTTCTTTTTCTTGTCCCTGCCAATCATGCATCTGTAAAGCCAGCTGTATAGCAGAATTTTTCAGAAAAGTTTTGTTTACAGTGAGAAGTTCTATATTCCATCAGATCATAGGACCAAAAGATAGAAATTGATTAAGCCAATATGGATTAAGTATTTATTTGAGTGACACATAACCGCAGTTTATTGTATCATCATTCTAACTACTTTATGAAACTTTGATAGCACAATACAATAAGTATACGTTGAGTTGCAAACTGTATTTGTGGTGAAAGCAGACTGTTCATTTTTTCCTTTCACTTGTCTAATATTGTATGAATTCATCTCGTTTGTGTTTTTAATAGAGCTTCAAAAATAAAACAGACCTTCACAAGCACAATACTCAAACTGTGTGCATTTCACAAGTTTTATTCTGAGAAATTACGTGTGCATCAGTGGTGAAATCCTCCACGGATTGCCACTGGTTCACTGCCTGAGTGCGTGCATGCTTGATGCACGCCAAAAGCACAATGCATGCGTGCATGCACGGTGCATGCCAAGAGCACAATGCACGCATGCATGTGCTGTGCATGCCAAAAGTACACTGTGCGCTCGCATGCAGTGTGTGCCAAAAGCATGCTGTACACGCATGCAGTGTGCCAAAAGCACGCTGCACACACACAATACATGCCAAACATACACTGCACATGCGCACATGCACTGCGCACCAAATGCGCGCTTCGCACAGAAAAAGGAGGCTTAACAAGGTAAGTAGAACAGCGAGAGGGGAACAGCTGTGCCACACGATTTAGAATTGCTAGAAAGCAGAATTTCCTGCTTTCTACTGAATATAAATCATGCAGCACAGCTGATCGTTGGAAATACCAGTTCAAACATACTGGTAGCTTTTTTTTACTAACGGTTCACCCGAACCAGTAGCATTTCACCACTGATGTGCATGTATATGTAAATTTCACATATGCTCAGTATCTCCTGCTTGAGGTAATAAGGCAGTCCTATCCTCCAGTCTTAATCCATTAACTATTTCCAAACATTTGTATTAATGTGTCTTGTTCAGCATATAGTAAAAGTTCTATAATAATGTGTAGTGATTAATTGATTCAAAGGGAATATATTAGCAAATGTAAGATACATTTGATAATAATGATGGCTATTAACATCTATTTACCTCTTATGCTAAAGTCGTCTCACAGCCAACATTCTGCATTAATGTGTCATCCCACATACAAGTATTCCTCAATTTTCAACCATGATTGAGCCTGCAATTATATAGTCTTAAGTCAAGTTGGTTGTTAAACAGTCACTACGTGAAGACTGATTTTTAAGACTATATGTCATTGTAAAGCAAATGCCATGGTCATTCAGTGAACACTATGGTTGTTATATAAATCCCTTGTCTGCAATGGGCTTCTGGCAAAAAAGTCATAAATTACAATCACATGATTGCAGCATGTTCAAACAGCCATAAATGTGGGCCAGTTGCCAAATACCCAAAATGCAATCACATGACTTCGATCAGCACTTCGAATTCCTAAGTAGCCCTTGGGAGGTCTGTCATAACTTCAGTCACTAAGTGATCGGTAGCAGGTCAAGGACTATCTGTATATATTACTGATTTTGTCAGGTCCTTACAAGACCTTACAGATTGCTTATGTCTGGGAGAGGATTGAGTTGTTATTTTCCTAGGGAAAGTAGTAGCTATTGGACAATTATATACAACTCAATTCTCTCTACAATCTTTTGGACTTTTCTAGTCACTGGCATCATATTTGATTTACTCCAATTTTTTGTACTACTAACTTTTACAAATTTAGTAGTATTTACATAAAGATAGTAAACATTGGGGGGGGGAAACAAAACATAATCTCCATAAAATAACACTTTATTGATATTCAGCTAAGCTAATTTCTTTAATTTCATCAGATTGTCTTACTTGCCATACCAAAGTTTATAACACAAAATTAAAAATTAATGGAATTGAGGAACATTCCTACTGAGGGGTCCTTGGTGCTCTCTGAGCTTGGCTGTTTTCTTGCAGGAGTTTTGTTACCTAAACTAGGTAACATCATCAGTTCTAATCCTAAAAACAACCAAGCTCAGAAAGCAGCAAGGACCCCTCATTTCAACCCTCAGCTACAAATATTCTCCTTTATTAGAACATTTCTAACAAATTCCCTGGGGCATTTTAAGCACTACTAAAATAACCACATTGCCAGTTAATATGAGTGGATATATTAAGGTAGTTAATTATAATAAAAGAAATAAATTATATAGGAAATGTAAACTTAGACATAAGTTTGATTAGACCCATATGAAAAGCTTTTTCACATCCAAGGAAGCTAGCAGTATATGTAGATGAATCTTATCTGCATACAAAATTATCATATCAAATAGAAGTCATATATACCATATATGCAGGTAATAACTACTGAAATCTCACAAATGTAGCTGCAAAATCTTAGCAACAGGGCGGTATAGAAATTCAATAAATAAATAAATAAATAAATAAATAACAGACTTCATAATTTCAATGATGTAAGCTTAATATATATAATACTAGCAGTAGTTTATTTGTGAGAGGAAAAAACCTAAAATATCCCCAGATGTATAGAACACGCTTCTTAATTTTTTTATACCAGTCTATAATTATCCCATGTAGTCTAAGGGCTTTTCCAGATGTCATCATATCAATAGAAGATAGCGCGAGTACCTGTATTACTTATATATGTTCCTTTGCTGAAGTACTTTGGAGATAATTTTTCTTGTACCAATAAAATGCTGCTGTATTCTGGGAGCTCCAAGAATGTCTCAGTGTTTTGGTTTTGTCTTTAAAGTTCCTTGGGACATAGAGATGCATGTATTGGAAACAAATGTTCATTCCTTCTGACCCCGGGTAGAAAACTTTCGAAGAGCTAGAGAATAATGAAATAATGAAATCTTCTGTGCTAGAAAAAACACTTAAAATATTTAGCAACAACTAAGTAATTTTTAAAATTTGCAGTATCTCTTTAATAAACTAATATTTACTTTGGAGTTTATTATTTCTGTTTCTCCCAATTTCCCAGCTGTTGAAAAGAATAGCATTTCTTCTATTTGTTTCTTATGACTTCTGATCCTAATATCCTCCTTGTCTAATTAAGTCTGTAGAGATGCGGGAGATGGCAAAAGATGGCTACTCAGATAGTGATCAGTATTTACCCATGGAGGGTCACGGAAGAGCTGCCTCCATGCCACGATTGCCTGCTGAAAACCAGGTGAGGGTTTTCTTTTTTAAATTTGTGCCTTGTTTGAGCTTGAGAACTATGATAACTTCCTCATCTAAGCATCCTCTTGTTTCTAAGATTGGTATTGTCTTTGACAAGTATTATTCACTTAAGGAGACAATGATGCTAGGGCCTGTACTGATGCAAAATGAAAGAATGTTTCCCAACCTTCCTGTCCTGTTCTTCAGATAAGGACTGCACACAATCTTTCCAGCAATTATCATCATGCTATGAACACTTTGCTCTTACATCAGAAATGAAATGAAAACACATTTCTAGCTATGGGCCAAACAAATGATTCCCAAAAAACAATCAAGATCATTTGTTACTTACATCCAGAAAGATTAGGGTTACTTTTCAATGTGATATTTCATTTGAATTACACTTGAAAAAGGCATGATATCATAACATAAATGTAAAATTAAAAGATATTTCTTCAGACTTTTTTATAATACCCTGTTTTCCCCAAAATAAGATATCCCCTGATAATAAACCCAATCGGGCTTTTGAGCACATGGCAATAAGGCCAAGCGCTTATTTCAGGGTTCAAAAAAATATAAGGCAGGGTCTTATTTTCAGGGAAACACGGTAATACATTTATCAACTTAGAAAGGGGTACATGAAATACGCTCCCCTTTGCACATCACAGCATCTATTATCCTTTAGGACTCTCCCATCCCACTTAGTCATGGGCATCATGCTGACAAGGTTGAGGGGCAGGTATAGGTTGGTGTTTTTCCATCTGTGGCTGAAGATGTCCATATACCAATACTTCTTCCTCTTGGACTCTATCTCTCATTTAGATCTCATTAAATTCATGGAAGATGCCTTTTTCTCCTAAGCTAGGAGATTTGTGATATTGCTGCATAAATGTAAACTCATCTAAAAAATATTATTACAAGTGTGCTTTACTTGCATCAGAAGTTAACTCTACCCTAGTGTATTTATTCACAGATGATGGAAAAACTGATATAACTCCTATTAATATCACAAAGTCAGCATTCCTTGCTACCACTGCCTGAAACTCTACAGCATTCCTCTCCCAATATACCAAGATTTCACCTTAAGCAGGGAAGTTCTTGGATTCTTTTACAGCCTTCTATTCTTAAGCTGGTGATCAATGTAAAAGGACCAAGCAACCCAGAAGATCCAGCAGAGACAGAAATGAATGTGCATTCTCAGTCTTGGCAAACAGAAGGGCATGATGAGAGGTATAGATCTGCAGACACTTTGCCCTGCCTATACTCCAAAGCTACTGTTACCTGTTCAACTATCACTAGGATGCATTAACAGTCTGCAACCATTGAGAAATTGGTACATATTGCTTTCAATTTGCATCAATAACTAGTGCCCAGTAATTGGTAACATTTATTCCAAACCACATATGTAAGTTCTCTAGTAACAAACTAAGCTCATGTTGTAGCCAAGAATTAAAACAGTAAATGATGCGGGCAAGCTGTGTTTCTTAAGAAATGTTTTTTTTAAAAAATTACTAACTTAACAAAATAAATAAACAAATCTTACTTCAAGATATCACATATGAGTGTGATCCAAGGTGAAAAAAATGCTAAATTTCTGTCATAAGAAGAATAAAGGAGTTTAGATATTTATTTATTTATTAGACTTATCTCCTGCCTTCAATTCAGGAGCCAAGACAGCATTCACAGTACTCCTTTCTCCAATTCTCTCACAAGCGCCCTTATGGGCTGCCTTCTTTTACTTTTATGTAATGTCCAATGGAGCATTCTACAATACTTGGGGACTGCAAATTACGTTTCCCTTGGCTCATATACCTGCTCCGCTGCTGTCCTATGATGGTAATAATCATTTTTGTTACCTTTGGCATCCTTGGTTGGATGCACAAATTCTACTCTAATGGTACTGTGAGCAAACTAGAAATTTATTTTATTCTATTGGTTTGTAGAGGGTTGTTTTGTTATGCTAGTCATGTTCCCTCTCTCTGCATCTTTAATGGTGAGTGGAGGAAAAAGCTAAAGCTGTCAAAAAGCTATCAAGTTTGGGAAGCTACCTGGATATGGCCTGTCACAGCACAGCTCCTATCAGAGTAAAGGCTCTGACCTTCAGCAGCTATTGTCCAGCTAACAATGTTCTCTTCCTGATCTGGCATGCAGCATGTGTTATAGTTGCAAACTTTATAGGTTCTGATGCAATCTCAGCAATCAGTGTTGTGCTAGATTGAGGGTGGGGAGGGTGAAACAACGAGCTTGAGTATGGGGGCTCTTTTGCTAAGCATGTGCCAAGCAGCAGTCGCTCTTAGCATGCTCTGCTATGTAGAAGCATTTACTGTTATACCAACAGGCTAAGCATCTTTATGTTTCTGTGTATATGTGTGCAAGTGAGAGCTTGGGCATACTGTTATTTGAAGAAATTGCTCAAAGTAAGTGTACCATCTGCAACATTTCTTGCACAACTATACTTCTTGCTTCCTGCAGGAGGGACTACATCTTAATTTGCAAGTATCTCAAAGAGTCAGAATTTGGTGAAAACGTCAGCTATGGCAGCCTAACTACAAAACAGTGGCATTGCCTTTATAGTGCAGATATAATGATCATATTAACAGTCTTTCCCAACTTGATAGATATGTTGGAATCTGCAATCTCTAGTCATCATATAGTAGTCATTGATACTGGCTGAATATAATAGGAACCACTGCCAAGTTCATCTGATATGTATCAAAGTGTTCACAGAATTCAGCAGCCTTCAAAATAACAAAATGAGCGTCACAATGTTGCCATGCAAGCTCCTCTCCTTACATATGTGCTTGTGACATCACAACACCGATTCTAAAGGAAGGGAGTTTGTGTCACAATGGCATGCACTTGCTTCATTGTTTACCCACTCCTGCAGTTGCCTTTGATTTGTACTAGACTGTTAAAGGTTCCCACCATGATGATCTCTTGACAAAAGAAAGCTATCTTGGACAAACTGCATTTTAATTTAGACTAGCATTTGATTTTCAGTATTCTCAGCAGAGGGTACCTCATCAATAATATTGTAATACTGCATATTAAGAAAATATAGGAGAAAATCTTAACACTTTGATTCAGTACTAGTACTGGATTAATAGTGCCTGCAATGTAATCTGATCCATCAGTAGTCTAACCAGTTCCTAGAGGAAAGTTGCTTTCTACACAGCCTAATCATGGGGACTGCGGTGCAAAATAATAGGTCCTGTTTGTAGGGAAGGCAGCAAATAGTATTGATTCTCCCTTGCTCTTTTCAAAGAGCTTTGCTTCACATCACTAAATCTCGGAGACAGAGAGCATTAAGGGGACAGAAGATGAATATTAAATGTTTCACAGTGACAGCTCAAAGTAAGGCTCAGCCAAGACATCTCAGAGAAGGTCATAGTATTTCTAAGCAAATGTAATACTCTGTGATAATTACCACATCACCACGCTGCCTATATTTGGTCTTCTCAAGTTTGGTAATTCTGTTTCCTTAATTACACATGCATGTTCCTTTTTTCCTTGCCCAATGATATCATTAGAACTCTTGATCATTTGGTGGTGTTGCCTTTTCTCTTACATCATGGCTTCAAGGAACCATAAGGACTCCATGACAGCCCTATTTTTTCTCTGGCTGAGATGAGTCCTGGACAGTGCTATAGAATTTTTGTTGTTGCTATTGTTCTTTGGGGGTTTTTTGTAAGAATTAAAGGAAATCAAATAGTTACTGCTGGTAAATACTTATCCAACATATAATTGAGGGTTGACTCATCATGTAGTTCTGTTGAATTGACACTTTGTAAACAATACCCATACAAAAACTATCTTGAAACGGCTGATGCTAATCAAATGAATACAGTTTTAGATTCTATTACTATCTTATTTAATTTATTAACTTCAACCTTTACCCCAGGGAGTGTCTTTAGTGACTGCATTTACAAATTCTCCTCAGAGAAAGGCATGAATAATTCTACATTACTTTTCTGTTCTAAATAGAGTAGCTTTTGAAATATTCCACTGAAGATACTAATCACATTGCATATACAGTTTGCAGCTGGACTTACTTCAGTGCCCTCTGAGACACAATCCAACAGACAAGGAGATAGTTTTGAAATACTTCTTTCACTATTTCTAACTCAGAAAAATAGTAGAGACTGGAAAACTCAAGCTCTTGTATATGTTCTTCATCACTTCGTTTTTTGTAACACTTTGAAATAATTCAAACTATATTAGGAAGTTTTACAACAGAGCTATTTCTTTTAAGAATTGCTCAGAGCCATGCAGGTAATATGGGCAGTATAGACATTAGATAGATAGATAGATAGATAGATAGATAGATAGATAGATAGATAGATAGATAGATAGATAGATAGATAGATAGATAGATAGATAGATAGATAGATAGATAGATAGATTTACAGATACACCTGCAAGAGGCTACACTCTTTTAACAGTCTTAATTTGCTCTAAAGTATCATTTTGTCTTTGGCTTGTTAGGATGATGCCATCTTAATACTTTATATGACAAGGGCAGGTTTCTTTAATTTTGTTGCTGTAGTCACCATAAATTTCACAATGAGCTTCAAGTCTTCCTACATTCAGTATAACAGTTTTCACTCAGGGAAGTTTAATTCATCTCCCTGAAATCTTCTATTTTACTACTCTAGATATTCAAATAAAGCACTCTGAAAAATCCACTTAGTGGAAATATTTGTGAGGGTACTACTACTGGTCAAACTAATAATAGTGACAGAAATAGGGGTGATTAATTAAAATGCAGTTACCAATGAAGAAAATAAAAGCATTTGTTTGCTATTTTCTCAGTTTGTGACCATCTGGAAGAAGTCTCTTTCTTAATTTCCTATTTTATATCACCATCACCTCATGCTTGTACGGTGAAAGACTGTTTTGGTTAAAACAGCATGTTCAGGAATCACTAGATCACAGTCTTTTTCTACCATGGCAAGTCTTTTTTTTTTTTTCAAATTATGCTATAATACCTAATAGTATTCAAATCTGCATCTATATACACTTATCCATGTATACATGCAAATGCATACATATCTTTATTTCTCCTTTTTGGAGGAGGAGTTATGCTGGTGCTGCTTTATATAACCTTTCAAAGGAAAATGGTTATTTATACAGTTCCGACAAATAAAACAGCCTTTCTATTGGTTAGACACAATTCAAGAATTGGATCCTTCAAAAAACACCCATGGGAGCAGACTCTGCCAACCTTGCCTACTAGATAAACCAGGCAGTATAATCATTCATATTTTACTTATTAGTTCCTTCCACCAAACAATAGCTCTTTCATCAATCTATCAATATTTTGACAGGATATAAATAATATTTCAAATCCAAACAAATAGTATATAAGCAATGGGTTTTCCTATCTTTAATTTCTCAACATCTTTCTGTTTCTGATTTTATAAATGTTCTTCTTTTTTCCACTGATCAACCCCTACTTACAGATTTTCTGTAGTTTCTGAAGCAAGAATCTGCTTCTCTTGGGTTGGACTGGAAACACTGAAATAGAAGAAATGGGAAAATTCAAAAACTGTGGGCTGGAGTATTTGTCCATGTTTGGTTTGTGCATAATGTTGCAGCTTTTAACGGTGGCTGACGGTTCCAATGGCTGGGGCTTGTTGCGGCATGTTTGGGGGAAGATATGGGGCCTTGCTGTTATCTCTGCTGCTCTGCTCAGCTCAGCATTACTCAACTCATCCCTTCTGAGACTGCCTGTCCCTTTGTGGTGATGTCTAACTTTGTCAGTTTTGGTTGAAGTAATCAAAGGAGGAGATGAGCTTTTCGGCACTGGGCTAGACTGGTTTATGCATAAATATGACATTAACTTGACTATTCTTTCCTTACACTCCCCCCCCCACCTCCACCCCTTTACAGTACTATATTCTAGTTTCTCCTCCCTTCCCCTTGGTCCTATACTTCCCTATGCTTTTATATTTATTTCCTTCTCTCTCTTTCTTTCCCGTTTCTGTGTGCACCGTCTTGTATGGCTGCGACAGAGGAGGAAGGCGCGACCGCGAGGGAATAATCTCAGTGTATGTACTGCAGCCTGGACTCCTGGTTCTATGCGCTCGCTGCCTCCAGTTCCCTTCCCCTGGGCTTCTCAAAGTAGCAAGCTGCCAATTTTATGTGTCCATCTAGTCTTACACACACTTTTCTTTTCTACTCTTTCAACCTGAAGCCCACATGGTGACTTTCCTCATTGCTACATTGTGCTATACGGGCACATCTTTCTCTCCAGTCCATGATTCTGTTGTCCTTATGTCTACATTAGGCTTTCTCATCAATTACTCTTTTATTCTCTGTTCCTTCCCTCTTCCATTATCTCTGCTTTTAACCATGCTCATTATTCAATTCCTGCCTCTGTGGTCGACCATGCTAGTTTCAGTAGTCACTAAATAGTTCTCTAAACCCCCTAGCTTAATGGCAAATGAATTTTCTGTGGCTACCGTGGTTTAATGGAATGTTTCTGTTAGGAAAGGGAGCTTCTAAGATAGATCAGATTTTTATTTTGTTTATTGAGCCTAATTTGCATAGCTCCATATCATCCCACAATACTTCAGGTATTCTAACCCAGGTTCTATTCCTCCTTCAACTTTCTACCTTAGAAGGCATGAAGAAACCAGTAATTGCACCAGCCAGATTTTCCTCCCCTTATGAATAACTTTACTAGTGACCAGTCTGTGGCATCTTAAAAGATTTTATAGTCCAAAATCTACTTCATCATACACATCTTAAACACAGTTGTCAGTAGTATCTCAATCACATATCTGGACAGTTATACGATATGCTAAATCCAAAAATTTTCCAAAAATTACCCCATTAATTCCATTGGAAATTCTTTTTCAGTGGATATCCATATGATTTTGCTATATATCACTTCAATTTTAAAATGGCATAAGATCTTGTTTTGTTTATTTGTGTCCCTTAGATGCCCCCGTCAGTTCTTACCATTTTCTCTATTTTAATTTGGAGAAGAAAAAGTTAATACCTGAAACAAAACCTATTCGCTCTTCTCACATGTTTCTAATACATCCTGAATCGTAGAACATTTGCCTTTCTTTCTTGTGCAAGATGATTAGCTGCGCATTTGTAGTTGAGGAATCAGAAGTACATTTAGCCAGGCCTTTCACAACCCTTCACTGTACTGTCTACTGGTTTTTTCTTCACCGCAATAACTCTAGAGCAGGGGTGTCAAACTCGCATCGTCACAACGTCATCACGTGACATATTGGGACTTTTTTCCCCTTTGCTAAACTAGGCATGGGTGTGGCCAGCGCATGACACATCTGGCCTGCGAGTCATGAGTTTGACAGCCCTGCTCCAAAGGCAGAAGTGAGAACATTTAGATATAATGAAAGTTTCCCTTGGTTTCTGTAACAAGTTTGGGACATGGAAGACTGCCAAAGAAAACAAAGATGCAGCACTGAGTTTTTGTTCCCTCTATTATATGTGTAAACTCTGCAGTTGATACTTGGCTTACATTGCCTTCATTTGGTGAACTGATAGCATAATAGATATGACATGACCATTAAACATCAGCTCCCAAAATAATTCTATGCGGTGAATCTATAGATGGAGTTCTTCCAACTAATTACCTTCCTTATTACTATGACTTTAATACAAAGAAAATGCTTCAGAACTCCTAACATATAAGTACCAAACATCATTCTAACAGGGACAACAAGACTTATAAATTTTATTTGAACATTTTCTTCAGGTAAGTTTAGGATGGATAGTGTGCCTATTCTAAATCAATAATCATAAGCTATTCTATAAGTAACCATTATGTAACTGCAAAAGAGAATAATCCGTTATAAAATTATAGGTTTAGCGTGATAATCTCATCGAAGATGAAGATGAAGATGATAACATGAATATTAAAAAGACTGCCATGTAAGTTTAAAATGGAGTGTGAAATTATACTAGTTAACAGGTTTTTTTTGACACAATGTTGAATATCTCAGGAAAAAAATAATTTAGAGTTACTGGTATGGTGTTAAGTTAATTTGATGAATTCTGCACAGCAAATTATAGTTAATATTTTAGTGGTCCTAACATAAAACAGAATTAAATTAAATGTTGGGTTGCAAAGTTCAGCTGTGAAAAAGAGATAGTTATGACTCTGCATTATATGCTTACTAACATTTATGAAAGAATTGTAAATCTATTACCCTAGAACCGTGATGGTGAACCTATGGCACGTGTGGCCGAAGTGGCACGCGGAGCCATGTCGCCTGGCATGCCCGGCATCGCCCGTTCCTCTTCCGGGTTTCTGGTGCGCATGCGCGCATGACGATCAGCTGGCCTTTTTGATGTGGCAGTGCCGGAAATTAGAAGATCTTCTAGCTGGTCTTCCGTTTTCCTGCGTGAGCATGTGCACTGGCATGCGTGCCAGAAACCCGGAAGAGTAGCTGGCTGAAACTGGAAGTTCAGTAGCTGAAACCAGAAGTTCATTTCGGGGGCATGCATGTGTCCTGGGCAGCTCCTCTTCCGGGTTGCGACCCAGACGCATGTGCGCGCTCCCTTTTCAGCACTTGGTGCCGAAAAGGTTCGCCATCACTGCCCTAGAACAATTCCCCAAACAAGCAAGCAATGCAACAGAAACCTCTGGAGATATGACAATCCTTTCTCAGCTATAGAAATCTTAGTCCTTTGTTCCTGAAAAGAAGTCAATATTTTTATTTTAGGATGTGCTACTGAAAGACTGAAATGCAATATAGAAGAGATTAGGTATAGATAATGCAATAATCTCTCTCTTCTGCCTTTACCTTATTAACTTATTCTACCATTCTGTATTACATTTTTAATATAGTTGTAACGTTCTGTCATATGCTGTCTTTTTCATTATGTTTACCCATGAAATTGCCATTTTGGAAGAGAGATTGCTGTTCTCATTTCCTGCATCCCATTAGGAATGGACAGGACATCTTGAAGGAGAAAAGCTTGTTCACTTGTAGCTGATGTTCTTTAAGATAATCTCAATCCATTCTCAGCCCTTTCCCCAGACATTCATTGTCATGTCTTTCCATCGGTCTCAGAAAACTATCCAAAAACACTGATTCTAAATTGCAGTTTACAAAGGAGGTTTTAGCAACTCTGCAATCTTTGATTATTTCCAATTGTGGGTCACCATGCATATCAGTCCCGTGTTTAGGAGACAACCACAACAGTTTTCTGTTGGGAAGAGGCTTCTGGTTGTAAATGCATCTGTCCCTCTAGGTGGGAAAAGGGGAAAGACATCAGAAAGTACAGCAGTTACAAGTGAGTAATTTCTCTTTCTTTTTCTTTTCCTCTGTGGATCAGAAACAGCTGAATAGTAAGGAGGCTGGGATTTTGGGTTTTCAGGAAGACCTGAGCCTAGAACTTCAAGATTCTATTTCCAAGCTTGGTATTACTTGTTCAAAATAGTATAAGGAATTAGGAAATTGATTTTTTTGGTATTTCAAGGACAAATAGATCTAAGCAAATTCTTCCACTATATCATATAGGGAAGTAATATTAGTTTTTCCAGGATGATGTTTATTTGTCCAGTTGATCTTTGCTCTGCACAAACATAATGATGGAACACACTGTAAGAAATACATTGTGAGATTAAGACACACATTGTTGTTTACTTATGAGTAGAAAATTCTCTTTCCCTAAAATTTAGCTAGATTATGCTTAAAACTTAAAACAACAACAGAAATATAGCAAAAGGCAAAGTAAATCCAGTCTTGTATGATATTTGAGAACAATTAATCAGTGGAATGGCTTGCCTCCAGAAATTGTGAGTGCTCCTTAACTAGAGGTTTTTAAGGATAGGCTGATGTAATTGGAGAGTGACATGTAACCAGGTTGTAACCAGACAACCTGGTTACATGCCCTCAAGGATTTTAAAGGTTAAAACCAGCACCTTGAATTGGACCTGGAAGCAGACTGGCAGCCAATTTGCAGAGCATACAACCTGCACTGCTACATTCTGCACCAGTTGAAGCTCATGGATACTCCCTCAAAAGTAGCCCTATGTAAAGTACATTATAATTGTCCAGGGTGAAGATAACTAGAGCATAAAACTGTGAGAAGACCCTTCCAATCCAGGAAATGGTGCAACTGGTGCACAGAGCTGTGCAAAGGCCCTCCTAACATGACTTCCACCTGCTCAGGAGTGAAGTTGTGAGTCTAGGAGGAGCCCCAGATTGCATACCATGTTTGTCTAGGGCAGTACCACCCCATCCAGAACCATAGACAACACAGTCCTAGAACCTGATTTAATGGGTGCATCTCCCTATAGTGCATAATGGCATTAAAAAAAACCCATGGCTAAGCATGAGGAGAGAAAATAAGAACTCCCCCAGTTTCAGATCACACAGCCACTCCTCCAACAGAAACATCAGATATGGCCATGACCATTGTCCCATGATGGACTCTGAATTACCTGGGATTAACCTATGACTATCAGGTACAATCCAGAATGGAATCAAGCTCCAGAATGGAATCAACCTTCACCAGCCACCATCTTCCCACACACTGCAATATACTCACATACACTACAACACATTCACACAGAACTCTCACTCGCCCTCAATCACCCTATCTCACACACCCACAGGCACCCTCCCCTACCATTCCCACCATCCGGTAGGAGCTCCTCTCATTCACCCATTCCCAATTCTTCCTCTGGCTCTTATTCAGAAGGAGGAATCAGTCCTTTCATAATAGGATTGCTGCAGACAGAGGAGCCCGATTATTTTCTTCCTTCCTTATCAAGAATACCTAGAAGGAGGGTAAAGTGACCTCTGCAGAGGGAAGCGGGCCCACCGTAGCTTGCCACTCTATTGTAGCCCTCATTCTCTAAGCCACCACTTGAATAAAGTCTCAGGGTCCAGAGCATATATGCAGGAAGAAACTGGGCAAAGGAGTTTGGCATGTTTTGTCTGGAGAACAGCATTTAAGTAGCTGTTACCTGACCAATTCTTGTATGAGAGATTTATATAGAGTGCTCAAGATCATAATGGCTGTTTTGTATGCACTGCCACTTGAGGGCATATTTCATATGAACCTCCTTTACTTTTTAGCGTATAAAGTCTTTGGTTCTTCTGAAAATGCATTATCTCAAAAAGATATTTCTACTAAGGCACTTAATTAGATCTGGCATTCCTTTCTAGAAGGAATGTGGTAAAACTACATGTCACACTGTTTAAGATAGTATAGAAAATCTTATTATAATTCGGGAACAGCTATATTCATAATATAGCAGATAATGCAAAAGATATGTAGATAAGGCAACGTGAATAAGGATGATGATATTGCAATTGGCATCAATATTTCTGTTCACAGAACGGTCAAGATAGGTAATGATAAAAATAATAAAAATGAGCAAAATCGTGGTTAATAATTCAAACAATTATGGGTAAGGAGAAAAATTTCAACTCCTTTTCTAGGAGCAGAAACTATGGAAGCAACTTAAAAATATCACTAAATGTTATTCTGATTCTACAGAATTACCTCCATGCTTGAATTCATGAGTGATATAATAATAATTTTTTAAAACTTGTATGTTGCCCAACTCTCAATGATTCCAGATGTCTCCCAACAAACAAATTACAATAAAACATTTTTTAAAAATTCAAGACTTGCTAGAAATTCCAAGATTCAACTTTTAGTTTTCTATTTCATCCCTTTTCTACATTCTGCAATCTCAAACAAACTGATTTTTTAAGAAAAATATTCTATTAGGCTGACACTTGCAAGTCTTAATTTTAACTAGATAATAAAACCTAAATGTACCTCCTGCTTGAAACAGTATGGACACATTTAGAGAAACAAAACATTAAAACTACTGTATATAAATTCATAATATAGGGAAGGCAATGTGGCTAAGATTATTTTCTTTGGCAGTCACAGGATTATCTGAATATATCCCAAAAATTGAGGGGTTGGAGTGGTGAATCCAACATACAGTGAAACATCAGCTGCCACCATCAGCCTTATGAACTTGAAGGACTTCATAGGCATTGTTAGTTTTTTTTTTCCTTAAACATGGATATATGCAAGACAGTCCTTGACTTGAAAGTATGCCTCTTGCTCAGAAAGGAAAAAAAAAGATAAATTGAAGTGATAACAGGGATGGGTGGGAGAGGGATGGTTAGAAGGACGGATGATGAGAGACAATTTTGGCATTTTGTCTTCAGCTAAATAAAGGTTTATGACATATATATATATATATATATATATATATATATATATATATATATATATATATATATATATATATATATATATCTTGTCAATCTTCTCATTAACAAGTAAGCTTTCACACTGCAGTTATTTTATGACAATGTGAAAATTTTAATTATTCAACCCCCTCAAATTGCCTAACCTTATTTGTAATTGTAAGACTTTAGATAAACAATGCTACATATTACTATATGCAAATATTATTTGGTCAATTTTAGATTTACAAATCTCAGCTCAGTGTAGATGAGAAATACAGTATATACTTACTATTGCTTTTATCTTTATTAACCTACCAATGAATAATGCGTGTTGCATTTTAACTATAAAGTTTTGTAACTTCAAAATGTAATTTAAACTTAAACCCGAGTCACGTTAGTGGAATTCAATACTTTTCACATTATGATAATTTAAAATATCACAATGTGCTGCAGATCTTGTACATATTTTATTTAGAAAAGGCTCTTTGATCATCTTGTAGAGGCTTCTGTGTCTGGAAAGAAGGATGGCATTTTCCTTGTGCCTTCCTCCTAAATCTTCCCCAGAAGGCTGGGAAATGGGGAATTAGAGAAAAAGGAATTTGGAAAATCATTTTCCTCCCATTCTCCAAAGCTGCAGCACTGACAAAAGCCTTCCATGAATAGAAAGTTCATAAATCCTGCAGTGATTACAAGGTTTGGCTCTTTCCTTTTCTTTGTTAAGGCTTAACAAATAAACTTTTTGAGTGTGTTTCTCGCTGAGCAGTTCTAGAGCATAGTGAACTGCTCTCTTGAGCCTGGATAGCTCAACAGACGAAGCACTGTAATTTAACACCAGCTGTCTGCAATTAAAGTAAGATCGAATCTCACCAGGCTCAAGGTTGACTCAGCCTTCCATCCTTTCTAAGGTAGGTAAATTGAGGACCCAGTTTGTGGGGGCAATAAGCTGACTTTGTATAAAAATATACAAAAGTATGAAGGCTATTGCTTAACGCACTGTAAGCCGCCCTGAGTCTCTGGAGAAGGGCGGCATATAAATCAAATTAAAAAAAAAAAAGTATCAAAGTGGCAGGCCTAGCCAAATCTGACAGTTTTTAAAGTTGATATATGTGTCATGAAGAGCAGTAAAGATAAATAAGAGACCAGGTGGCTATGTGTATGTGACTGGATGTTTCCCCTGTGCAGCATAGAATTTTTCATGTTTCTATTAATTATTGTCTTCCATTTAATGTTTTTGGGTTACAAGATCATCCTTTGACATGTGTTTCTGGAGACGTTCTCCCTGCTTAAAACTTGCCAAACTTCCAGCTCCATCTATTTTCTCCTTATAGTTTTAATGGAAAAAAATTACTTAAGAAATTGACAAGCTGAGAAGCATTGGTCTCCAGTATAATCTTTATTTCAAAAAATGCCTCTATGTAGGCCCCATTGATGTTAAAATGGTGAGTAATCAAACACAGTGTGTTGTTCAAAAATGTGCCCATCATTCAAGAAAAAATGTGGAGGTAAACTAAACTAACAGAAACCTTCAGAGAATGGAACAGCTACATGGATACAACTAAGGATGATTTAAGCCAATCTCATTTAGGGATGGAGGAGGAGGTGAAGGCAACATCAAGGCAGAAAAAGAAATGTTGGCAGAACATATTTCTGTAATGATTAGGTGGAACAGGGAAAAGATCCTATAAACTAGACTTTCTGTTGTCATATTCCTGAAACAAATTGAAAGTCAGTAGTTAGAAATAGGGAAGAGGGAAGAAAAAACATCTACCTGATTGATGCTGGTTCCAGTCTTAAAGTGCTATGACATTTGAAATAAATAGTTTACAAATCCTGGAACATAGTAACAATAGCTAGAATTCAACAAACCATGCGACAGAGTTACTAGCTTTAAGTAACTTCTTAAGCAGCAGTTAGTAGCACAATAACTGAATATATTTGCAACCACAATATAAGTATACTTATTTAAATAGAGACTTCAGGCAGATTGCTTAAGATTGTTTAAATCTAATTTTCCTCACTGTGCTTAAGGTTCTACCCAGATTCATGAAATAGATGATCTGATATATGACACAAAGGAATTATAGAGGCAAAGAAAAATATGCAGAGAGCAAAAGAAGGGCAGTCTATGGTCAGAGAATCTGATGGTTTCATCGGTGATGAAACATTGCAGCATCACAACACAGACAACACATGTACACAAGAGAGACAGAGCTTCAGTTGCCTTGGTACAAAGTTCATTTCATTGCTACTCTTCCCCCAACATTTCTATCTGTGGAAGCTTGAACTAGGTTATAGTGTGTATGGAATACTATTTAATTTGTTTAATCTGAGGATGCGAATATTTTTTCTTTCTTTTGCAATAGGTAATCTCTTCACATGTATTTCCTTTGGCCAAAGTTTTTTCATGAGATTAACCAGAGAAAGTAATTTATCCTTTTATCTCGTTAAGAGCATCCATAACCAAAAAAACTTCTGCTGAGTTGGCGCTCATATAAAATATGCCTTCTTTTCTAGCTCATTCAAGAGAGCTAGAATGCAAGAATGCAGTTTGGCAGTTGTGTTCTTCTTAGCTACATTCGTAATGAATTCCTGAGTTCATTGGAAAAGGAGGGATTCTCAGTTGGATGTAACAAGATGTCCTAATCCATAATTTAGGCATAGAACAAATGACAGGAGAGACTGGTACATGTATCAACAGTTTTATATATCCCATAGTTTTGTACGTGTTACAGAAAGATGCACTGGATAACCAGCCTGATGGGATATAATTCTATTTCTCTGGCTGGAGTATATTTAGCTGAATAGTAGCCTGTTTCTGTAACTTTATCCCACACTTTACAAAACCTATTGGCTTCTGCTTTCTTGTAAGGCTCCCCTAATGTTGTTATACTGGGTTTCTATCTCTCTCCAGACCATTGCTGATACAAGTCCCATGAAACGCTCTGCCTCCATGTTGGGCCACTCACGCTCCAAAGGTACACGCTTGGATGATTACTCTGTAGAAAGAGTAATTCCAGAGGATGGCCAGAGACATCACCGCCGACGGGAGCGGACCCACCGTACATCAGAACGTTCACTGAGTCGATACACTGATGTGGACACAGGTAAAAACAATTCAAGACAAATGGAAGTCTATCCTAGGGAAGGGAATGGGAAGCCTGCGGCATTCCAGGAAGTTATTTCTCCTCTCATCTCAGATGGACATAATTTCAAAGAAAACACTGGGTGTCAGCCTCCCATAGTTTTTATTTTTTAAGAAAGCCTATGAGGCCAGACAGGGTTTACTGATAATTTTGGAAAGAAAAATATGCTTGAAAATAATTCTTTGTTTTGAATATACCAGCTTCCCTTCTCTTGTTAACTAACTCCATTTAAGACGTCTGAATGTTCAGTGACAGAAATGATTCCTCAAGAGTCTTCACAGATAGCCCTCGACTTAAAACCACAATTGAGACGGGAAACTCAGATATTGAGTAAAACAACAGTTAAATGAGATGTCCATGTGACTGATTTGCTTAATGACCATAATCCCAGTATTTCCAGTTCTGGTTGATAAGCAATCTCACTGGTTGTTAAGCAAACAAAGTCTCAGGTAAGGAGCGTGGTGTGTCTTGAGGTTGTGGGAGACCCTAGGAGGTTCTGCCCAGGAGCTGAAAAGCCTCCCTGCCAAAATCAACAGAATTTTCAGTCCTTAAGTGAAGAGACACTCAACACACAGCCTGTGTCAGACATCCCAGCCACTCACCCGCTCACCTGAGACATTGCACTCCTTACCTTACTACATTGCTTCTCCACTGTCTGCTTTCAGCTCCCTCATATCTTGGGGCTGGCCAAAAGAGCTGCCTGCCAAAGGATTTCAGTTCCTCTCCATGCACAAATAACTGCTTTGGTGGGGTACATGATTTCAGCTTAATTTTTGCACCCTGCTGAAGGAGCTTAGCTATCCTCTGTGCACAGAAGGGAACTCCTTTGATGGGTTGTTTGAATGGAGCTGAAATCTTAAGGATTTCATGTCCATTTCTGCAGCCCGCCAAAGGAATTCAACTCGCTCAGCAGACAGCTCTTTCAGACAACCCCAGAGATCAGAGGGAGTCCCTCTTGACAGGCAGCGGCAGTTTGCAACTTCTCCAGCTTGCTTCTCCATTGACTTTCTGGCAGAGAAGTTTGTAAATGACAATCACATGAATGCAGGGCCCTTGGCAACTGGTGAACAGGTTGCCAAGCACCAAAAGACAATCATGTGACTACAGAAATGGTATTGCAATGTTTTGCAATAGTCAAAAGTGTCTTATGGGCCATAAAGCACCTTTTCTGAGGCCATCATAGTTCCAGAGTTCAAGACTGTTGTTAAACAAACAACACTACCCGTATTCCTTTTTCTGGAGGAGAAGCTAGTCTTCTCCAAACACTAATTTAGAGCCCTGGTCACATAACACTGCAAAACCACTAAAATGGTTAAAATTGAGAGAAGGGAAGTTGGAGTTCAGCATTTTGTTAGAACTCAACCATTATTTGACAATGTGTGAATCAGGCCATCATGCTGAACTACAATATGGTCTCATTCAGGGGTGAAATCCAGCAGGTTCTAACAGGTTCTGGAGAACTGGTAGTGGAAATTTTGAGCAGTTCGGCGAACCAGCAAATACCACCTCTGTCTGGCCCCAGATGGGGTGGGAATGGGTATTTACGAGACCGCCTTCTGCCACCAACGGCCTCCCACCGGCCAATACGCTCCCACAGAGAGGGGCTCCTCATTGGCCAAACAGTGCCGACTGGCAATACCCAGGGGGAGGGCCTTCTCTGTGGGGGCACCAGCCCTCTGGAATCAGCTGCCCCTAGAAGTCCATCTTAGTCCCGACCTGCGTACCTTTCGCCGCGCCGTGAAGACCCTTCTGTTCCAGCAAGCCAGGCTGGCCTAATACGAATTTTATAATGGGTGTATGTGTGCTTTAATTTTGGGGCCAAATTTTTACATATTCGATTTTAATTGGTTTTAAATTTTGTATATCTATGTGTTTTAATATGGCTGTACACCGCTCTGAGTCCTCCAGGAGAAGGGCAGTTTAGAAATCTAATAAACTCTAACTCTAAACTCTGCCACGCTCACCAAGACACGCCCACCAAGACACAACATGCCCACCAAGCCAGCTCACAGAACCGGTAGTAAAAAAAATTTGGATTTCACCACTGGTCTCATTTGTTTGGACACAGCATAGGATACACTTTTTTTTTCATTTTTCTGTTTTCTAGTGTTAGAGGTATAAACTACCCAGAGTTCCTGGGAGTCAGGTACTCCAATAAAATAAATAAATATTATGTGAATAGTGATATGTTTTGTTAATCCCAATTTAGTATTAGTCTACTGTATGAAGTTAGCTAGTGAATATTCAAACAGCTTAGAAGCATATTTCAAATATTTCATCAGCTAACCATCTGAGTTGGGAGTTCACTGAAAAGCAATCCTAATTTGGCTGCATGGAGGTCCAAGTTCAGACATTACAACTTCTGGTTGATATTGCGGTGCTGTCGGACATGAAGAGCGGGGCTCCACGAAATTGCGACGAATCCCTCTGCTGGAGGGCCCCATAAGGGGCTACAGTCACCCTGTAGGGGTGACGAAGAGTGGAGGGGTGTCCTGCAGGTCGTGGAGAGTGGCAGCTCTCCTGTTTGACCCAGGGCTAATTCCCTCTCAGCTGACAACGAAGAGGAATAGCAGCCATTATGGCTGCTGTGAAGCTGGGGCAGCCAAAGAAATAAGAATGTGCTGGAGCAGTGTAGATGAACAGTGTCTGTAACTGGGTGAGGTGAGTTTTTTCTATCTAAAACCTACCTCAAAGAAAATTAATTCTGGAAAAGAGACTCCTTGGAAAGTTTGTTTAAGAGGCGAACAATTACAGAGAAAAAAAATACAGACCCAAAAGAAAATATTTCAAGAAGTGAAAATGCAAAACCTTTAAAAACATAGAAAGATTGGACCTCTAATTTTTACTGGCAATAAGGCATTTTAAAATGCTGGAATTACCTGTTAGAATTTTGATTATGTCTGTTGTTCACAAACGGAACCTGTTAGAATTTGTGCAGCCTTGAAGTTAAGCTGAATGAAGGTGTCATCTACTACTGAATGAAATAGACAGTATACTTCTACAACTCTGGGAAAAATACTGATAAGACAGAGGAAAATGTGGAAATAATATCTGCTGTGCTATCAATTGCTCTATATTTAACTGCTCCAAGACTACTAGAGTTCTAATGGTGAAAACACAGAAGGCATCTAATTAAAGTGCCTTTCAAACATCAGGAGTTATGATTGAATTTATAGAGTGGATTTAAGGAGACATTTGGAAATATTCCTGGATTACCTAAAAAGAGCTAAATTGACTAACTGTGGGACATAAAGAACTATATTACTGTATTCCCTCAGGGGCAACATCTGGACTGAGTAAATGGTTCTCAGATCGACTTTCGGAGATCAAAGATAATTGAGACTCTGCGGCAGTGATAGACCACTGACAGATTATTGAGCTATACTAGGACTTATTAAAAGAAGACAAGATGTTTCAGCAGGGGGAAATAAGTGGGTTTCCCAAAAAAATGGAATTTTTCAAAGCATTTATGATATCATGACAAGGAATCACAGGGAGATAATGAATTTAATGAATATCATAAATGGGAAGCTAGAAAGTGTTCCACAAGACATAATGAATTATGATCAAAAAGCCCAGGAAATAGAGGAGATAATAGAGAGACCAGGGGAAAAGATAGAATGAACAAAGCAACAAATAAAACAAGAAGATAAGAAAGAGAAGACAATAAAAACTTATGAAGCAATTCAGGGAAAATACATGCTAAAAGACCAAAAAATGATACTGGATAAACAGAAAGATATCTTTGAAAAGAAAATAGTGATTTGCGCAGATCCTCTGGAGTCTTGGCAGCAAAAGATAGTAGAGAGGGAAGAAATACCTAAGCTAACCAGGAAAGTGGTAGATAGAGATGAAGACCCAAGGGAAGAATTTGGGAGGCAAATTAAAAATGAATAAGAATTGAAATATTAAAATGGGCAAGAGATGATGGATAGAGGAAATGTTATGTAACGCAAGATTGGCTTTATTAGGAGCTAGAACTGAGGCAGAAATAAGAAATGGGGGAATGTTCTGCATATTTTTATATAATATACTAAAAGTAATAACTAGATATAAAGATTAGATGTTGAAAGATGGTGACATTTTGTATGTTTTAATGATATTGTTATGGTCATTGGAATGGGGGACTAAAATGTTGAACAACTAAATAATGAAGGCCTACTTTATAACAAATGTGTATAATAACATTATAATTATATAAGTATGATCTAAATAAAAATAATATTAATACTATCGTTACTACTTGTATTTAAATGAATGATACCCAGATCTTCACTGTTCATGTATTGATATTGATATATATTCAAAAAATAAAAAATATATATTAAAAAAAAAGACATTACACCAATTTATTAAATTATTCTCCTTGCTCAGTTTTGTTTGAACTAAATGCTCACTTGGGAGAAGATAGCCGAGAAAAGCAATTTACTCTGTAGAATGTAATATATATTTTAGAATCTTAAGTCTTGGACACCAAAGTATATAATGATCAACTGTTTGACTATCCAAGCCAAGTAAAATGTGCCTTCAATGTTTTTAGTATTTTGTCATCCTTTCCTCCCTTTTTTGCTGGTCTTGTTATGCAGAGCATTAACAGGTCATCTTAATACCCTCCATATCATTCATTTAGAACAAATGCATTGGATTTTAAATTTATTTTATTTTTCTCACTGGCAGGTCTGGGTACAGACCTCAGTCTGACTACACAGTCAGCTGACCTACCTCCCAAAGAAAGGGATCAAGAGCGAGGCAGGCCTAAGGATCGGAAGCACCACCACCATCATCACCACCATCATCACCATCACACATCTTCTGACAAGGAGCGATATTCACAAGAGAGGCATGAATATAGCCGGCCTCGATCCAGAGATCGACGATGGTCCCGTTCACCCAGTGAAGGCCGAGAACATGTGCCTCATAGGCAGGTTGGTATGGCTTTCCGTTCCATATTGTGCTTCTAAGGACTAAAACAAGTGCCTTTAGTATTCAGAAATGTCTATTTGCTTCAAGAGTGTCAAATTCCGGTTATCCATCTGTTGTGTAAACATGCTAATGATGATTAGTCTGCATTGTTTTACAACCTTGGTTCAGTATGAAAATTGTCTTGCGGGATTAAGTATCTAAGTTTCAGCCAATCAGTTGTTTCTGAAAGATCACAGCTACTTTTTGCAATTACAACTATCTCTGCCAGTTCTCCTCTGCAGTGTTTGGTACTCAGAGTATATTTTCAGGATATGGGTTTGTTACCACCAGTTTTACCGTAAGATAAATTTTTGCTATTTTCTCAATGGTAGAAGCAGAGATGAGGCCCTATCCAGTGGTGGGTTCCAAATTTTTTTACTACCAGTTCTGTGAGTGTGGCCTGGTGGGCGTGTCAGGGCTTGGTGGGCGTGGCATGAGAAGGATACTGTAAAATCTCCATTTCCTCCCCAATCCAGGGGAAGGTCCCCATTTCCTCCCGATCAGCTGGGACTCAAGAGGCAGAGAATAGATGGGGGCGGGGCCAATCAGAATTTTTACTATCGGTTCTCTGAACTACTCAAAGTTTCCGCTACCGGTTCTCCAGAACTGGTCAGAACCTGTTGCAACCCACCTCTGGCCCTATCTAACACTGTGCCCTAACTAACAAAATGAAATTCTGTGTAGAGAAAAGTAAAGTCTTACACTTAGGCAAGAAAAACCAAAAGTACACATGTAGACTGGGTGAAACCAGACTTAATAGCAGTAACTGTGAGAGGGATCTTGGAGTCTTAGTGGACAAGCAATTAAATATGAGCCAATAGTGTGCAGCGGCAGCCAAAAATAGCCAATGCAGTCCTAAATTGCATTAACAGAGGGATACAATCAAAATCAAGTGAGATACTAATACCATTCTATAAAGCCTTAGTAAGACCACACTTAGAATACAGAATACAGTTTTAGTCACCACACTATAAAAAAGATGTTGAGACTCTAGAAAGAGTGCAGAGAAGAGCAACCAAGATGATTAGGGGACTGGAGGCATACGATGAACGGTTGCAGGAACTGGGCATGGCTAGTCTAGTGAAGAGAAGGACCACGGGAGGCATGATAGCAGTGTTCCAATATTTGAGGGGCTGCCTGCCACAGAGGGGAGGGGGTCAAGCTATTTTCCAAAGCACCTAAAGGCCAGACAAGGAATAATGGATTGAAACTGATCAAGGAGAGATTCAACCTAGAAATCAGGAGGAACTTTCTGACAGTGAGAACAATCAACCAAAGGAACAGCTTGCCTTCGGTAGTTGTGGGAGTTTCATCACTGGAGGCTTTCAAGAAGAGACTGGACTGCCACCTGTCAGAAGTGTAGGGTCTCCTGCTTGGGCAGGGAGTTGGACTAGATGACCTGCAAGTTCCCTTCCAACTCTGTTAATCTGTTAAATTATCTAGATAGAAATAGATAACAAGGTATTCAGTGGTGGGTTGCTACCGGTTCGCTCTGGATCGGGTGAACCAGTAGTGGCGGTCGTGGGAAGCTACGCCCGTCCGCCCAGAAGCTTCTGTGCATGTACAGAAGCATTGTGCGCGTGTGCGCGTGCACGAGCAAAATGGGTAGCAAACTAAATTGAAACCCACTACTGAAGGTATTGGCATATAAGATCTCTGTGAGATACACTGCCTGACTGCCTGCACTCCTTAGGTTCACTTGCAGATCCCAATTCCATTGCCAGTTTTAAAATAAAACAATTTGTCGGTTTACTGAATTTCTGTACATAAAATGAGAGCAAGACAATTATTTTGTCTTTCTTCTTAACCAGCACCAGATTTTCATTTAGCTATTTTCATAGCTTACAATTCTGGATAGATATGAACTTGGATCATTTTTGTGCTTCTTCAACCTACAGATTTATATCCTTCTGATATAGTATTCGTTTTTGTTTTCTGATTTTGCTTTTCTTAAACTAAAAATACTCAATTAATTTGTCCTCCTATTTAATTTGCCTTGGTACACTAATAGTTCTAGTTATTTGTGTACTTTGCCCATGTTATTCTTTTTTTTTACAGCAGAATATCATAAGCTTGCTGTTTTAAAATGAATTCATAAAATGATATTTGGAGTATTGTAAGATAGAGCTTGTGATATCCCAGCTGCCAAATATCTATCCAAATGGCCTGTATCTCCAAAGGTAAACACTTAGGCATTTGTTACATTTATTAGATGGCTTGAGAATTATTCAAATTGTGGGTCTACATATTTAATTTTTGCTCAGAATTGGTTTTATTTTTGGAACAACAAAAAACATGATTGGCCCTGGACAGAATAGATGGAACCAATGAGATTCCCTTGCCAAATAAATAAATACACTATGACTGACTCCATTGACTGGGAAAATCAGTTTGGGCTAACTTTAAAATTGGAATCTTTCTAGTATTCACATCAACAATTGTAGAACAAATTATAACTATCCTCAGCCAGTATTACAATTTTCAGATTTAGGGAGACACGCTGTGAGCAATTTTTATTGTTTTTTCAAAGTCAACTTAGTTGTTATTATTATTAGTTCAATTTATATGCCGCCTTTCTCCGGAGACCCAGGGCGGTTTACAATGCATTTTTTAAAAATCATTATAAAAACATTTAAAAATTAAAACATTAAAACCCATTCACACCATTCATGGCCGGATATCACAAGATCGCAACAGTGAGATCAACGGCCCCAGGCCTGCCGAAAAAGCCAGGTCTTCACCGCTTTTCAGAAGGCCAATACGGTGGGGGTGGTCCGGAACTCAGGAGGTAACTGGTTCCAGAGAGCTGGAGCAGCCACAGAGAAGGCCCTCCCCCGCGGGCTCACCAGCCGGCATTGTTTAGCTGACAGGACCCGGAGGAGACCAACTCTGTGGGATCTTACCAGTCGCTGGGAGCTAGGTGATAGAAGGCGGTCTCGAAGATAATCTGGCCCTGAGCCATGTAGGACTTTAAAGGTAATAACCAACACCTTGAATTGTGCCCAGAGACCAATAGGGAGCCAGTGCAGCTCGCAGAGAATTGGTGTAATGTGGGTGTATCTATGTGCATCCACGATAGCTCGCGCAGCTGCATTCTGGACCAACTGTAGTCTCCGAAAACTTTTCAAGGGTAGCCCCATGTAGAGCGTGTTGCAATAATCTAACCGTGAGGTGACAAGGGCATGAGTGACTGTGAGGAGAGCCTCCCGATCCAAGTAGGGTCGCAATTGGTGCACCAGGCGAACTTGTGCAAAGGTCCCCCTAGCCACAGCTGTCAGATGTTGCTCTAATCTTAGCTATGAGTCTAGGAGGACACCCAAATTGCGAGCCCATTCTGAGGGGGACCAGAACCAAAGATGGACAATCAACATAGTCTTTAAGAGTCAGTACCCACAGCCACTCGGTCTTGTCTGGGTTAAGTCTGAGCCTGTTGACTCCCATCCAGATCCTCACAACCTCCAGGCACCGGCACATCACATCTACTGCATCACTGAATTGACGCAGGGTAGAGATATAATGTCTCTGCTTTTTAGTATGCTGTCTAGATTTGCCATAGCTTTCCTCCCCAGGATCAAGCATCTTTTAATTTCTTGGCTGCAGTCCCCATCTGCGGTGATCTTGGAGCCCAGGAAAATAAAATCTGTCACTACCTCCATTTCTTCCCCATCTATTTGCCAGGAATTGAGAGGGCCGGATGCCATGATCTAAGTTTTCTTAATGTTGGGTTTCAAGCCAACTTTTTCACTTTCCTTCTTCACCCGCAAGAGGCTCTTTAGTTCCTCTTCGCTTTCTGCCATTAGAGTGGTATCATCGGCATATCTGAGGTTATTGATATTTCTCCCGGCAATCTTAAGTCCAATTTTTGATTCATCCAGCCCCGTCTTTCTCATGATGTGCTCTGCATATAAGTTAAATAGGTAGGTGACAGTATATAGCCTTGCCAGACTCCTTTCCCAATTTTGAACCAATCAGTGGTTCCGTGTCCAGTTCTCACTGTTGCTTCTTGACCCGCATATAGGTTTCTCAAGAGACAAATAAGATGGTCTGGTTCTCCCATCTCTTTAAGAACTTGCCACAATTTGTTGTGATCCACACAATCAAAGGCTTTAGCATAGTCAATGAAGCAGAAGTAGATGTTTTTCTGGAACTTCCTAGCTTTCTCCATGATCCAGCGTATGTTGGCAATTTGATCTCTAGTTCCTCTGCCTCTTAGAAATCCTGCCTCTACTTCTGGTAGTTCTCGATCCACATATTGCTGGAACCTAGCTTGTAGGATTTTAAGCATAACCTTACTAACATTCTTTGGCACTGTCTTTCTTTGGAATTGGAATGTAAACTGACTTTTTCCAATCCTGTGGCCACTGTTGAGTTTTCCAAATTTGCTGCCAAATTGAGTGTAGCACTTTTACTGCGTTGTCTTTTAAGATTTTGAATAGCTCAGCTGGAATACTGTCTCCTCCACTAGCTTTGTTGTTGCTCAGATTTCCTAAAGCCCATTTGACTTCACATTCTAAGATGTCTGGCTCGAGGTCAGTGACCACCCCATCATGGTTATCAGGGATGTTAAGCTCGTTCTTGTATAGTTCTGTGTAATTTTGCCACCTCTTCTTAATCTCTTCTGTCTTTGTTAGGTCCCTGCCATTTTGGTTCTTTATCATGCCCATCTTTGCATGAAACATTCCCTTCGTATCTTCAATTTTCTTGAAGAGATCTCTGGTCCTCCCTATTCTATTGTTTTTTTCTATTTCTTTGTATTGTTCATTTAAGAATGCATTCTCCTAGCTATTCTCTGGAATTCTGCATTCAGCTGGATGTAACTTTTCCTTTCTCCCTTGCCTTTCACTTCCCTTCTTTCCTCAGCTATTTGCAAAGCTTCCTCAGACAACTATTTTGCTTTCTTGCCTTTCTTTTTCTTTGGGATGGTTTTACCCATCCCAAAGAGGATGGCTACCTCTTATACAATGTTGCAAACCTCCGTCCATAGTTCTTCAGGCACTCTGTCTATCAGATCTAATTCCTTAAATCTATTTGTCACCTCTACTGTATATTCATCAGGGATATGATTTATTTCATACCTGAGTGGCTTAGTGCTTTCCTCTACTTTCTTCAATTTAAGTCTAAATTTTGCAACAAGAAGCTCATGATCTGAGCCACAGTCAGCTCCTGGTCTTGTTTTTACTGTCTGTATCGAGCTTCTCCATCTTTGGCTGCAGAGCACATAGTCAATCTGATTTCTGTGTTGACTGTCTGGTGATGTCCATGTGTAGAGTCTTCTTTTGGGTTGTTGGAAAAGAGTATTTGCTATGACCATCGTATTATCTTGACAGAATTCTATTAGCCTGTGCCCTGCTTCATTTTGTACTCCAAGGCCAAACCTGCCTGTTATTCCTGTTATCTTTTGGCTTCCTACTTTAGCATTCCAATCCCCCATAATGACAAGGACATCATTTTTTGATATTAATTCTATAAGGTGCTGTAGGACTTCACAGAACCAGTCAATTTCATCTTCTTCAGCACCAGTGGTTGGGGCATAGACTTGGATTACTGTGATATTGAATGGTTTGCCTTGAATTCGAACTGGGATCAGTCTATCATTTGGGGGATTGTATCCCAGTATTGCTTTTCCTACTCTTTTATTGATTATGAAAACTACTCCATTTCTTCTGAGGGATTCTTGCCCACAGTAGTATACCTGATGGTCATCTGAATTAAATTCACCCATTCCTGTCAGTTTTGGTTTGCTGATACCTAAGATGTCGATGTTCAGTCTTTTCATCTCTTGTTTGACCATGTCCAGCTTGCCTTGATTCATGGATCTTACATCCCAGGTTCCTAGGGAGCATCGGACTTTCCTTTCACCACCAGATGCATCCACAGCTGAGCGTTCTTTCGGCTTTGGCCCAGTCGCTTCACTCTTTCTGGTGCTACTAGTACTAGCCCTCTGCTCTTCCCTAATAGCATATTGGACATCTTCCAACCTGAGGGGCTCATCTTCTGGCATCATTTTTTTTTCTCCTTTTGGTACTGTCCATGGGGCTTTCATGGCAAAGATACTGGAGTTGGTTGCCATTTCCTTCTCCAGTGAATCACGTTTTGTCAGAACTCTCTGCTATGACCTGTCCGTCTTGGGTGTCCCTGTATGGCATAGCTCATAGCTTCATTGAGCTACACAAGCCCCTTCGCCACAACAAGGCAGTAATCCATGAAGGGATTGCTATTGCTACAATATTTCTAATTCCTATATAAGGGAATATTATATTCACAGTGGCTTCATCTTGTTGTCATTCACTTTGTTGGCTCTTATCTAACCGCCACTATATTATCCAGTGCTGCTTAAACATGTACTCAATCTTTCTTGACTAATACAAGATTGAGCTATAGAAGTTGATTACATTAGTATATTGAAGATACCTTACTCCAAAACTCCTAATGACATTCATCTATAGATACTGGATAGAGTTTAATGTTTACACAAACTTGGACTCATTCAATTCTCTTCAACTAAATTGAATCATAGAAGAGATTGAGAGGTTTTATTGTTGGATGACACATTTAAAGTATCTTATCTACAACTTTTGTCTTCAAAAGATGAAACTGATCCCATGATGCAGTATAAGGCAGTTCACGTAATACCTTATTAGGACTTAGTGGTGATGGGATATGGGGAAAGAACCATGCACAATTAAAGAGCAGCTGCAGGTTCCTGGCCAAACAGAATTGGTACCTATGCTGGAAACTGCAGTTCTAAACACCCTGTTAGCAGTGCTAAAAATCTGGCAATTTTGTCCCTTAAGCAATTTTTAAATATGCTATAGTGGGTATCTGGGACCTTCAGCATCTCATTTTAGTGGTAAATTTTATGAAGCTTTTTTCTTGCTATACTCCATACATCCTAATTCTCCATGATTTGTGATGTTTCAGAAAACTGCTTCCCCATGCTCAGGTTCATGCTATCAACAATTAGTGGACTTATTCCATTTTTTGACACATGCAGAGTATCTGGGATGCAGGGCTGAACCACAGACGTTTCTTGTGATATTGACCTCTCCAATTCTAAGTTAACACCTTAATCAGACCACCACATCCACTTGTACTACCCAGAAGCTATGACAATATGCTAGAGTCAAGCTGCCTTTTGCCAAGCCTCAAAGGCCTATCGGAATTTAAGTTATTTGTCTCAAGTTTCTTTTTGTCTCAAGTTGAGTCAAGAAATGTTCACTTTTTTTTCTATATGGTGGTAGTTATGATCTGAACTGTTAATGTGTTGATTTTTAATTAGATGAACTTTATTGAAAAAGCCCTGATGTGCTCCTTCATTCTGGAAGAGAGGAATTCCTGGGAGGGATAACTAAAGAAAACCAGGAGTTTATGCCAAGAGGATATAATTATAACAGGATCACCCAAGGTGTGAAGATCATCCTAGCTGCCAGCTAAAGCTAGTGGGCATCTATGTTGGGCAGCAGCAATATAGAATATGATGGAGGAAGAAAATTGCTAAAAAATCTAAAACTAAATTGCACTAAATCACTAAACAGCAAATGCCTCATTTCGTACTGCATAGGACAATGATAAATCATTCCTGTATTTTACCAAGAAAATTACATGGACAGAAAGAATAAAATGATTGACAATATATGCCACATTATTAGCCCCTTAGGTCAGATGGCACTCAGCAGGAGTGAGGAAGAACTGAAGAGCTTTCACGGTGCTAACAGTGTTTGTGACATGGCTAAATTAAAGCCTTCAGAATGTTTAGTTATTGATGTTGCCAGACAAGAAAACAATATCTGAAGTTGCAAACAAAGAATTACAATGAGAACAGGAAATGTAAGGACCATGAATATGAGAAAGTTCAACAAAATGAAAGGTGAAATGAATCAACATTTGACATCAAAGTCATCAGAATATTGAGATGGGATAGAATAAATTTGGAAAATTTCATTTAAAAGATCGCTGTTTATAAGTTCAGGATATTTAAGACAAAAAAGAAATGGCATTGCTTTCATCGTTAGGAAGGGTATAGCAAGAACAATCCTTAGTCATATCAAGTATTTATCAAATAATATCAATTAGTCTTTGTGGTCAACCTTTTAATATGGCAGTTATTCAAATGGATGATGCAAAAGAAAAGAAAGCTGATGAGTTTTATATGGTTGACTATATAAATCTGCCAAATAAATAAGTTCCAAGTTAAGCTAAAGTGGTAGAAGCCAACCAGCTTTCACACTGTGATATTGTGCATATATCCACAATTTCTTAAGGCATCATCACGAATTACTCTCTGAAATGTTGAATCTCATTAATTAGGAATGAATTTAAAGAACCTATTAAGGATGAATCTGAAAAGAGACTGCAAAGGTTCAAGAAACAGAGAAAAGCAAATTAGATGCCAGAGCAAACTGAAAATTATTATGAAGAAAGCAGAAACCAAAGACAATAAAGACAATATTCTCTGGAAGAAACTTAACAAAAAATTTCAGAAAGCTGTTAAAAGAGACAACAAGCAGTATTGCAATAGCAACTGTAAAGATGGAAGCAGCCATGGGAAAAGAAAGATCTTCCAAGAGATCTCTGAAACTCAGAAAAAATTTCAACCCTAAACTGATATGCTAAATAATGTCAAGGGACAAAGAGAAACTGATTTAAATAAGATAAAACAAAAATGGAAGGAGTATACTGAAATAATGTACAGCCAAGATGTTAACATCCAAGATACCTTAGAAAATATTCCTTATTTACAAGAACCTCTAGTATTAAACAGTGAAGTTAGATCAGCACTCTGGTCTTTATCAAGCCGAACGGCTACAGGAATTAATGAAATGCCTACAGAAATACGATAAGCAAGAGAAGAAGCATCAGTAAAGGTTATAACCAAGTATGCCAATAAATCTAGAGAACAATCTAGTGGCCAACTGGGTCAGTCTGCACACCAATAAAAAAAGGAGACTTAACAGTGTGCAAATTATAACACTATACACTTAATTTCACATGTTAGCAAACTAATATCTAGGATCATATAATGCAGATTACAGCCCTGCATGGAAATGGTGATGCCAGATATTCAATCTAGAAAAGGCCAAGAAACATAAGGCATTATTGCTGATGCATGCTGGATAATTTTTTTTAAAAAATTTGATTTATATGCCGCCCTTCTCCGGAGACTCGGGGCGGCTTACAGTGCGTTAAGCAATAGCCTTCATACTTTTGTATATTTTATACAAAGTCAGCTTATTGCCCCCACAAACTGGGTCCTCAATTTACCTACCTTAGAAAGGTTGGAAGGCTGAGTCAACCTTGAGCCTGGCAAGATTCGAACTTGCTTTAATTGCAGACAGCTGGTGTTAAATTACAGTGCTTTAGTCTGTAGAGCTATCCAGGCTCTTAATTGAGAAAGCCAAAAAAGAAGCTTCATTGATTATAAAAGGACCTTGGATTGGGTCAGTTATGTCAAGCTGTGGAATGTGCTCAGAAAAATGGAAATCCTAAAATATCACATTGTCCCATGTGAAACTTATATATAGGTTAGAAGGCCACAGCAAGGATAGAACATAGCAGAACAAGTTGGCTCTTGGTCAACAAAGGTGAGAGAGAAGGATTGTATATTCTCCCTTACTTATCCAATTTATATGTGGAATATATACAGAGGGAAGCTTAATTGAAAGGTGGGTGTGCTTTTAAATTGAAAGAAGAAATATCAATAATCTCTGCTTTTTTCATGACTACACTATAGCTGAAAATACAGATTATCTCAAGCTCTAGTAATGAAAGTCAAGGAGCACAATGGGAAAAAAATGGGATTAAAATCTGAAGTAGACCATACTAAAGACAACAGACACAGTAACCAGTCTTGGAATTAGGAAAGAAGATACTGAAGTGGTGGGTAGCTTCTATATTTTAGGGTCAATTATCAACAGGAATATGCTGCAGACTAGCACTTGGCCTAACAATGAAGGCTTTGGAAAAGCTATGCAGGTATAGGGATGTCTCTAAACCTACACCGATTATAATCACAGAGGCAATGAGTTTTCCCTGTGATGCTCTATGGAAGTGAAAGTTGGACTTTAAAAAAGCAGAATAAAAAGAATATTCTTTTCAACTGTGGTATTGGAGGAAAGTCCTGAGAATATCATGGATACCCAAGCAAATAAATAAAAGTACCATTGTAGAAATCTTCCTAAAGTTCTCACGAGGTACCAATGAGTAGATTCAAATTATCACAGTATGCACACATGGCATGAAGATATAGCTCTCTGGAAAAGTCTGTAATGCTGGGAAAAGGTAGAAGGAAAGATCAACAAGCAAGGTGGATGGACTGAACTGCAGTGGCAACCAATTCACAATTGGAAAACCTAAAGGACAAAGCTGGGGATAGATCCACCTAGAAAAATTCTATTTTATGTGAAGCCTGATGGTACATGAGCAATCATCAGGGCTAGAGGCTAGATTAAAAAATACTGTCATGTAAGGTAACTGTAGTGATTTGCCTTTTTATACCCTTGAACATCCTCTTTCGAAATTCTGTAGATGTGTATCCCAAAAATATGGCAGTAAATATAGGCCAGTGTGATTAATAGTTAAAATGGTTGGAGTGTGGTGGTCCAAATTCTGCACCATGTTCAGCCATGAAGTTCACTGGGTAATTAAGGACTAGTCATTTTCTTCAGCCCAACCAAGCTCACCAGGTGTTAGCTGTAGGAAAAAAAATAACTTATCTGAGCTTTGTTATGTGCATATACTAGAAATAGAAATAGAATACTAGTAGAAATAGAAATTCTAGCTACTACGCTCGTCTCAACAGATATTGTTGATATCTGTCGTCTCAACAGATATTTTTATAGTTTATATGTTTGATGAGTAAGTAGCATTTGGGCAACTCATGTCAGAATTCTATGAAAAATCAGGATCAGCAGCAGTTTTTATCTAAAAAATAGTGTTGCCTATATGAGAATCTATACATGACTTCTTCATGCATAAAAATAGATGCATATGATATCAGTGTTCTTACTTTGGGCCCAATGTCTGAGGAAACATACTTTTCTACAGACAACATAATTCATCCTAGTCTAAAACCCATACTTTTGGTACAATCTAGCCAAGCACAAGACGCCTTTTTAACTTGTATCATCACTAAATAATATTTGCTATCTGTTTTGACATCAAAGGTTCCCTGGATCAAGTCATTGTATTCCAAGGATCACATATCCTCTTCAAGAGGCACCTGGCATTAAAAGTATTTATTTATTTAGTATAAAATACTAAATAATATTGAGGATAAGGCTTATTTGGCATGATGGCCCAGGGCTTCCCTGCTGATGATGGCCCAAGCTATACAAGATGGTTTAACACAGCTTGGCTTTTCAGTGTCTTCCAATGTCTTGTCACAGGATATTTAAGATTCTTGCAGAAATTGATCTGCTCATACCATCAACCCTATGGATACAATGAAAAGGATAACTGAGAAGATTTTCCACATTGTAGCAGGGCATCTGCTATGCCAACGAATTATTGAGATCAAGTTAGTCTGTGCTTCTAAAACCATGCAGGTGCTGTGAGCACCTATTGTCAGGCCTACTTATTTAGTTCAAAGACTTGAAATTTGTTGATGAAAGATTGTTTCACATGAAGATGTCAAGAGTGTCAGCTAGTTGTACATTACTCTGTTTATAATTGTGAAATGTATCTTGCTTAGAGTGCATATTTAATTTTTGAGTTCATTTATATTAACAACATTCATATAGCAGGAGAAAATCTCAAGTAAACATCTTGAATGACCTCTGTGACATCAAGTTATTGAAGCATAAAGGATGGGGAATTAGAGCGGCTGCAAGTGTAGCACACAAATCATGAAAGCATACACAAGCCCTTACTTTGAAAACTCGTCAAATAATTGCTACGTATGTATTAATAATGTTGAGATCCATAAGTCTAATAGTCTCAGTCTTGAACATTTCTGGGAATTTATGTTTCTTGCAACATACCTTATTTTCAGGGATACTGTGAAGAGCTGGATAGAAATCTTATTTGGAGGAAACTCTATACATCAAAATGTAGTTAACTGGGAATTGCTGCTGAAGATGGATTGTTAGTTGGCTCTGACCTCTGGGCTCTATTATGTCAAAGAGGCCCACATTGCTCAAGATCTTCTGAGAACATGGCTTACCCAAAAGCTTTACCATAAATAGGCTATTAATTTACTTCACACACACCCTTGATGAGTCAAAAAAGTGAAAGTCAAAGTGATGGCTCTTGATGGTGGTCCCTAATGCGTCACAAGTATTTTGACAGCTAGCCATGGTCCAGATTACCCCGAGTTTTGCTCCCTGAACAGCAATATTTTTGCTATTACTCCATTTATTTAGCAAAGACAAGCTATATTACAGAACTGTTTTTCCTTCATGGACTTCATTGCCTTTTAGGAAATCTGTGGTGGGGCTTTATGTTGGATTGAAGTACTGTGTATGCAGTGAAAATAATGCACAATCTTATCATTAGCATGTAAGCAACATGAGCAGAAGATTGATGATCAAAGGTATTTCAGGTACAGGACATCAACACTAGAGTCTCTTTCAAGAGTTTGGCTGTTACTAATGATTCCAGATTTCCTTCATCTTTCCTGTTAAATCCTCTCTCCCACTTCCTGTCATTTCCTAAATCCTGTCCCTATTTTTCCCAATTTATCACTTCCTTTTTCAACTTCAAATCTTTTCTCTTTTAAGTTTTTTCCCTGCTATTCAGTTTTTGATAACATGCTTTGCAAATACATCCTACCTTGCCTCTCTCCTACAAATATTTTGTTTCTTTTGTATTTAATAAATTGCTTCCCCCATGCCTTCTTTCTTTCATTCTTTTGGAAGAACACAGATAAATTTAAAAGCTTTTTACTACTTTTAAATCCTTGGAACTTACAAAAATTCCATTTCTCTTTTTTGCTTTTGGTTTCCTTTGAATTTTTTTTTAATTATAAATAATTATTATTGTCCTTTGTGTTTTCCTTGCCTTCCTACCCTCTAATCCACCCTGATGTGGCTGTTGCTTTAATTACTTTCCCATTCATTTATTTTTATTCCTTGCCTCCCTTCCCCACCCCACCCCTTGTCTCTGTGTCATCCAAACCTCATCCCGACCCATTTCCAATCCGGCCCCCCTTTTCCTCCTGTCTCTTCTTGGTTGATTTTCCTTGTATATTTTTTCTTTTTGATTTCCTTTGTTTCAATTTTCGTGTAGGGCAGTAGTTCCGTAAGTGGGAGTCCAGTCCTCTCAACGTCTGGCACCAGCACCCCGAGGCGAGGACGCCGCCAGCTCCCACAGACCCCTTCTACACCCCGGCCACATATCTCCTACTCCCCCGTGGTCCGTAAGGCCATCAACACAGGGGGCCAGCAGCAACCGCCGTCGGTGCACCCCAGCCGAATAGCCAGCCCAGCCCCGCGGCGCTACCCCTCGCTGCCTGCCGAGCACCACGTCTCCGAGCGGCGCAGCAGGTCTCCGGCTATGGAGCGACACACTGTCCCGCCGCGAAACGATTCGCCTCGCGGCTACCGCCATGCCAGTAGCCGGTGGTCGGCGCCACAAGTCTCTGAGCCCCCGCCGGGGCCTCGCCACGGCAGCGGTTACCACCGGAGTCGGGACTACGGCAGCCCCGTAGGCGAGGAAGCCTTTCCCTACGAGGCCACGCAGCAGCAGCAGCCGCCGCCGCCGCCGCCGCCGCAGGGGAGCAGCTCAGGACGTTCGCCCAGAACTTCCCGGGTGGGCGGCGGTGGCGGCTCGTCCTCTCTCTCCCCCTACAGACACGGGCGACGGCTCCCCAATGGATACTATCACTCACACGGACCAGCCAAGTCGCGCGGGACAGGGTCACGCAAAGGACTGCACGAACCTTACAGCGAAACTGACGAGGACGACTGCTGCTAACCTACAAGTGGCTTCACCTTACACGTGCGCGCACGCGCCACACACGCACTCCACACACATACCCCGAAGGGAGGAGATTTCCCCAGGTTGTGGGGGGGAAGGCGAGTGGAAGACGGAAAAGCAAAACGAACTGCCAAGCCGATTGCGGAAGGTATCCCGGAGGAGAAACCTGCAATTGTGGAGGGGGGTGGGGAGGGGAACTTTTTATCTTTTGTTGGGGGGAATCTGGGGTCGGGAGGGAGCAAGGGTCTGGGGGTTGGGGGGGAGGCTAGGGAAGCGAGGGGTCTGGGAGATCAGAGCATGCTTATCTTTTACAGATCAAGTTGTGTGTGGTGAGTGAATTGAGGGTGGGAGGGAGGGGCGTCACTCAGAATTTACAAAAGAAAACGCACTCAGGTGTGGGGGGAATTGGGGCCGCCCGAGAGCCCCGGGTTTCACCTAACTCTGCCTCTGCGAAGCAAGACCAGAAGCCGCTTTCCCCTGAGGCAGATGGGAGAGACAGGAAGAGTCTGTCAGCAAAGACATTCTGGAAATGTTTAAGAAACAAAAAAACCTTTTAAAAAGATGCAAAAGTAAACCAAAAGACAACCCTGGGCTTCTATTGATGAGTTTTATCATCTCAATTTACCTAATTAACTTAATGTTTTAAAAAAAAAAGTTTGTGACCTGACATTTTAAGAGGGTGATATGCACACAAATACACATCCCCAACACACACATATATATCACACACACAGAGAGAGGAGTGCTTGCTGGTTATACCAAACCCTAATATTACTGCCTGCAGAGATAATAAAAAAAGAAATAATACAACAAAAAAACAAAAAAGGACAAAAATAATTGATAAAAATTAAGCATTTTCTTCTGATATTTTGGTCCTGCTTGACAAAGAAATGACATCAAAATAATAATTCCTCAGCTTCTTTATTTCTTTTTTCCTACTTGTTTGGAAAAAAAAAGTTGAAAAAAACCTGTGGGATTGGGACTGTGAAATATTGCATGAAACAAAGTAAAAAGACAAATGAAAAAAATCTCTAAAATCCTTTAAAAAAACAAAAATATTAAAAATGAATTTTTGATTGAAATGTGCTTTATTGTTAATTTCCCCATACTTGATTCTCATTCCTCCTCTCACCCCTTCCTCTTATGATGATCTAATGCTGTATGAAAGGATATGTATTGGAATGCATGACTGATAATCATTGTTCTTTTGCTGCTTTCTAAGATGAAAAGTATGAACAAGCTGTTAAGCAGAAGTTGGTCAATGAGAGTCCGTGGATTACTCTTTTTTTAAATATCTATATCTATATATAACAATTCCCTCATTTGTCTATATATTAGCATTTACCCACAACAAGATTGGGTATCAACTATTTTATCCTGCCAAATCCTGGCAGACTTCTAAATATAGTGAAATCTCGTTTTAACTGAGGGGTGCCCTCATATATGAATGCCCATGAAATAAGAAATTATGTAATTTGTGTCATTTTATATCATTTGCATGACTTTTTATTGCAATGTTCTTTAAAGTACATAAAAATAATGGACAAAGTATTTTTTTAACAAATGAAAATATATGCTGACTGGTCCAACAGATAATCTAATTAAATTATATTACAAATATGGCATTTGCACGATGATATTAAGCAAATTACATAAATCATTAAGGAAATTTGGTCTGCATGTGAAGTCTGCTGCATGGGCCTCACCTTGGTCCAGTAAATCGAGATTTCACTGTATATTTTTATTCCCTCCCTGAAGCCTTTAGAATCAGTATCAGCATCCAGATTATTGTTTGAAGGGTCAGAGAATGACTAGGTATATAGGCAAGGATAGATGAATGAAATTTACTGGTGAACATATAATCAGAAAGTACTCATATGGCTATAATTGTTGTGTCAACCCAATTTTTTATGTTGGGATTGATCAACACTGGTCTACAAAAAATCAAAATCTAATGCAATCCCATTTATCGTATGTCAAGTTTTATTTTACATGGTATGTGGTGGCCAATGGATATTTACTATAGTGTGAATATGTGTACACATGTATATATGCAAATCAAGGCCTATCATGATTTTGTGGTATGTTTATTTGTAGGATTGCACAATGATCTTAAAGGAAGGGGAAATGATTAATGTGCTTGTATAGGAACCCAGGGAAAAGTAATACATCTTTAAAATGTTCCCATAAGATGTGACATAAGCATTCACATGCATTCCTACTCATTTTTCCTTTTGAATCCACATCCCCACATCCCTACTTCAAACCAATATGGTTCACATATAAGCATTGCACTTATTTACATATATACTGCAGCTCCTGATTGGAATACTGATAAAACATCTTATGAGGCAATTGTCACAGTATGGCACAGTGTATTACTAATCTTAAATACTTTTACAAGAATAGCATCCCAATGACAAGAAATGTTAATGGCATTGAAACAACAGTTGATGTAAACTAGGGAAGATCAAGTGGAACTACAAAATTACCAATACAGCAAGCATTGGAATTAAGGGATGTTATCATTGCGGTCAGAATTACAACTAAAGATCAAGTCCCAACAAGACTAAAAGACAATCTGGCCTCTAGCATGTCAGTATTTTAAATAAAAAAAGTAATCTTTTTATGCAATAATTTTGTAATCTAACAAGAGGGATGTATCTCAGGAGTCCCAACTACATTGAGTTGAAAATAAATACAGAGTGTATGCATCTCTCTCTATATCACTGTTAAATAAATAACATGAATGGTTTTACATGGCACATGGAAGAAAAATAGAACCAATAACTTGGTACGATAGCTATAGAGTTCTGAACTGTCTTTTAAGACTTTCAGGTCACATACAATTAAGATGCTGTTATGGCAACCACATAATTCTTTAGCACATTCCTACCTTGTAAATCACCTGTAACACCTATTCTGGAATATCTGTCTGAACATGAATACATATGTTGAAACATGTTGAAACAAAAACAAATCCATTTCCAAAATTATCAATCCATTTGTCAATATTCTGAAATTGCTCATCAATTGCAACTAATATCATTAACCGCCTCACTATCAAAACGGATCTCAAAACTGAAGGCCAACTTGGAATGTAAAGAAGGCTGTATTATATCATAACTCAGAATCAAGAGGGTCAGTGCTAACAGCACAAATGAGTAAGCGAATTTGGCTGGAAAGTACACATCTGTTGTCTCCAGAACACACGACACGGGCATGAGTATCATCAGACTCTTCTATTAAAAAAAACCAAGTTCCAAATGGATACCTCTCAAATGCTATACAATTATTTTTAAAATAAATCATATATTGAAAATATGAAAAATGTCTTGGAATTAGTGCAGATGCAAATCACCATAGTCTTATGTCCACCTAAACCCAATGACCTTAGCAGACCTTCTTGATCATATATTTGAGTATTGTAAGACAGGGGTCTCCAACCTTGGCCACTTTTAAGACTTGTGGACTTCAACTCCCAAACTAACTGGTGAATTCTGGGAATTGAGTCCACAAGTCTTAAAGCAGCCAAGCTTGGAAAGCCCTGCTCTAAGCTACAATTCTAGTTGGAACTGTGCATTATTGGTTGTTGGGTTTTTTGTTTGTTTTTTTTTTTGACAGATAAATGCCCAGGTCACTTAGGAGCGTGTTTTTAATGTTTTTAAGTTATGGATTACTGTTTGTATCCTATCAATTTATTAAGGTTAATAAGGTACTCTTAATAAGGAAGTACTGTTAATAAGGAAGTTCCCCCCAGATCATTTCCTTTGAGTCATCTTAGATTAACTGAGAATAGAAAAAAAAGATTATTTTCCTGTCAGATGGAGGGGTTAAGGGCCGAGAAGTTGTATTAAATTTTAGATACGTGCATTTGGGTAAATTTAGTAAGAAACTGTAGGTTTTCATTTTCATAAATTAAAATTTAGAAAGATAAACTTTTTTGTTTGCTTCTCAACTATTATTTATCTTGATTTTCATCCAATAAACTATAGAACTGCAGCTTATTTCCATGGACTTTATATAATGAAAAATGAGGAACAACAAAAACTAGCTGCTTGTAAATACCACTAGTAAAGTGTATTCAGTGTCACTTGTAGTTTCATGACCAAATGTAATTAGATATTAAGTAGATTAGATATATGAAAAACAAATCCTGCTATTCTTTAAATTATGTAGGTTACTGACCTAAATTGCTCTGAATTAATTATACAAATTAGTTACTATGAGAGTAACGAAAGTATACGCATCAATATGGAACATGTCAGAAATAACGTTCATTTACAGCATGTAATGCTAACATAGAAACCACTTACACTCAGAAAGAGGGAATATTCTAAACATGGACCTGTGAAAAGGGTTCTCTGAGAGCAGAAATCATAAAATTATCCTCCATGTTGTTCAGTTCATGAGACCTGATTTCTAATATTTCCCAGCAAATTGAATTTACCACTGGAAATGACTTAAGCCTGTTTTTTAAAATAAAACCCTTGCTATAGACAATAAAAAAAAAATAGGCAATGCTAAAAATATTTTTGCATTTCACAAAGTCCAGCCATGAAAGAGTTGTAGTTTGTTAAATGATATTGAACTCAAACAATGGAAAAAGAAAGTGGAAAAATCCAAGGCTAATTAAACATCTATTTTTCATCCCTGCAAAGAATACTCCCTGCAGACTTTACAGTTGATTTATTATATGCCATCAAGTCAATGTCCACTTTCAGTAGCCATATAGATTTTCTCCAGGACACTCTAACCCTAACTTCCAATGGCGCTCCTGTAACTGACTGTCCTCTTGCTGCTGGCTGTCCTCTTTTTCCTTTTTCTTCCAAGACTTTTCATTATTCCTCAGTATTTCATCTGTATTTTAGAAATACATTCTAGACCATACAATATTTCACAAATTCATCTTATGATAGCAAATACACAATATGAAACTACTAATAGAAACCTTATTGTTTAAAAATATTTCTAAACTAAAAAATTAATCTCTGGTCAAGTAAAGCTTTGGATTTTGTGGACTTTTCATATAGTTTTCTTGAAAACAATACTTTATCATATTTTTTTTAGGTTTCTTTAAATTCTTAGTCCTGGAATTCCCTAGTGTTGTGGCCTGCCAGCGGCCAGCAGAGCTGGCAGCAGATTCGGACAGTGAGGAGGTTGGGAAAGAACGTGGGCCAGTCCTGGAGTCTGGGGAAGGCTCAGACAATGGCTCTGAGTCGGAGACAGAAAGGGGGCCAAGGCCACCTGATAGTTCTTTGCTGCCTCTGGAATCTCTGGAGTCTGACATCAGTGAGGCAGAACAACAGCATGAGCCTGTTCCCAGTGTGCGCATGCACAGATCTGCTAGGAGACAGGAACAATTAAGGAAACAGGGTTGACTTGGGAGTAAGGCTCGGAGATGATTGGCCCCTCCCATAAGACATAAAAGAGAAGCGAATGGGATGTGAGCTTTTGCAGGAAGCAATTAGTTCATCTCTCCGATTCAAGATTTGAAAATTTTGTTTGTGCCAAGTTGTGCCCTGAGTCTGGAAATTAGCTCTTTGGCAGCGTTCCACGTGAGTTAGGTGGGTCTTTCCTGTGAAAGACAGTTTATCAAGCCTTGAGGACTGTAAATGAAAGTAACTTACAGCTGTATGAATTAAAGAGGTTTGCCGGGACTAAGTTTGTGCTGTTTACTTTCTAAGGAAGTCTTGGTCAGAACACCTAGAGATCTCCTATCCAAATAGTAACCAGGATTATTCTGCTGATGTAGGATATAACCAAGCTGAGCCCAAGGGAGGGGTCAAATACATCATAAGCCATGAGTCCCTAAAATAAACAAAATGTTAAAATGTTATAGTTATGTAGTTAATTACAAAGCACATTTAAATTATATTAAAATAATCAAAATATCTTTACAATCCCTAAGACATGTCACAACCTTTGAGCACCCCTAATGTTTGGCAATTGAAAGCTGAAAAATTTGACACACCCTACAAGTGTGCACCAGCAAGAGATCTAAGTCCAGCCCACCATGAATGCCTTTATCTCCCGCTCAGTTTTCCTTGACCATTAGTTGGTCAGATTCTTCTAGAGAGCTTAAGCTTTCAATAAATCTTTATACTCTTGAACTGCCTGAATCTCCTGATTTCCCCAGCACTTGGCAGCTTAACTACCCAGAAGAACCAGATATTGCCACCTGCTGAAACATCTTTAAAGTGCTTATCAGTAAAATAGTCTCTAAGCACAGCCCAAAAAAATCGTGCAAAACAGGAAACATTTGTTTCAAGTTATTAATACAGCCATCAGTCTAGTGCTCTGCTCATGACAATGAAAATGTTTCATTGAAGTTTTTATTCCTTTAAGATTCTGCCAATGCAAAAGAATATATTATACTTTGTAAATAAATTATTGAACTTCTAGAAGATACTTTTAATCTTGATTATTGATATGAAAAACCAGTTAATAAGAAAGCTATTTACAAAAGTAGTTTTCAAATTTCCCGAAACATTCCCCATTTCCTAAGTGATGGCAAGTCAAAGGGCAGCCATAACATTGATCACACGATTCATCTTTTAGAAGTTCAATAATGCTATTTCTTTATAACTTTTTATTCATCGGAAAACAAATAATTTTCTGTCTCATGCAGCAGATCTAACATCAACATTCTCCCACTCTTAAGGCGATATTCTCGACTAGCCATCTTTCTGTAAATTCAGAATGCAATTTTCTTCCACATGAATGCAATCAATCAGGTTTCAAGCATTTTCTCTCAATGTATAAAAAGTCTGGTGATAGGAAACACCATCCTTGCAGTCTTGAACATAGTAATTCTGCTTTTAATTTTAGACAAACATAAGTCTCTGAACAGGTGATTTAATTGATTGTTATGAGATGAGGTTCACCAAACATACACAGTTCAAAATGTGGGTCATTGTCACTGTCTGCCTGTCTGCCTGTCTGCTACACTGCAACTTTTTCATCTGTTTTTGTTTAGGCTCTATTTCTGTGATGGCTTTTATACTGGCAGACTGTCATCATCTGGCACTGGTCTCATGACTGAAGGCAGTTTGGAGTATTTAATTGATTTCTTAATTTTAGCAAAGAAACCAATGACGTTAGCCAGACATAAGTCTATCTCGTGATTATTCTGTTCTGGCCAGATCATCGGGACAGCAAACAATATTCACTTCCGAGTTCCTCTGAGCCAAGTTCTAAGGTCACGTATAGCACAACAAATACGTTTTTCTCTCATAAATGCAATCAAATTCCAGGTTTAGAGGATTTTCTCTCAAATTTGAGAAGTCTGTGCCTGCTCAGAAGGTGAAGCCCACATTCAGTTGAACCACGGGACTTTCTGATTTATCCCAATGATGGGGAGGAATCCTAAAACAGTGAATAACTAATCACAGTGGCCGGGACCTCTTTTAACAGGAACAAGCAGGCCACTCAAAGAGCAAGATCCTCAAGAGGCCCTTCCATCCCGTCCGAAGAGGTCGGTAAGCAAAACAGGAGCCCTAGAGCAGGGGTCTCCAACCTTAGCAACTTTAAGACTTGTGGACTTCAACTCCCAGAATTCCTCAGCCAGCAAAAGCTGGCTGAGGAATTCTGGGAGTTGAAGTCCACAAGTCTTAAAGTTGCTAAGGTTGGAGACCCCTGCCCTAGAGGGCAATGGGGGAGGGACGGGAAAGCAAAGTAGCACCCGAGCTTCTTCAACTGGCTGGCTGGGAAAAAGCCACGAAGAGCCCTCTCCATCTCAGGCCTTCTGATTACTTAAAAAACGATTGGCGGGTGCCAGAGAAGGGCGCACGGCACGTGTTTGTGTGGAGGGAGGGGAAGTTTCCCAAGGCCGGCTCCTAGGTCCCGGATAGAACCAAGGAGAGCCATCCGGCTCAGGGCCCGATAAGGAGATTCTGAAAGCGGGGCTCCGCAGGCCCTTCCGGCTCCTCACAAGCACCGGCAGAGCTTGAGCTGACGGCTGCGGCCCCTTTTGAATCTCACCGCCTCCCTATGTAAAAAAGGATAACTTCCATCCGCCCGTCCCGCCTTCCTGACGCTTATAGGCTAGAAGGCGCTGTCTGTTACAATAGCGGACGCCCCTAGCGTCCGTCAGCCAATTAAAACCGGCAGGCGAGTCCCGTACGGCACGCAAATTCTAACTGGCAAAGGAGTCCCGCCCCAAGCGGTTCCTTTTGGTTTCAGTTTCAGCCACACCCCCCAGCCGAGAGGTATCTAGGATCCACGGATCTGCTTGTCACGTGAGCTCTGGTCATATGATCGCTGCAGTCAGCTTGAGCTGCTGGAACGGAGTCGGGGCGATGGGGATTCCCGTAGCTTTGGTGTTTTTGCTTGGGGGAGCGGTGCTGCGGGGATCTGCGGTCAGATGCGGCTATCAGGTAAGGATTTGGGGGAAACTGGGGGAAATCTGTTCAAAGTCTGTTGTGAAAAAATCTGATCTGATAAATAAAGGGGTGGGGTAGTGGGTAGGTGCGTAGACAAAATACGGTATAATTTAAAACAAAAAGAAGGGACAGCAGCAAGATCAGGGAAATAGTCGATAATGTTCTTCAGAGCACAACAGAAGAATTAATTCAAAGTTAAGGATCTGCTTATTAGAGCTGTACAGGGCTACCAGTTTGATGGATCAGCCATTAAGAAGCCATACACCCCCATCTTAGGAAGGAATAAAAATTTAGAAGAATGCATTTGTGCAAGTGTCAGAGATGAGGGAACATGTAACAACATGTACTTAGAAATAAATAGGAAGTTACAAGATTTGGCAACAAGAAGACAAGCAGCAGGAACCGCAAGTAGAGACAAAGGACAGCTAAAGCTTAAGCAAGATATAACTCCATGGGAGAAGAATGACATGTAAGCTCAGGCGAGGTGCAGCTCCATAGACAAATAGACACGTAGACAAAAAGCAAAGTAGAACTCCAAAAAAGGTAATATAGCTTTGTGAAATGTTACTTCCTTATTTCTGGAAATCAACTATAAAAGATCGTGCTATGCTGTTGTTCAGGGTCTCAACTCCCAAATTGGATTGGGACCCTTTTGCTGAAGCGCTTCAATAAAAGTTTTGCAAAAGTCTGTCTCTCATTGGCTTCTGTGCCAGGCTGAACCAATTTTTGTGCAACAAGTTAGCATAGGGGATTTGGATCGAGAGAGGTTAAAGTCCCTGTTTATCGTAAAGTTCCTTGGGGGGTTTGGTCCAATTATTTGTCAGTCCAATCTACCTCAAAGGTTTTTCTGTGAATATTTAAGAGAGATGAGACTCTCTGCTACCTTGAGCCCCAGCTGGAATGGTGGGTTGTAAACACAATTAATAAAATTTCCTGTATAGTGTTGCCAAAGAAATTCTTCAAAGGAAGGACTGGCTAGTGTACTCACTGAAAAGAGGAAGTATGGCAACTTTTGCATAGATAATCATGTGGAGAACTAAAACTTGGTTTATTTTGTTTCATATATATATGGGTGCTTTATTATGTTCCCACAATCATAAGTACAGTACAAATCATTAGGGCTCCTTCCTTTTGCATAACAATTCATTGAGAATATCAAAAGTTTGCTTTCTTTATCAATTAGAAGTGCACGGTTCAGATTTGGCTATCAATTTGTCCTTTTAAAACTGTCCCCAACAAGGTCTATCTAAATAAAGCTTGAAAGTCCCAGCAAGGTATCTCTGAATATTCAGTGTTTTTCTTGAATATAGAGCTTTTCCTCATAGAAGAACTGAAGTGCTTTCTATCCAGCCTTGACTCCACATAAAACTATACCGGCCTGAAATTGGCTATCCCATTGCCGATCCCTATTCCACTTTTTTTTCCCCTTTATTCAAATGACTATTGTCACCTAACATCCCTCCAAGATAATGATTTTACACATTCAGCTAAGGAAAACAAGGTTTCCTAAAGAAGATGAACAGAAAGCAAGATTATGGGGACATGGCATAAAAAAATTATCCTTGGCACATGTCTATAGATAGGTGCAAAAAGGGAAAACACATAGATTGTATTTCAATGGCATATATACTGCTCAAAAAAATAAAGGGAACACAAGCAGAAGACATCCGAGATCTGAATGAATGAAATAGCCTTATTAAATACTTTATTCATTACATACAGTAGTTTTGTGTTCCCTTTAGTTGTTTGAGCAGTGTATAAACTACTGTATGTAAAGAACAAAGTATTTAATAAGGCTATTTCATTCATTCAGATCTCAGATGTCTTCTGCTTGTGTTCCCTTTATTTTTTTGAGCAGTATGTATTGGAAGCTATTGTCATATTTTGTGACAGTAAATAATGAAGGGGGGGGCTATGCATGCATGCAGGCATGACTAAAAAGAAGTGGCAGTGTGATATTGTCTCCCAATTCTCTTTCCAGGATTTTTGTGATGAAATCTGCTAACCTCTTTATTCTTTCCTTATTATGTAAATTGTCTAGATGATTAAAGATACCTATAGATATATCACAGTGACTTGCAGACAGAATTGCAAATTTCAGTGGACCAAAGAATGATATCCCTTTTAAGGAGAGGCAGTCATTTTTTCAATAAACTGTCCGGTACTTTGCTGTTTTGTTTTTCTGTTGCCATATGTTACTCTTAATCTGTAGATCTGGCAATTTCATTCTAGGCAACAAATCCTTCTAATCTCCAGGTTCTGAGAAACTGCTTTATTGAAGGTCACCTGGCTCAGTTTATTGCATTCTGACTAATGTAGACTGTAGACAGTTCACCTGCATCTATTTTTCATGTTCCTGTCCTTGACACATAGTGAGTCTTTTGTTTCCATCCTCACAGGATGTCATAAACTAGACTTTTCCATCTGATGATCTCTAGCGTGTTACCATGTTTCCTGAAAATATGACCTACCCTAAAAACAAGCCCTAGCCCAATTTTCACGCCTGCACCCTAATATAAACCTTACTTAAACCCCACCCACCATCTGGTTGTACGAGGTGGGTCGAGGCACAGGTGTAAAAATCAGGCAGAGGTGGGGTAGAGCTGTCCTACACTCCCCACACACACTTACCTTAGGACCGCCAAAGCCAGGCCTCCCATGCCCTGACATACCTGTCGCATTGCTGCCCAACTTCTGTGGCCGGACGCCGCAAGGCTTGTAGTGCTGGTGCTGCCGCTTGTGGCAGGACGCCGTGAGGCTCTTCACACTGGTGTGCAATGGCACAATACACCATGAAGTATCCTGTCGTGAGCAGCAGCACCAGCACGACAAGCCTTGCAGTGTCCTGCCACCAGTGGCTCCACCAGCACGAAGAGCCTTTCAGAGTTCTGCCACGAATGACGGCACCAGTGCAACAGGTGGGGCATGGGAGGCATGGCTGCGGTGGCCCTAAGGTTAGCGGGCAAGTCATCCCCCAAAAATAAGACCTGGTGCTTATTTGGGTCTTTATTTTCAGGGAAACACGGTAGTACTACAATTTCCAGAATTCACAACCAAACTTGAGGTTGGCAACTGCTTGGGAAAGTTTCATGTGCAACAGATAAAAAGGCATTTTGGCAAATTATTCACACAGTATGGGAATTTTGTGGTAGCTTGACCTTTCTCAACCTGATGCTCTCAGGTTGTGTTGCAGTCACTGTCATAATCTCTAGCAGCATGAATAATGCTGGGTGGGAATGTTGAAAGTTATGGTCAATCCCATCTGGAGAGCACCCGATTAGGAAAGCTAGAGTTAACTCCAGCCAAACTCTGAGTTCTTGTCAAGGCCAGGATGCATTTCAGCAGTAACAGCCCAGGTCATTGTGGAAGCCTTGAGTTTGCATTCCCTTATTGCCTCTGGAAATCGAATAGCATTTTGTGGTCTTCAGCTGAAGCAGTGGAAGCCTTGAGCAACCATAATAGAGAGTTGATGAAATACCAAGAAATGGGTGCCTTATTTTTCTTTGGGCTCCATGTTGTTTAGAGCCATCCAGTGTATTATTAGATAAACTGCGCCAGGAACACTTGTGGCAGCTTTTTTCCTCTTCCTCATCCAGATAGATTATATGTCCTAAGTCAAATTGTAGAAAATACTAGGTTTGTGGCAGACAGACTTGGCATTCAGAAGCATCAGTTTAAGCCTGATGCCACCAGCAGTCCAGATCAGTGGTGGGTTGCTACCGGTTCAGTCCAGATCTTGCGAACCAGTAGTAATGGTGGCAGGAGGCTCCGCCCACCTGCCCGGACATCATAATGGACGATCTGTGCATGTGCAGAAACGACGTGTGCGAGCAAAGCACTCCCATTGCGAACTAGTAGCGAAGGTAAGTGGAACCCAGCCCTGGTCCAGATGCCCTATGCATCAGTTAAGATTGAAGGGTCTTTAGAAATTGCTAACACTTTTCAATCTCCTTTCCTTTGGAATGCACCATCCCTTCTCTCCCACCACACTTCCTCCTGCCTATCACTATAATTATCCTTTCCTCTATGTAAGTTCCCTTTAGCTCCCCTCTCCCAGTCAGCCTAGATGTGTCAGCAACATACCTCATGGTTAGTCACACTTCACTGTTCCAACTTCATATCAACACTTGCACAACTTTTGATTGACTTCTTCCAGTCAACATATCATCCTTCCAATGCACCCACATCTAGCTTGCTGTGTCCTTGTTCCCTCTTACTTTCCAGCACCTGGCTGTTACTCAGGTGTAAACCTCCTTTCTGCAACCACCTTCTCTACTCTCTGCCTTTCCCTCAGAGAGCAGAACCCGACTTCCTTTCTCACCTCTTTTCCATGAAGTCTTCCATTCCTCTAGAATTTTATAAATACCTCCAGGACAAAGCCGGAATGAAAGCAGTCTTCCTTTGGGAAACTCACTTGGTATCTTCTATGGTTGGTACAGTTTGTAAATTTCCATTTCTTCAACCCTGCTTCTTTCTTTCTCTTCAATCCTTTTTGCTTTCAATGCCTGCTTATTTCTAATTTCTTTCCTTACAGTTGCCTGTCTCATCTTTCTTCTTTTAACCAGAGAGTCATAATATCTATTCTGTCACCATCTCATCTCCACTACTCCTCAGTAAATCTTTACTGCAGACAGCTGGATGGAGAAAGATTTAACAATTGACCTCCTGCATAGGGCCCATAACACTCAACTTCCAGTCTCTCCAGGAAGCAATGTTGGCCTGCACTTCTCTGATGAGGTATAGCTTCTACAGGTTTCACCTGCTTTCTCATCTGTCTTCTCCCTGTCCAGTTGAACCTCCTCTCTCCACGACTCTTTCTGTCCAGATCCCAATTTCTTTCTCCACCATCTCTCCTTTATCTCATCTTCCCATCTCACCACAGTTTGCCATAATACAATGGCCAAAATAATAGTAAATGATTTCCCATTTAGGACAATAAGAGCATAACTTAAGTCAGAAACAAATCCCATAGTTTAGAGGGGGACTTGGCTGGGTTGCTATAATACAGTAAACCACAAAGTGTCCAATACTGTTTTTAGGTTAACATAGCCTGTTTGGCAAGTCCAGCTGGAGAAGTTTGAAATTGGGATAGCAGAATGAGAACCTGGACCTTGTTTCTGTAACCATTTAGAAAGTAGCTTCTGCTTTTTTTTTTTTTTTTTTTTTTGAGTAGTAAGCATCCCTTTATTTGCTGACACCATTACAAAAACTGATTACATTAGCAACCCAAAAAAGAGAGAGTAGGGAGGAGGAGTGTTTACTTCAGGTAGAAGTTACGAGCTGCTACTCCCAAACTCCTACATCTTCTTAGAGCTGGCGGGTGTGTGTGTGTGTCTGTGTTAATGGGTATGAAGCATTAGTCTTGCTCTTTATCATATTTTTATTCTTTGTTCCCATATGTATCCACTATCCCCAAGCAACCTCTTCCCCAAAACCCCCATTGCTGTCTGGGGCAGGTGGAAGTTGGGATTTGGATGTGTCAAGTCCAGATTCTCTTAAAATCTCTCCTGTTGTCCAAGATTTGCATTCAAGTACATTCAGGAGTACTGTACAATACTTTAAAGACATTTGAAGACACAATGCTTCAGTTTTGCTGAGTTATTTAACGATTTTGAAAATGTTATCAGTTTTTTCCCACTGCATCCTCCTATCTACTTTGTAACTATTGTATTGTTAATTATTATGGAAGTCTTGTGCTGAAACAGTTGATGGTAATAGGAAGATATTAGTTCTTGTTTTCCCGTGTCCGGAAATATTTTGAATTAGGCTTAGAAATACCCAGCAAACAGCCCTGGTCCCAGCAATTGTGAGCCAGCCTTTTATATTTTATTTGAATATTTAGCCTTCTATTGGGAGGTGGTCAAACATACTTAGCAAACTGTAATATTTCCCTCAGTCCTAAATTTGGTAGTGGTTCTTCCAACAAGTGATGATTTTATTCTACCCCTATACAGACTTAACTTCAGCAGGAGTAACCTTCAGGCAACCTTGACTAGTCTCCAAAGCAGGGTTGGTCCTGATTAATTCTTGGATGGGCCTCCTCCCCTTGGGAATACCAGAACTGTTGCCTGAAGTCCAAAGAGCATCATAAAATATGGCAGTGGCCAATTACTTCTGTCCTTTTGCCACAGGAACCTTATGGATGCAGTGACCAGGAATTGAGCTCAACTCAAATGCATTTTTACTTTTTAGTTTTTATGACTGCTGCCATGGGGAGGGGCACGGTCTTGAGGGGTTTCACATCCTCCTTTCAGCTCAAGTGTTATTTGTTTTTTCCTTCCTTTTATTAGTCCTGCCCAGTGACAAAACCTGACATGCTCAATGTTCACCTTATCCCTCACACACACGATGATGTGGGCTGGCTGAAAACAGTGGACCAGTATTTCTTTGGAGGTGAGTTGAAGCTGCCATATGAACTAGCAGGATGTGCCTTCTAGCAAGATCCAGCAAAGCCCTGGAAAGGAAAAGAAAGTTTTGTGCTTTGTGGTTTAAATTAGTGCCAGCCTTTCTTGCTGTGCCTTGGAATTTGGTGCTGAAGTTGTAACTGCTAACTAAATCTGGACTCCAGTAAAGATTGCATCTTCAGATTGCCTTCCCTGTTTGAAGTAAACAAATGATCCTAATGGAACTGAAGATCTTCAGATATTTTGGTCTTCAGCTCCCACTCGCAAACTGCTGTAAAAGGTAGTAGACATTACGAGATGTCTTAATTCTGTGTTTGAAGAAAATACTGGTATGAAAGAAGCAAAACTTGACATGTTTTATCAGCTGCCTTAAAAAATAAAAAATAATTCTTAGCAAATAATAACAACTCTCGCTGTCTTGTGTACTATTTTCTATTTAATCTTCTACAGCAGTTTGCTATGTCACTCCAGTACTCTTCTCTCAATAGACATCAGGAGACCAAGGTTCAAAAATCAGGAGCAGCTCCAAGACTTTGTGGAGAACTCATGATTGAGGGGCATTTTTAACCAGGAGGGGCTTGTGCTTTTAATAATAATAATAATAATTTTATTTCTATACCGCCCTTCTCCCGAAGGACTCAGGGCGGTGTACAGCCTATTTAAAAACACAGACAAAACAATGATATAAAATTTAAAATAATTAAATAAGTGGCTCAAATTTAAAACCCCAATAAATTTAAATACCCCAATTTAAAACTATTGTGTTGATAGTCTGGCCTGGCGGAACAACAGGGTCTTCAATGCGCAGCGAAACACCCGGAGGTCGGAGATCTTACGAATTTCCGGGGGCAGTTCATTCCACAGGGCTGGGGCTCCCACAGAGAAGGCCCTCCCCCTGGGCGTCGCCAGCCGACATAACTTGGCTGATGGCACCCTGAGGAGGCTCTCTCTGTGGGAACGAACTGGTCGGTGGGAGGCTATTGGTGGCAGAAGACGGTCTCGGAGGTACCCGGGTCCTATGCCATGGAGCGCTTTAAAGGTGGTAACCAACACCTTGAATCGCACCCGGAAGACCACCGGGAGCCAGTGCAGCTCGCGCAGGAGGGGTGTCACATGGGCATAACGGGTTGCGCCCATAACCACCCGCGCGGCCGCATTCTGGACCAGCTGGAGCCTCCGAGTGCTCTTCAAGGGGAGCCCCATGTAGAGAGCATTACAATAGTCCAACCGGGAGGTGACAAGGGCATGAGGCGTGCGCAAGGCGTCCCGGTCCAGAAAGGGCTGCAACTGGTGAATCAGGCGAACCTGATAAAAGGCCCCCCTGGCCACGGCCGTCATGTGCTCTTCTAAAGACAGCCGTGCGTCCAGGAGAACACCCAGATTGCGAGCCCTCTCTGTGGGGGGCAAAGATTCACCCCCAATAGTCATAAGGGCAGCCAGGCTGTTGGCTCTCTGCTGCAGTCTACTGCCCAGCTCTATTTTCCAGTTTCTCTTTCCTTGACACGCATTATCTTTCAGCAAAATCACTGAGGCCTTGGCTCCTCCAGACTGCAGCATCCTGTTTGGAGGCCCTGCTTGTGTGGGTGAGCTTTGCACTCTGCTTCCCAAGGCCAGAACAGAGTCATGGAAACAGAAACTTTCCAATAACACATTTTATCCTTTAATCACAGGTAATGGTAATGTACAGAGTCCCAGGTGGGAATATTTAGCAGCTTTTCTGAAGGTCATGTCCTTGCAGAGATATTTTCATGAAATTCTCATTGCCAGCCAGCAACGCCAGTTACTGTGGTGATTGGGAAGGCGAAGCAGCACAAGGCCAGGAAGGTGGCTTTGTGGCTGATGGTGGGTTCAGGTGCAACAAAGCCAGGCTTTCTTTCAGAAACGGGAAATACCGTAGACCTGTGATTGTGACAAGCAAAGACCCAGCCTTCCTCTGCTTCTTGCCTTGCAGTCCGCAATGACATTCAACATGCCGGGGTGCAGTACATCCTCGACTCTGTCGTTCCTCAACTGCTGGCTGACCCCAGCAAGCGTTTCATCTATGTGGAAGTGGTATTCTTTGCTCGCTGGTGGGGCCTGCAAACGGAAGCCATGCGCCAGGCTGTGCGGCAGCTGGTTGCGGAAGGTGAGCAAGAGGGACTGAGCGCTTGTTTGATCAATTGTTGTCTTCCCTGAGTCACATGTGACATGGGCCCATGTACCACGAGAAGGAGGTCTTAGGCAGAAGCAGGGAACTAAAGAGAACAGCAGAGCATTCCCTCACCATCCCGGGGATTATATCGATACCATGGCAAACTGAGGAAGGCTGAGAAGTTTCTGCTGCTTTGCAGTGTAGGTTTCAAGTTCTGCCCTATTTTGATAATTTCTGTTTTTCTTTCTGGGTTTCTCACTCCGCGATAGGCCGCCTGGAGTTCGTGAATGGTGGTTGGTGCATGAACGATGAGGCGTCAGTGCATTACAATGCTGTCATTGATCAGATGAGTCTCGGGCTCCATTTCCTGAAAGAGACGTTTGGAGAATGCGGCCGACCCCGTGTAGCCTGGCACATTGATCCTTTTGGGCACAGTCGGGAGCAGGCTTCTCTGTTTGCTCAGGTCTTGCAAACTTCTACATTTGCCAGAATTTTTAACGCTTATCCTCTCCCCTTTCATTCCAAGTATGTGAATATGTAAAACCCTTTGTAATTATCAATTATCCTATGTGTTGGGATCTCCCAGTTCATTTAATATCCCCTTCTCCGAGTTCAGGTTATTTATATTCCCTCACTTGCCATTTTCCTCAGATGGGCTATGATGGTTTCTTCTTGGGCCGAATTGATTACCAGGATAAATTCCACCGGGAGTCACTGCGTGAAATGGAGCAGTTGTGGCGTGCAAGCAGCAATCTGGATCCACCTGCGGCTGATCTCTTCACTGGTGAGCACGGCTGACCTGGAAGAGATCTGGAAATGTAGAAGACTTAAGTTGCAACCTTGCCAATGTAATTAACGGCCCACTCAGTTAAGAAACAGCAGATGATGACTAGTACCAGCAACATCCTGGTGCTCTGCAGATATTTTTGCTCACAAATCTTGCCTACCAAGGCAACAATTGATGGGCATTTGGGAATTGGTCTTAGATTTTGGCTGAGGACTTGGTTGTCTACCAGGGCATATACATTAATTGCTTTCAGTGGCCCAAGTAACAGAACTGTATGTGAATTAACAGTGTCAATTTTATATATGTCTTAATGGACATGAGCATAGGTTAGCACGAATCCTGTGTGTATTATTGCCTGGGTTGAATCGGTTTTTGAAGGGCAGATCATCTTTATGAAAGAAATGCATACAGGCATGTCAAAAACTAAGACATATAAGTATATACCCCATGGTGAACTGCTGTCTTTGGTTTTTACCAAATATGCCTTCTGGTAATATGGCCAAAACCTTTATCTTGTTTGAGCAGAGTACATTTTTCCAGAAGTTCTGGTCTGTTGCTCATGTGATAAACTTCTGGGATTCTTAACTTCTTTTCATGTCTTTCATTCTGTTCTTGCACTGAACCATCTGGAGAACTAGGACCTGAGCAAGTTGACAGCTGTAGGCAATCTTCACTTCTTGATGATCTTCTGGATAATGGAATGATCGATGTTCAATTGTTTGGTGGTCTTTTAAAATCCCTCATAGGCATCTCTAATCTTCTTTCCAAAGGCCTTGGAGTGCTGTTTTGCTCAAGAGCTAGTTGGATCATGCACTTCAACAGCAAAGAGCAAATCAGACTAAATATCTGAGGTTTAAATAAAGCAGGTTCCTCCCAGATCCTCTCTAACAATCCTCTGATTATTTGCACCATATATCTAATTCTAATTTTAGGTATTTGGAGTAGTGATAAAAGTATGGGCATACTTATTTTTTCTACATTCAAAATTATGTTTATTTAAATTACAAAATAGACTACAAAGCATAAATATTGTAGTACATATTTGTTATTTTACATCTCCTTTATATATCAGTCTTGTTGAAATGAAGATCAAATATATTTATGTTGAACTATGTTGAAAAAAAATAAAAAATGTCAGTGGGGAGGTACTTACTTTTTCACATGACTGCATATGATAGCAGTGTTCACCAATCTGGAGCATTCCAGATGTGCTGTGTTGAAATTTTGCCATAGGATCCGATTTCTTTTCCAACTGTTGGTAGTTGGTGGAGGGGAATGCAGTCCAGGATCATCAGAAGCATGGGACTGCATCTGCTGTAGCCATTGATTGTGGGTCATGCTGGCCTAGGCTTATAGCAGTACAGTCTCACACATCTGAAGGAAATCAAGTTGATGTAGGATATTGGTCCTTTGCTGCTTCATTATTGTGTGTTTAGCAATTGGGGCATGGAAATTGATTCCTAGAATGTAATTCGTCCCTCTCATTTCTCCTGTCCCTTGATAGGTATCCTGCCAAATGGTTATAACCCCCCTATGTCTCTCTGCTGGGATCAAATCTGCTCTGACAATCCTATTGTGGACGATGACAGTGATGAGAACAATGTGGAAAATATAGTGGCCTATTTTCTGGGAGTTGCAGCTGCCCAGGTGAAAACAAAGGGTAGTATCAGGGAAGATACCCATATTTGGGAGTAAAACTAAGCTATGTATGAACTCTTGATCATTTCTAAAGATGTTATTAATTGAGAAGTGAGTAACCACATATTATTGCAAAGTAATGAATGCTAAATGAAGGTATTTCCACTAGATCAGATGACTATTATAAGCTCACTACGAAACCTTAAACTATCTGCCATTCCTTGTTTCATCACATCTGCAATAATGATTTCTTTTTTCTAGATTCTTAGGCACTTGATGCTTTTGAGCATCACTCTGCTTGTTGTATATGTTATTAACAATATTCCTGGAGATAGGAGGGGAGTGGCTATATGTCAAATAGACCTGCTTATTACTTTTCAATGTTCTCTTCAGGCCAAACACTATCGCACAAACCACATTGTCATGACGATGGGATCTGATTTCCAGTACGAGAACGCCCTGCTGTGGTACAAGAACATGGACAAGTTGATCTATCATGTTAATGCACAGGTACCTTGGGGTGGGCTATCAGCCTGTCTTTTTGGAAAGAGATATTTTACCCAACACGAGGCCTCAGAGTTTGAGGCCTCTGTTAATTTAGATGGGAAGAAATACAACAGAGTCAGGTCTTCTGAAGGCTGTTGAGGCACAAGTTGGAACCACACAGTTTCTGTCTCTGGTTAATGGAATTCACAGAGACATATAAAAAGATGCCCAGATTTGTGGGTGGGATGGGTTGATAAATTTGCCAAGAGGAAATGCAAATAAACATGTTTCTTCCTTTGGATATGATCTTCCAGCAACTGAAGGGCAGCCGTGTCAACGTATTCTACTCAACTCCAAGCTGCTATCTTTGGGAGCTGAACAAAGCCAACATAACATGGTAAGAGGGCTGAGGCAGGCTGGCTGGTGAGCTGGCTAGTATTCAGAGCTGTTCATTGCAGTAGGAGTTTTTTTCATTGGGGCTGTCTTCGCTACTCTCATGCCTGAGCAGGTGCTTAATTTGGATCCTTCCTTTAAGATACCCTCTCAATGTTAGCAAAAGAACCTGGGATTGCTAAACACCAAGAGCAGATATTTGATGGGCCTAGCAGGCAGCCTTAGCAGCTGACAGGCATTTCTGCTTCGTTTCAGTCAACCTCCTTTGTTTCTTTGCTTCTTGTGAACCGTCATGCTTGATCTATCCATCTCCTGATCTATTATGTTTCCCCTTGGCCTTGGCCATGTTGGAACTGTGAAGACATAGCACATCTGACAAAACAGCAGGAAAGCTTAGTCCCCTTGAAGGCAAACTCTTGGTTTGTCCCTACTTTAGGCATTTTCGGAGGTGGGGGTGTTTGAAGGAAGACTCATTTTCCTGCAACTGTCATTAAATAATCGAGAAGTGGAAATCCTTTGTCACAGATTGAACCTTCCCTACAGATCTAGAAGTTAGATTAAGGACAGGTAGCATAATCCTCCTTTGATTTAGGACCACAGATCCCCAAAGTAGCTGCTGCTAATGGCAATGCTTTTGGATTTTGGGAATAGTAATTGAAATCTTAAAATATTTGGAAGGTAAAAGTTACCTACTTTTACTCTAGATCTGGGATAATCTGCATATCTTTAGCTTGGTAAATTTCTTTTATCCTCTAGTTCCACAGGGTACATTTGAAAGAGAGTAAAATCAGTTTCCACATCCATATAATTTTATTTACCCATCCAATGCCATCCTAATTATTAATTTCCATATCAGGAAAAGAATACTAAGAAGCACATTAGGTCTCTCAATCTTTTTTTTTTTTCTTAAGTATCATGATAAAAAAACATCTCTGAAGATGGATTTTACTCAGATGATGTTGCTGCTTGTTTCTACTACTGATCAGGTCAGATTATTCTGAAACTAGGAGAAGATTTGCATTCCACATCCAAAAATGGCTTTTGGTTAACCGATCTTATTTTGAACAGGACTATGAAATACGATGACTTCTTCCCATATGCTGATGGTCCCCATCAGTTCTGGACAGGCTACTTTACCAGCCGACCAGCTTTGAAACGCTATGAACGCCTCAGTAACAACTTCCTGCAAGTTGGTAGCCTTCATGTTTTCTAAATCGAATGTATCCTGCAGGGTGCTTTGTGGTTCCCTGATTCAGTGTTTCTTTTTTTGCAGATCTGCAATCAGTTGGAAGTGCTAGTTGGCACAAAAGCAAACTTTGGGCCTTACGGCAACGCTAACAGTTCTGTGCTGCGTATGTATGTGTGCTCCTTGAGAATTGACCAGGGCTTTCACCTTGAGCTTTTATTAAGAGTGACTATGGTGGCAGTTGCCATGACGGCTATCAGACCAATTAGGAAGAGATGCTCTGGCACCTCGGTTAGGGGTACAAGCCAAGAATAAAAACAGTGGCTATTCCCACAGCTCCCAAGTCTCTAGGGACCCCATAATTTTACTGTGTGATACCTGTGGTCTTTTTTCTTATAGGCCAGGCTATGGCAGTCGCTCAGCATCATGATGCAGTGAGTGGCACAGCAAAGCAGCACGTGACCAATGACTATGCCAAACAGTTGTCTATTGGTTGGGATGCCTGCCAGGTTTGTGCATGAACCAGCAACATTTCTCCGCACCACACACACCCACACACTTATTTATTTCCCACCACGTATGTATGGGCACGAGCATCACTGCAGCTCTTGGACAACATGATACTAAAAAAAGTAAAAGCACTTTCTCTGGTTGCAAAAATGTTGCTTGATTTTCACATGTCGTAACAGGAAGGGCTAGGATTCCTTGACCTGATTTGGGGCATGTATACATGGCCACATGGCGTTCCCATTATTGTGGTAGCCACCGTATGTTGCTTAAAGGAGTCTTCCCCTTTTCTTCTATGTTAAAAATGCAGCATCCTAATCTTGCCATGGGATCTTCCTGTATGCAATTGCTTCCAAAGGGGGCATATTTCTGAGACATCGCAGCTATTTTTTGCAGTGGACGTTAACTTGGTTTTTGTAGCCTAACTTTGCCCATGATGACAGAGGGAAATGCGAAAGCCACTTTTAGTTTTCTTCTTGTCAGTGTTTGTTTTACTCTTGAAGTGGCTTTGAATCCAAGACTTTGCATAAGACCTTCACTGATTCTCCCCAGTGGTGCTTCTGTACACACATAACTTTCTGGCAGGAGTAGAGAACTTAACTACTGTTTTTTTTCCCCTTGACTTGGCAGATTGTGATGAATAATGCCTTTGCCAATCTTCTCGGCAGCACAGAAAACTTCATCTATTGCACCTACCTCAACATCAGTGCCTGCCCACTAACCGAAGCTACCCCCGCTGTAAGGGACCATACAGTTTCTCATCTTTCATCTTGTACAAGGTTTGAAATCTGGAGCCTCCCAGATCACTCCTCAGCCTTAAGGACTCTGCTTGGGCTCTAGAGAGCTTGGAGCTGATAAACTGGGATAGTGTCTAAGTTATATAATGGTATACAAGTTCTGTTAAATAAATAAATAACCAGGCTCCTTAGCATCTGCTGTTAGTTCTTCCTTTGCTCAACATATTTCTTCACTACCTTTGCAGTTCAGAGTGATCATCTATAACCCTCTAGCCCGTTCTGTGGATTGGAATGTCCGACTGCCTGTGAACGGAAGCCATTATTCGGTGGTAGCTCCTGACGGCCAGAATATTTTGAATGAGGTAGGAGGTGTTGACTTGGAGAGCTTTAGGCATTACTGTGAACTCAGGTGGGCCATCCTCCCAACCCCCAGGTGTTGCATGGAAGCCACTAACAAAGAAGGTCAATTGGTGTCAGACGCGCCTACAAAACTAACTGATCAATTGAGAATATTAGTTTTCATGGGTTAGATGACGTCTTACCTGCATGCTGTTCTGTGCTGGTTAAAGTGTTAATCTAGTTAATCTTGGAGAAAGTACTGTAATATTGAGAGATCCAGGTTCCTGTTCTCCAGGGAGTGAAAGGAAATGCATGCCAAATTATTCTGCTCTGAACAAGGTTGGGGTGAGTGGGAGGGTTTATTCTGCTGGGTTAACCCTGAATTGTCAATAATCAATTTCTTATCAATTTATCTTATTTAAAAAAAAATCAATCTTACTTTTTTCTTGCCAGATCATCCCTGTATCAAGTTTCACCCGTGCTGTGCGGCATAACCGAGGCAGTGCCATCAATGAACTGGTATTCCAGGCATCTCTCCCACCATTAGGCTACAGAACCTATTCCATTTCCCGGTTGTCTGGCAGGGATTCAGCACGTCCTAGGCTGCAGAAAAGGCTGCGTCCTCGGCCTGCTGCAGCCCATCTTACACCGTCGATTGAGAATGAGGTACAGGCTGATCTTCCTTTTGTCATTTGGTTGATGTCATTTGGTTTTTTCCTGCACTAGGGAAGTGAGGCTGAAACAGTTCTTAAAGTAAAATCAAGGGAAATACCAAAAATTACCTTGTCAAATATTAGATAGCGAATAAAAAGAGATGCTCAAAGTGTTCCTATTCTATAGATAAGAAAGAAAGTAGCAAAAAAAAAAAAAACCCTGAAAATGAACTTCCTGGATAATCTTCTTCATTTGCTACTATTCAGACTAAAAATCCAAACAGCTGTTCCTGATGGTGCTTCTGATATAGTATTTTTGGTGTGTTTCTGCTCCAGCATCTGCAAGTTCTATTTGACCCCAAAACAGGACTGATGAAGGAGATCCGAAATTTGGACAAGAACATCTCCTTACCGCTTTTCCAAAGCTTCCTCTGGTGGGTCGGACTACTTTGTGTTTAGAGAAGTGAATGTCTGCTTTATTTCCTATGGTGGCTGGTGGCAGATGCATTTTTAGGATGGCTTGGCATTCCTTATCCTCTGCTGGGATTACTTAATGAGTTCTTGTTCTGCTATTGTCTACATGATGATCTTCGTGTCCTTCTCTTGACTGACTTCTCCAGGTATAATGCCAGTGATGGAAATGCAGCATATTCACAGGCGTCTGGAGCCTACATCTTCCGTCCTGACACCTCCAAGGCCTTTCCCATTGCCCAGAAAGTTCGTGTATATCAAATAAAGGTAGGAAGAGCTCAGAGTCATCTGCTCCAAATTGATCTGTTTGCCCAGTGATCCAGGAGGTAAATCCTGCTGAGGCTCCCATCCCCAAGACTTTTGACCTGCATTGATTCTGTAGTTGGTATTTATCATAGGAGCTACCATCATCCACTGCTGTGAAGCAGCTGCTTCTGCTGAGTTTCTGCAGAACTGTAGAATATTTGCGGAGTATTTTTCTGGTCTGTGATTGTAATAAAGATTAATGGATTGATTGGGGAGTGTTAAATTCAGACTTGCCCTTGATGGATTGTACCATTATCACATTTTTGTGATATTTCCTGTTGTTGTTTTTTTAGTGCTTGCCACTCAAAGCCAGTTGGAATGGAGCAACATAAAAAGAAATATAGTTACCTAGTTACTTGCTTAGTGGGAAGAGCACAATTACTAGAATAACTTGTCCAGATAAATTAGACTCCCCACCCCTGAAGAGCAGGGATGGCAGTCATAAAAGGCTGATAATTCTCATCCTATAGCCTCCATGGATTATTTGTATTTTCAAACCATATTCCACTAGTCAGATTCTGTGAGATGGGCAACTATATCAATTTGCTAATATTAATTTGCTAACCTGTGTTCCTAGTAAGCTAAATGACACAACTTAAACTGCTAGGCCTCATATTCTATAAGCAGAACAAGCTTGGCTTCTTCATGCTAGAGCTTTGCAGAAATTGCTATACAGTTGCTCCTGCAAAAGCTGTCTTACCTTGTTTGGGAATCTAAAGTAAATTTGTCGTGGACTGAGGGGATGGCAGAAACATTTTATGGACAGGGCAATACTATAATTCACCACTATTGCAATACTGTAATTTGCAGGAATTTGAACACAAATGTATGCTTGTTTACATTAGAGAGCCTATTGTTGATTTTTATGCCTCTGCAATCTAATCTGATCGGTGCTCAGTACAGTCCTACCTCAAGATGTAAGAAGGAAAAGAGAGGATGCCAGAAAGAAAAGGGCCAATCTCTCATTTTCCCCTCTTGGCATAAAGTGTGGCTCTCAACTGTTTTCACTTGAGATAATATACTTTTTTTTTTTTGGCAGGCAAAAGGTTGCTAGCCCCGATATTTTTGGTTTTAAAAAAGAAAGGTTAAGTTTTTGCTATGCCTGGTCCCATTTCATGAGTGTTGTAGGAATTGTTTTTATATTTTTATTTATTTTACATATTTAAGAACTGCTCATCTCCCTCACAGAGGCAGCTTTTGACCTCTGATGCTTTCCCATTTCCAACAAATGCCACCTCTGCTGGCAGGATTGAGTTTGCCAAAGCTTAACGTAAAACCAGCTTTTGTTCTTTAATGATTAGTTGGAAAGGATAATTTTCATTTTTCAGGAGCCAGGCAGGCATTTTTCAGGAGTGTCTAACAGGAGTAATCTGATTTCTTATTAAAATATTTTCTTAAGGCTCCTTCCTCTCATTGCCAAAAGGTGGCGTCCCTTGTATGATTTGAAGCGTTTGAATTTAAAGGAACAGTAAGGAGCAGTCTCTAATATGCCTAGTATTTCTTTGTGTGTGAAGCTGCTCTCAAACTCTTTTGGGCCCTTCTACTGCCAAAAGGGCAGCTGTATCTTTGAAGCCAAGTGAGGCTCATAGCAGCCTTATGTCTCTCTTTGACAGACTCAAGTGGTGCAAGAGCTGTACCAGAACTTCTCTGATTGGTGTTCCCAAGTGGTGCGCCTCTATGCTGGGCAGCCATATGTTGAACTGGAATGGACAGTGGGACCCATTCCTATAGAGTAAGCATCAGAACATGGTTTGGCGGCGGGGGGGGGGGGCTTCGTTAACCTTTAGCACAAGATTCTGGCTTCCATGCTTTGCCCTAGGGATCATTATGGCAAGGAGATAATCAGCCGCTTTGAGACCAATCTGCAGACTGGAGGCCTTTTTTACACAGACTCCAATGGACGTGAGATCCTGGAGAGAAGGTATGGGGTTAGGAATGGGAAGATTCACCAGTCCTTTGACCTGCAGCCAGAACTATACAGTGGCTTATAGTGCAAACTGTTGGCTAGATATTTCTGGTTTTGAAATGCTTGGCCACAACATATTCAGTAACCCTAAGCAAAATATTACACTTCACTTTCTTTATTTACTGTCCAATCCTGTATGAGCAAATGAAAGTGTCTATAAAGAGCCACTGGCTTACTCTACAGCAGCCCTCCCCCAAAATGAAGTCACGTTGCAAGTACTGCTACCAGCATGGCTTACAAAACTGTCATGTAACTTTCCATTCTGGACACCCTTCAGGTCTCTGGACTTCAACTCTCCCATTTCTCAGCAGTCACCCTACGCGAGTTGAAATCCATGCATGGGGAGAGTACTTGGCTGGGCAAGGCTCATAAAATGGCTGAGTTTATCCAACAAGCCAGACTAAAATTGCAATGATAATCTGGGGGAGCTAAAATACCAGTCATGATTGTACTAAGTGCCCTTTTGTTCATTTTGCCTCCTCTCTCACTGTCTCTCACTTCCATTTATAAGAGCTGGGGAGGGGGGGGCACCTTGATTTTTGCAATGTTCAGCTGGATGAAGGAAATTGGGAAGTTAATTTGCTCTCTTTCATTCCCCGAGAAGGCGTGATTACAGGGTCACGTGGAATCTGAGCCAGACTGAGCCAGTAGCAGGCAACTACGACCCCGTGAATACTCGTATCTACATCAAGGTAATAATATCCCATGGTTCCTGGCAGCTTTGGTTGTTCCTGGTCTATAGGACTACCTGCCCACACAAGCATAATTATGGAATAATATGGGTAGGCTTTTGTCCAATGTAGGTTGAATCCTCCAGTGATGGGATCACCTGTAACTCCGAAGCATCTCTGTAGGGTGAGGTTTGTTCATACATGCAACCAGGACAGTGTAACCTTTTTGCCTTTTTTTCCCATTTCAGGACCAGAAGACCCAACTAACAGTGCTGACAGATCGTTCACAGGGTGGCAGTAGCCTCACTGATGGCTCTCTTGAACTTATGGTAAGTATAGCAGGTTGCTGGAGCAAGAGAGAACACGTACTTTCTGTAATTGCTTCCAGTTACAACTGTGGGAACCAACTTGTCTCCTTGATACTTGGGGAAGCTGAGTCCCAAAAGCAAAAGACTCACAGTTTCAATAGATCGGGGTGTCAAACTCAAGGCCAGCCCATGGGCTGCTTAGATCTGGCCTACGGGGCCGCCCTAGAAACAGCAAAGGACCAGCCCATGGTGCCTCTGTCAGCAAAAACGGAGCTCAGGAGGATCGCTGGAGGCCCTCCCCAGCTCTGTTTTTACTGGCAGAGGATTGCAGGAACCCGTCACAGACAAAAACGGAGATTGGGAGCCCATTTTCACTGGCTGAGCGCTCGGGCCACCACAGGCACTGCTGACATGAGTGATGTCGAGCTGGCCCTTCCCCTCCCATGAGGTCAAACACAACCCTGATGCGGCTGTTAATGATATCGAGTTTGACAGCCCTGCAATAGATGAAAGAACATAAGATTAGGAAATTGAGGTAAAGGAGATCAACAGCCAAAGTAGTGAGAAGTTTACAACCAGAAGAAAAACCTGTATGTGAAACTGTAGCAAGACTAGTGGTTAAATGAGTTGGTGTAGTCAGTTATTTATGTTTTAGGAGTTACTTGTTCTTCAGCATCTTCAAGAGGCATACCGTATCCCTCCCACAGCATCGGGCATTTTAAGGCATTAAGAAATTGAATTCCAGTGCTTGTCCTGCCATTCTTCTGCTTTCCCCTTTTGTGTGTGTGTTGCTTTCAGGTACATCGAAGGCTGCTACATGATGACAACCGGGGTGTACAAGAGCCATTACTGGAACCTGGTGAATATCACAATGGACTAGTGGTGCGAGGTCGTCACCTTGTATTCTTAGACACAGTGGAATCATCAGCTGAGCAGCACCGTCTGTGGGCCCAGCAAGAGTACATGGCTCCACAGGTGGTGCTGACACCAGATAGTCACGACATTGTCAAAGAGGTGAGGGAAAGAAAAAAGACAAGCAGTATTAAACTATCTCAAGCCTTATTTATTAGTAGTCAAAATACTTTTGAAAGAAATGATGGATGGTATTTATAAAATTATTTTAATTGTGAGTGTTTTAGAGTGCAAAGCAATCCAAGGAGGATGTTTGAGCTTGGCACTTTTATGCAATTATTTAAAAGTAGTGGCACCTTTTCCAGGGCCTATGCGGCAACTGCAGTGTATGGTTGCACAATCTAAGGCAGATACATGGCTGTTTTAAAAAGGTTTGGATAGGTGCTGCCTACATGCTTCCAAATTCCAAAACTTCGTTGGTTTTTAAATGTAGTTTAACTTTTTAAGCTTATTATCCTCTCCTACTTTTCATAATATGCATGTTGTTTAGTATCCAATGGCATTCCTTTTGTTGTGTTGAATGTTTATATTTTATAAGTCAATGACATTATCCAACATTGTGGCTTTTCAGGGATAGTAATCGGACAATAGGTTTGTTAGTCCAATACTTTGTCTCCCAATCCTCAGTTCTCTGCTCTCCGGCATGCCCTTCCTTTGAATGTACACTTGCTGACATTGGCCCAGTGGGAGCCTGATGCTGTTCTCATCCGTCTAGAGCACCAGTTTGAATATGGGGAGGCGGTCAATGGCTCCTTGCCTGTTGCCATTAACTTGCTGGTAAGGTTTCTTATTAGAATCAAATCAGTAAAGACTTGAACTGTTCTCTGTCATTTAGCTGGGCTAAAGTGAGTAATTTCTTAAACTTCAGTATCCTGTACTTAGCATTTTACCTGAATTTCACCAAACCCATCAGGGAAGGGAAGCATTAGTATCTCCATCCTGCAGATAATAGTCACAATTGCTTGTGGTTTTCATCGTCCAGTTGAGATCTGAATGAGGGATTTCATAGCTAGTGTCTCACATTTTTATTAAATTTACAGAGCACACAGGAGAGAAGGTTTGAGTTGATGCTAGTTGAAGACCAAAACTGAAAAACAGGATTTAGTTGGGTGGGTCAGGCGGATGAAGAGAACCTGATCAGAACGAGTCTAGCATTGAGAATCAACTGAAGCCAACATCCCAATCTAGATTCTTTGTGTTTTTTCCACTTGGTCAGAATTTGTTCTCTTCGTTCAACATCATCGCTGTGCAAGAGATGAACTTGTCAGCAAATCAGAAGCGGGAGAATGTGAGCAGGCTCATCTGGCAGTCAACTCAAGGTGAGGGTTGAAGTGGAATTGCAGATGTGTCTATACAGTAGTCTCTACTGGACGGGTGTCAAACTCGCTGAGTCACATTGCCGTCATGTGACATTTTGTGACTTTTTCCCATTCATGGAGTTGGGGTGGGCGTGGCATGACGCATCCAGCCCACAGACCGCCAGTTTGACTCTCCTGCTCTATTGCTTCAAAGAAACTGGTATTTTCAGTCGTTTTTTTATCCTAATGTATTTAGTGTAATTGAGTTGCACTGAAAGCTACTCCAAGGGATTCCTCTAAGATATCTTTCTATAACCGGCAATTAGTCTTACATAGGCTAACCTGTATCTTGCTTCAAAATTTATGTCTGGCAGCTTTTCCAGAGCCCAAGTGGCCTCTCTAGCCTACCCACAAAGCCTGCATTTGGTATGACTGGGCAAGAGTTGGCCATTAACTATAAGCTAATTCCCACAATTACAGCTCTTGGAATGCACTTTTTTGGCAGGAATAATACTGTAAATCCCATTCTCTCTCAATAACTGTTGCCTTTCTTGTTCTTTCTAAATGTCACATTGGTATTCTGTCACTGTTTCTCATCCTCCTATCCACAGGGATAGCGGCGGAACGACGATCAGGCACTCGCCTAGACCCGGCCCACATTGAATTATCTCCTATGCAGATCCGAACCTTCCTGGTACAGATTAGGTACTAAGACAGGCCAAGGCGAGAGATGTAAGGAAGAATTCAACCTGCATTTTGGTCCGAAAAGAGTGAAGTATTGTCTCAAGGAACAGCACAACACAGGAGCCTCCCCCCGTCCCCAGAAACCTGCACAAGAGGGAGGAAGTGGTTCCTCTCTGAAGCAGGCATTGTCTTGTTCTGTGAACAGAGGATGCCTTTAAGCTGCTTTTAATGCCAGATAGTATGGGTAGTAGGACTATCTTCAGAAATTGTCCTGATATGTTTTTTTTTTTCAAATGAAAAAGGGATCACTGTTAAAAGACCACACCGGTCCAGCCTTCATGTCCACAGAGCACATCCATAATAAATAAAAATTGACCGTCCTTACAGAGGGTTTTGAAAGTGCTAGAATATTTGGACTGTCTTAAGTACTATCATCTTTTTAATAAATCTCTTAAATACATATAACTATTTTGCATATTGCTTCAGTATTTCTTCCTGTTAAAAGTTGGAAAGTAATTAAGGCACCAGACTAGAAGCCAGGAGACTGAGAGTCCTAGCTTCATCTTGGCCATGAATGATAGCTGGGTGACCTTGAGCAGGTCAGTTTCTCTCGCCACCTGGCCTTCCTCACAGGGTTGTTGTGGAGAAAATAGGAGGAATAGAAAATAGGAGGAATAGAATGAATATTAGATACATAAAAATAATATAGGCAGGATAATAAATAAACCAACAAACTCAAGATCTTGCACAGCTTATCAAGTTCCACTAGCATGGACAATATGTTTTACTGTGAAATGTTGTATAGTCTGGAAAATAAGCCTATCCTTGATAAATCACTAACTTAGGTTTGTTTTATAATGCCTTATTCAACTTTGGTTCACATCAATGACATCTCAGTATTAAGCTGAGACTTGCATTAAGCTGCTTGCACCAATTTTCAGAAAAGAATGCATATGTAGATATTTTGGAAGTACTTTTATCTAGGTAATTTGTTACTTATAAAGAATATTTGTAGCTCAGGGTTGAAATGAAGTGCCTTGGTGCTCTGAGTGCAGTTGTTTTCTTGCAGACATTTATTACCCAAACTAGGTAACATCAACAGTGCTAGTCAGATGATGTTACCTGGTTTGGGCTAATGAAATGCCTGCAAGAAAATAACTGAACTCGGAGAACACCAAGGACACTTAACTTGCTACTTCATTGTAGCTTTATTGGGAGATGTACTGTCAGCTTGAAAAGAGCAATGAATGGGGCTCATATAAGCAATTGGGGGGAGAGAATTGTGGGACTCTTACCCTGAGATTTTGACCAGAACTACATATATGATGAAAGAAAACCATATAGCCTGAAATATAATATTTCTGCCAATCACAGGAAGCTGCCTTACACCAAGTCATATAGCTCAGTCTTACCCAGTGTTGCTCATCTTGCCTGCCAATAGCAAAAAAAAAAAAAAAAATGTTTCACATAAAGATGCCTCAGCCTTGAGATTTTCTGCATGCAGACTGGTGCAGATAGAATATTTTTTAAAAAAAGTGGAGACTGCCATATGTAAATTTGTTCTCTGCTGTTCTACTTGGCTGAACTGGTTTTTAGATATTGTTAATCCACGCCCTACAAAAATGCTAACGAGTCAAAACGATACTCTCATCAGTGTTAAACAATCACAAACCCAAACGTCATCAAAAGATAATAGTATTTAATTAGCATGCACATTTTGACAGTCATTAAAATATAAAGATTGCCTATAAATGCAAAAATAAAAATCACACCAGGCATTCAGGACTTTTTTGTCACGCTGCTGTTATTGGTACGTCACTCGTTCTGAGTCTCGTGGGAGTAGCAGCATTTGTCCCCTAAGGTACAGTCACCCTGGGAAGGAAAATGGCATTCATTGGAAACAACTTATTTAACAACATTTATATTGTTGCACCTAATCCAACCTATAATATTTATATAAATGACTGCTAAAAAACAAAAACTGCCTAAATAAAGCACTCAGCAGATCTGGGGAATAGACTATGCTGTCTTCAATATGCGTTATCTTTAGTATTTTTATATATAGAAGTCAAAAATGGCAAGTCTTCAAGGAGATTTTTCACAGTGTGCCTATGGTTTGTAATGTACATTGCATCCACAAAGACTTAAATTTTTGTTGCTGCCTTAGGTCTGCCAAAACTGAGCAGTTTGGTAAAATATCAAGCAAGCAGCATTCTAGCTTGGTAGACCATTTTATACTCGGAAGCAGCCAAATCTATTTCCAGAGAATACTTTGGTACTTAATTGGAGTCATCTGTTAATTACAGTATAACATTGGCTAAAATGGACTGGCTAGATATGCAAGATTATTGGTTCTGGCTGCCACTCTTAAGCTAGAGCAGATATTTCTTACTCATTATTTCCTTTCTTATCTGTGGCTAAAAAAACCCAAATCTTGGTGAATGTTTTCTCTGTTTCTAGGAGGCAAATTGAATGCCCCTGCAGTTTCCAGACCCCCTGTATGGAGAAGAGAGCCCTCCATCCATTTTTCCCCTTTCCCAGGAAGCTTAGACCCTGCACTGGTTCTTGATTGGTGCAGTCACCTCAAAAGATGCTCTAGTTACGAGGTCATTTCCTTTCCCCATTTCCTTTAGATCCAAATGTCTCCATCTGTGCTATAACCCAGCTATATCAATCCCATGACTAAATGTTACAGAAACCAAAGGAAGCAACGTGCCATGGTCCTTTTCTATCACATGCCAATCACATTTCTTCCTTGACCTGTGCTGTCACAAGAAACTTGAGTTCAGTTCATGCAGAGTAACTTTGGCCGCTTACCTGCCGGAACCTTTTGCATGGAAAGTTTTTTAGGTGAGAATCATCATCCCCTTCTGCACAGACTTTCCTCTTGTTTTGATGTAACTTTCTCTTTTCCTGCAGACAAGAGGAAATCCCACCCCTAACCCAGAAAAATAATTAGGCTTGAACCAAGGCAGCTGGCCTTTGGTTTTAATGGGGCACCAAAAGGGCTCATAATGGAAAGATGCAGCAAACCCTGTAAAAATATTGAGCGGTGAGTGGGAAGACACCCACCTGCTTCTGCACCCAAGAGGACTAGCCTACACTCCTATGATTAGGTTGCACCCAGCAAGGAGAAGTAATGGTAACATCAGCCAAGGGCCTGAGCTGCAGCTGTGGTATGTGCATGTAAGCTTTTTTTGTTTTCTGAGAAGGGAATCAAGATGCAGAGGAAGATACTAGCTATGCCCTTCCTTTGCCACACAACCTTCCAAGACAAAAGTTCTATTAACAAGGCTATGATTCGCAGCCCAAACAATACATCTGGGATCAGTTTTACAATGAAGAAACAGAAATCTTTTTTTCCCCCTTCCAATATCACAGATATAATTGCAATCTCAGAAGAGTTTAAATCTGGATGTTCTGATTTCCTCCCAGCACCCCATGATTCCTTTTAAATCCCTTTACCCTGCTTTTGCTCTTGCTTTGGGACCCCAGAAGGGCTCAGGATTCATCTGGAACCGCCGGAGTTTCTGTTTTCGTGATTTAGGATTAGCATCTGCTCGGACAGTAAAGGATGCCTGCAACCTGGACAATTTATAGAAAGTCAGAATAAGGGGCAGATTAGAACGTGTGATGAAATTCTAACCCATAGGAACTTTTTAAGTAGGTTCTGCCAATGGTAAAAACATTCAGTATCTTACATTTTTCTCTGCAAAAGAAACAGGTTCAAAATAACACTCTTGGGAGATTCTCTTCCCTCTACCACCATCCTCCCAGTATGTATGTATGTATGTATATTATATATGTACCGTATTTTTCGGACTATAAGACACACTTTTTTGTCTCCCAAAAGTGGGTGAAAATTTCTGTGCATCTTATAAACCAAATACTGCCGAAGCACCGCCTACCCACCGGCTGTTTATTTTTGGCCTCCGCACGCTCCATTTTCGGGCCTTTTTTTTACAGGCCTTTTTTTCAGCCCGTTTTTGAGGCTTTTCTGGAAAAAATGGGCCAAAAAAAGCATAAAAAATGGGCCAAAAAAAGCCCCCAAAACAAGCCCCCCAAAAGGCTGAAAAAGGCCTGAAAAAAGGCTCAAAAATGCGGCACGCAGAGGCCAAAAACTTTTTTTTTGTTTTCCTCTTCCTCGCACCTTTAGGTGCGTCTTATAGTCCGAAAAATATGGTATGTCTTTTTAATTTAATTTTATGATTTCATTTTTATTTATCAAACTTCTTAACCACCCATCTCCCTCAGAGAGAGGCTCTTTTTTGTTTGCTTCCTTTTTGCCTTCAGAAACTAGATTTATGCCTTCAAAACATCCAAGTTTTTAATATCCTGCAATACCTAAAGCCATTTGTTTCTCAGCTCAAAATCCACATTTGCTCATCTCAAGCCCATTCCACCATGTGACAATCACCTACTTGGGTTCCATGGAAAGGATGTGAGCAGCTGGGCTGTGCTCTGAAAGGCGCTCTCGTTTCACAGGATTGAGCTGCTCCTACAGGTGGGGATGGGCAGAAGGAAGAAAAGGAACAGCAGTTTAATCTAAAAAGAGAGCCTAGAGCAGGGGTGCCAAACTCGCATCGTCACGGCTTCATCACGTGACGTATCACAACTTTTCCCCCCTTTGCTAAACCAGGTGTGGGTGTGGGCAGCGTGTGATGAATCCGGGCCGCAAATTTGACAGCCCTGACCTAGAGGAAGAATGTAGACAACAGCAAAGGCAACCAACTGTAGAATGGATGTCTCAGGTTGTTGGTGGGTTTTTCCCCCAAATCTTTTAGGGCTACCTCCCACTGAACTTTATTAAAGCTTGCAGCAAGAAATTAGTTTAAGCTGATTGCCTTTGCCTAAAAACTAGGGAAGAGAAGAAACCAGAAATTACCTCTGTGAGAATCTTGATGCCTTAAAGAGGCCTCCATAGTTGCTATATAATGTCAAAAGAAAAGAAAGCTCCCTTATAATGAAAGTTAAGACCATTGCTCACCCAGCAGCGCATAATGTCCCAAAGCACAGATGATGGTGCATCTGTTTTGATAGCATTCTTACAGGCATGAGAAAGCGACACTTGGTAACCAGCGTGAAGAAGAGCTGATCTGAAAAAGAATCCAGAGAAGGCTTATATTAAAACATGCCCTAACTTCCCTAAGGAAAAAGATTAGCAGAACCCCCAACATCAATTGGGACAGGTCAACGTTCTGTTTGAATCAGTAGGAAAATTGGTACAATCATCTAAACATGAGACTCCAATTGGGTCAAATCTGTTTTTTCTAATGCTATTTGTTTAAATGCTGTAGCTTGTTTTTTTACAACTTCTTCTCTACTTTCCTATGAAATGTGCGCTTTGTATATCCTTAAAATCACAGGACATATGCTAGAGACCCTGAGCAGCTGTATTTGCAATAGCAATAGCACATTTATATGCCGCTTGACAGTGCTTTACAGCCCTCTCTAAGCGGTTTACAGTCAGCATATTGCCCCTAACAATCTGGCTCCTCATTTTACTGACCTCGGAAGGGTGGAAGGCTGAGTCCTGAGCCGGCAACTGGAAGTCAGCAGAAGTAGCCTGCAATACTGCATTCTAACCACTGCATCACTAGGGCTCATAATTCAAATCACCCAAATCAAAATTTATCCTTGAGTCAACCACAGTCTTGGAGAAGGAATCTTTTAAACAACATGTTTGTCAGGCAATGGGGCCTGAGCCATCTGCATGTGATGATTTTTCTGCTTATGTTTGAAAAGATTCAGAGATTCCCAAGACCAGATAACTTGCTAAAAAAAAACAGTGAGTCTCTTAGCAAGCTCTGGATTAATGCATCACTATTGGTAGGACTAACAGAAAAAAACACATTATCTCCTCAATATCACAATGGCATTCAAACTTTGGCTTTACCAGCAATTGCAAGGAAATCCTGTCTATCACCACATTCACAACCTATCTTAGGATATTCCTTTTTAAAGTTAAATACAAGATCTTGGTGCAAATTAGCAAGTTCATCTTACCTGAACTGTAGTAGAGAAGGGCTGTTAGAATGAATGGTTTTACTGAGTTTATCAAGGGTATAATAGAGAGGGACATCAGGTAGTTCCTGCATGCAGAGGAAAGCAGATACTAATTATACAGGGAAGATAGTCTAGGGAGGTTACAGAAGAGGCATATCAACTACTGCAACCATGTTTTAGTCACATTCTGCTTTCAACAAATGATCCATTCATGAGGCACTTTTTAAGAGGTTCCCTTTTAGGTAAGCTTATTCACTATTACAATTGCCTCATAAAAATGATGTCAATAGCCTTGCAAGAACCCAGACCGTGGCTTGCACATTGGTGCCTTGCAATGGGGAAGGCTGACTTAAGGCTGAACGGAGCAATGCTGCCTGCAAAACCTGGTGATATGCTGGCTAGCTCTCCACTACTTTACTACTTGATGACACATTCTGGGGAAAAGAGAACCGTCCTATTCACTCTGCCAATAGCCATCACACTCACCTCCATCACCATGCTCAGGATGCCCTGTATCCGTTGATTTGTCTGAAAGCGGCCTGGGTTGCTCTCAACTGCTGACAAGACTCGCTGGACAAAACCCAAATCGTGAAGCGGTGCTGCCCACATCGGGCCAGCCAACTGCAGGACAAGGAGGAGGAGGAGAGAATATCAGCTTGGGAAAAATCACTTCTCCAAGAACATGTAAGGCAGGTGTCAGTTTTGGATGACAATTTTCTTTTTTGCTTCTTAACTGCCACATATTTTAGCTGGGGAATCAAACTTGCATTGTCACGTCGTCACATGATGTATTGTGACTTTTCCCCCCTTTGCTAAACCGGGGGTGGGGGTGGCCAGTGCGTGATGCATCCGGGCTGTGGGCCGCGAGTTTGACACCCCTGATGTAAGCCAAGCCATGAGGCTACATATTGTCCCGGCTCACCTGGTGGTGCTGATGGCAATGTTCACAGGATGGGCCTACAGGGGGACCACAAGCAGCCTTATAGTTGAAGCTGTGGAGTTATACAGAAGAGAAGCAGATGCCGTAAAGCCAGATCACACTAACAGATGGTTTTGCTTCCTCCCTGTTTATCAAATAATTCCTTTGTGTTACAAGCACAGGTTGTCTAAAAGTCCAAGGCCAATGGCCCCACAGGTCTCTCTTCTCTAGCACAATATAGATCAAGCATCAGAGACAGACGTACAGCATCTGCTCAGAGTTAAACCTCTGAGTCCTCAGCAGCAATGTTTCAACTGGGGAAAAGTGTAGGCAGTTTCTAATGCAAAGAGGCAGTAAATGTGAGGCTATATTTTCCAGTGAGAATTTTTGTTTATGTAATTTTCTGTCTATCTCTTTTTTTTTCTTTTTTTTTCTTTCTTTTTTTTTTTTGGTACCTAAATATGAGATCATCTGCCTCTTGGACAAATAAAGTACTTAATAGTTTTTGGGCTTCCAATAAACATACCTCTTTCTGTGTACGCTTTCATTTTTTTAATTTCTCAGCTCATGAGCTTCTGATAGATGTGGGCAGATAATTTTTTTTAAAAAAAATTAAAATTCAAAGGGAAAAGAAAGATGGGGAGCAACTAGCAGTTCCAATTAAAAAAGCAATACTTATTAAAATGGGGAATTATTTTTCTGCTATGATCAGTGCAGGAGAAAATATCTAGCAGAAAAAAGCTGTATACACCAAAAGTGATTTAGGCAGCAGAAAAAAGGAAACTGCCACTATGCTATCGAAACTGTTAGGAAATGGTTATTGCCTAATTGGTTGGCCAGGAAATATATAAGCCAACATTGTATGTTTGTATTATGTGAATGTATTATGTAGCTTTAAGAACTGTGCTGAGTCATTTTGCATCCTGATTGGCTGAGCTCTGTAGCCAATGTATTTAAGGAGAGCTAAATTATGGTTAGTGTTTACACTACACCATTTTTACCTGCTGCTATGTTGTAACTCTTTTTGATCTCCCTATGGTCAATTGTTTGATCATGATTATTTATTTACTGCTTTCTGATATTTATTGAACTATTTTTATATTGTTCCTGATTGTTCCTTGTATTTTTCTACAAACTGGTAAGAAGATTTTATATCCCTGGATTGATCTTATATTGCACTTTATATGGCTAAGACTTGGATTGTTAAAGGATTATGATTTTGCTTTTCCCTAAAAGTTAAATACTAAAAAACCCAGTTTGTTTGTATGTTATTCACAATTACTCTCAAAACATTTCCGTGCGTAAAACTCTAACAGTACTCAGCTTTATAAACCACAACTTCGGGTGTAACTCAACAATATCCTTAACAGAAACTATAAAAAGAACTCTTACTTTTTTCCATCGCTGACCATCTTGCCAAGTCTCTGGATATGAAATGATCCACAGCCCACACAGTTATAAACCAAGGCCTGTTTGCTGTCAAGAGAAAGAAAAGAAGAGTTGCTAGAGAGGGCTCGCAACTTGGGTGTTCTCCTGGATACAAGGCTGTCTTTGGAAAAGCATATGATGGCTGTGGCCAGGGGGGCTTTTTATCAGGTTCGCCTGATCCACCAGTTGCGTTCCTTTCTGGATTGGGATGCCTTACGCACGGTCACTCATGCCCTTGTCACGTCCCGCTTGGACTACTGTAATGCTCTCTACATGGGACTCCCCTCGAGGAGCACCCGGAGGCTCCAACTGGTCCAGAATACGGTCGCGAGGGTGGTTATGGGGGCGACTCAGCGCTCCCATGTAACACCTCTCCTACGTGAGCTGCACTGGCTCCCAATGGTCTTCAGGTGCACTTCACCTTTAGAACGCTCCATGGCTTAGGACCCGGGTATTTACGAGACCGCCTTCTGCCGCCAGTAGCCTCCCACCGACCAGTACACTCCCACAGAGAGGGGCTCCTCAGGGTGCTATCGGCCAGACAATGCCGGCTGGCGGACCCCAGGGGGAGAGCCTTCTCTGTGGGGGCACCTACCCTCTGGAACGAGCTGCCCCCGAGATACGGCGGATCCCGGATCTGTGCACTTTCCGCCGTGCCCTAAAGATGTTTCTGTTTCATCAAGCCGGGCTGACCTGACCTAACTTTTTAAAATTGTTTTAATTTAAAATTGTTAAATTATGGGTTTTAATATATGGGTGTTTTAACTGTGGGCCAAATTAATTTAATTAGATTTTAATATTGTTTTAAATTTGGTATTTTCTGTATTTTATCTGCTGGCTGTTCACCACCCCGAGTCCTTCGGGAGAAGGGCGGTATACAAATATAATAAACATAAACATAAACATAGAGAAATTAGAGGAAGGGCAAAGAAGGAAATGTCCAGTATCAGCTTGAGTCAGGCCGGCTATATTGGACATCCTCCTCCTGAATGCAACGAATTGGGAACAGTTGGAAAGCAAGCAGGAGATCTGAATTTTTTTCCTCCGCAGGGGAAGCAGAGCAGAAAAAGTGAAACACCGTCTTGAGCAGGTGCTCACCTAGCAGAAGCTTTGACCTTGGATGGTCCACTGAAGACTCGAACAAACACACGGATGTAAAAGTCCACACTGACAGACAACAGTGGAACAATATAGCGCTGGTAGCAGTTGGCCCGAAGATCCAGGCTGTGCAGGATAATTCGTAGGGCCTGAAAGAAAAAGGACAGTGCAGCAGGGGTTCCTTTTGTCTTTGGTTGCTGGCACAATATGGCTAACTTTACAGAGTATACGTAAGAACTTTGTATATTCTTCACAGCATGTGAAGTTCCCATTCCATTCTTTATCAGCCCCAGTACTGCGATACTTATAAGACCTTACTAGTTACTACTAGCTGGCCTTGCTAATTTGGGAAATATTAATTTCCTTTTGAGCAGAATAACAAGGAGATAAAACACGGCAACAGAATGCAAGCATCTCACTGCCAGGCACTCTCTCCTACTCACCATCTCATGACAGGAGGTGGTGCCGATTGACACGCCTCCATATTTGCTGTAACATGTTTCGCCCAATTTCCCAGCCAATACAGCCATGTCAGTGCATGTAACACACAGCAGACCTGTTGGAGGCAAATTGTAGAAAAAATGCAAACCAACACTTCTCCCAAACATACCTAAGGCGCTAAGGAGAAACAGACAAGAAGAGTCAATGAGCTTGTGCCAATGGCTTCACTCTAGACCTGCCCATGGCTGAGCCAGTGCAATTCTACTTCCTTCTCTCCTACAGTATCAGGCATAAAAAGGGAACACAAATAAAATTAGCCAGTCTACCTTACAGTCTCTTATATTAAGAAGCCTCTAGGATGTATCTTTGCAAGTCTTGTTGGTGACATATGCCATCTATAAAACATCTTCAACTGATTTTCCTTGTATGCAAAGATTGAAAAGATACATCCGAACAATAGCGCAATATGTTGGAAATGTAAGAAATCCCAAGGAACATATTACCATCTACAGTGGACGTGCCCAGAAGCAAAAAAATTTTGGACAAACATCAAAAAATGGATAGAACAGATAACAGACCAACAAATAGAAAAGAAACCAGAAACATTTTTGTTAGGAATCTTCACAAGACCATGCTCCAAAGAAATAAAATATTTGATGCAACACATCTTGACTGCAGCACGAATAGTATATGCAAAAAATTGGAAACAGGAAAGAACTCCAAATGAGGAAGAACTGATAGATAAGATTTTAGAGTGTGCTGAAATGGACAGATTAACAAAAGAAATTAAAGAAAAAGAAGAGACAGACTATTATAGAATATGGAATAAATGGTATAAATGGCTTAAGATTAGAAACAAAGAATAAAGATTATTAGAAGAGAAGAGTATGACTATAAAATATATATACAACAAATGTATGGAGTGAAATAAAAATGTATATAACAAGAATGTAGAAATGTATAGTACTAAACATATAAGTAAAATACATAGATCTGTATAGAGGGGAAGGAAAAGGGGGGGAAGGATAATGGGGGGGGAAGAGAGGAATGAAATGAAGTCACAGGGGGAAAAAGATAAAATAACAGAAGGAAGACAATGATGAAACAATGCTTAAAAACGATAAGATATTTATATGTTGGATGTTATGTGAATGTCATATATGTGTTATAATAAAATTACAAATTTTATATATTAAAAAAAAAAGCCTCTAGGGACATATCTGACAGCAATATTATTTGCCAGTATGAAAAGCCTAGAGCCTGATTCCAGACTCGAGTCCTGGTTTTTCTCTTTTCACTATGTAATGTTCACTTTGAGAGCTTGTTTGGCCTAGTGGTTAAGCCTAGGCTAGAACCAGGAGATTGAGTTCTAGTCCTGCCTTGGGCACAAAAGCTGTCTTGGTGACTGTAGGCTAGTCACTCTCAGCCCAACACCCACCCCCCTTCATATGGTTGTTGTTGTTGTTGTTGTGTGGAAAACAGGAGGAAGAAGGCGTATTGTGTATGCTTGTTGCCTTGAGTTACTTATAAAGTAATAAAGGTGGGATAAAAATTTAATAAATAAATATACGTCTCAATCATTCTTGAACAGTTTATAACCTTTGGAACATCATTATTTCCTATTGATCAGGAGTCAAGATATGGCTAAAGAGATACCCCATTTTAGAAAACAAATGTTACAATATGAAATCCATGTTGTTATTTCAATTTGTCATTAAAAAACGTGGAAACGTTTATCAAGAAAATTCTTGGGAAAAAAACCCCAGTATTCTGAGCAGCCCCTTCTTCACTATTAATAACAATGCCTAGAAATGAAAGAAGCTACCAACCCACCTCCATCCCTCACGCACTGCACCACAGCATCCAAGAAACCAGAAGGGCTGCCATACGGGTCCAGGTCAATAACATCAAAGAATTCTTTAGCTGCCTTTTTGCGATATAGCAGCATCCTGCCCAAGAGAGAGAGAGAGAGACAGTGACAGACAATGATTAGGTGTGGTACCTCCCATAGCTAGAAAGGAGGAAGCAGAAAATTCTAAGAAACAGTAGATGTGGGCTTCCGTTGAAAAGGAAGCTCAGTTAATCCTTCTCTATGCTAAAGCATTTGGCTTACACAGAAAACTGTACCTAAAATGGAGGATAAGCTATTTTCCCTAGCAGGCTGGCTGCTCATATAGAGATTGTTTTCAATATGAGGCATGCCCATAATATGATTCCACATCAACAAAAGATTAGGCCAACGAATACATATCTAATGCAAGTCAGAGATGTTTATCCGGCTTAATTCCACAAATGAAGAGTGGAGTAGATGGATAATTTGCTCAATAAAGGAAAGCTGTTTTCAACTGGCACAAGAACAGAAAGAGATGGAAATTCTGGAAAATTAACACCTTTGTGTATTCTTATTTTTTAAGTAATGCATAGACATTGTGCCCTGATGACAGAACTAAAGATTGGAATAATTAGAAATGTAGTTGAAGTACAGGACCCGTATATTATCTCTGTTCACCAGTGATTCAGCTGTACTTCCCAGATCTACAAAAGTGGCAATTCTGCACCAAGTCATATAATCTTCCTGATTTTAAGAGTAGCATATACCTGTTATTATTAGCATATCATGTTGTTGCAGTAGCCAGGAGACCACAATCCTATTGCAATAATATAGCATATAGAATTGTAGTTTGGCTTGCCATGGTACCAGCCCTGTTATAAAAGATGCTTGCACGCTTCCCAAAGTACGCCACAGGAGGGCGAGCTGAGTTCGCACCAGAGAGAAAGATGAGCAGTTCTGCTTGTAATGTCACCCAAGGCTCCCTTCCTTCCTGGAGCTGCATTGCAAATGGGCACTGCAGCCGGGAAGGTTCACAGCCATCAGGAATCTGATGGCCTGCACAGAGCACCAGCTCCTCTCCCCATGGAACCTATCTATCTACTTGCATAGAACATGCTTTCAAACTGTTACGGTGGACAAAGCCGAGGTGAATGACAGGAGCTCATCCCACCACGCAGAGTTAGGGCTCAAACCACAGGAGGCGAGACTATCTCCAGCGTCATTAAGCCACTGAATTCACTGCGCCTCTTAGCATACACCTCACTGAGCCTTGTTTGAAACCAGGGTTCACAAAGAGTGCAGATAAACATTGGCTTTCTCATTTATTATCTTGAGATTTATTATCATCTTTGTTAGCTGTCAGAAAACAACACATAATTAACTATGGCAGTGCAGAAAAACATCAAGGTTAAATAGTATTCAAACTTTATAAATTCTCCCCACCTCATTTTGTACATAAAAATAGTTACCTGATCATGTCAAAACAAAAGGACCGTACAAATTATTTTCAACACAGCAATAGGTTTTTGGAAATGGCTTTTCTCATAGTTAGAATTAACTCAAAACATAAAATAAAAATATTATTACAAGATGGATTTGATTTAAATCAAGTTGATTTAAATCATGGTTTAAATCATGGTTTAAATCACTAGTAAAAAGGCTTGATTTAAATCAACTCAATTTAAATCATAATTTAATTTTTAAAGAGCAATTGTCATCTCTGTCCTGCTCCCCGGCTCCTCCTCTGACCCACTGTTGACTCACTGACAGTCCTAATATTGCAGAATATACAGCCTTATGCTACATAACTAAGCTTCATTTCATGCTGAATAAACTAAATTATTAATGTATCTTAAATAGAAAACTATATTTAGATAAAGTTTTACTCCAAAAGCATTTTATTAAAATAAATTTGATAAAAATAAAAAAAACTCCTATTTAAATTTTAAAAAATCCGATTTAAATTTTAAAAATCATTTTTTTAAAAAAATCATTGATTTTTATCCACCCTGTATTATCATCACTCCCCAAGACTCACTGAATAAGTTTGCATACTATTCCATATTAAAGAACATAAGTCAGTCAAGTATTACAAAGTGGCTAAGTGAAATCTAACTTGCTTGTCCTTCTTTAACTCCCATTGTTATTATTAAAAACAAAAATTCTATTTCTTTTGCAAAGCAAGAGTTTACCAGCTATGTCTTAGAATGTTAAATGGTCAAGGGAATAAAAAGAAAGAAATCCCTCTCTTGTATAGAAGTTTACTAACCGAGCATCTGACAAGCTTGGCGTCACCAGGTGTTCCACGCCATTGAGCTTAATATTTTGGGTGATGAACTCAACAGCCTTAGAGGAATTATCATTAGCTACCACACTGTGAAGGCCAGGCACTTCCTTTGCAAACCGGATGGAACGCAGTCCAGAAGCCGCCAAAGCTTCCAGCACTTGGAGTCCCTCCTGTAAAAGGCAGGAAAAAAAGTTAAAGAAAAACTGAAATAAATGTTGGAACTAACTTTAAAAAGTTCAATATGTGACTTGAAACTATGTGGATCACCCCTGCTTCAACTTCCAAAGTGGCCCGGGCAGTTTCAAGAATATCAAACAGACATGTTCAGAATGTGTAGTGTTTTGTGGTGTTCGATCACTTTCCATGCTCAAAACAATACAGAAGTTATTATTATTTATTTATTATTTATTAGTCCAATTTATATGCCACCCTTCTCCCTAGACTCAGGGCAGCTTACAATGCATTATAGCAATAGCCTGCATACTTTTTTGTATATACCTGCTTATTAGGGCTTTCGGCCCCCCTTAAGCGATGTTGTTCTATACAAAGTCGGTTTATTGCCCCCACAATCCGGGTCCTCAATTTACCTACCTCAAAAGGATGGAAGGCTGAGTCAACCTTGAGCCTGGTGAGATTCGAACTTGCACTAATTGCAGGCAGCTGGCAGCTAAGTGCTAGCACTTGACAGCACTTTAGTCCGCTGCACCACCGAGGTATTATCTTAAAGTGGACCCTCTGAATGCTTCAACCTATGCTGAAATGAGCAACTATTCCAAAGTCCTAGATTCTTTACTTCAAAAGAATTAGTAAAGCCCCACAAGGAATGATCACTTCAGTCAAATCCCAGAAGTTGTAAAGAATGGGTTATTTCATGTTTCTATAACACATGCTGCAACAATGTGCCATGATAGTGAAGAAGGCCTCTGATACAGATCAGACTTGTATTATATTACTCAGTAGACAGATATATGTCACTGCCTCAAATAGCTGCTCTGAAGATCCTAGCCCAGCCATGAAGGAAAGGCCTCCTCTTGTATGGTTCTCAAGCTATCAAAGCAACTCCCAAAGAGAAGTGGTAAGCCCCACTCTCATAGGATTCAGGAAAACGGCCAAAACCCATTATTTACATCATGTTTATAATTGTTAGCTCAGCCAATATGAATTATACCGACCGTTAATTGTACTGCTTTTATTTTTATAATTTAAAATGCATATATTCATTATGGTAATATTGAATTATGGGATACGAATATAATAAAACGTAGAGCTTGAAATTAAAGCTTGATAGTCAGCACTGTGTAGGGAGATTCAACTAAATGACATCTGCAAAATCTTCTAATTGTGTTCTCAAGCCAAATTAAATGGTCATATAATAATGAGTAAACTAAATCATATTAGAATTTAATGTTTTCATATGAAATCTCATCAAAAGTGCTAATGTTTTTGTGGGAGAGTGTATGAGATTTCGAAGACATTTTTTATCAATGTCTTTTATTTTGTTATATCCTTGTTGGGTTCTATTTAAGGAAAAGCTGTATGCCTTCCTAAGATCTTACAGGGAAAAATCAATCATATCTTGAATATGTAATACAGGTAATCCTAGCTTACTGACTACTTCTTCAGAAAATTTTCAAAGTTACGACTACCCTGAAAATATAATTTTTTTTATAAATAAAAAAAATTATAGCCAATTTATAACTTTTGCAACATTTCTTCGTCATGTAATTACCATTACCATCAATAATAATTCTCCTGTGCTTGACCTGTTAATTTTTTTTCTTTTTTTCTCCCCTTGCAATACAGAGAGATTGGACAGGAAAGGATTGCAGAGTAAGCTGTCTTCTCATCTACACATCAAAATTGGCTGTTGGAACTGGGAGCCGCAGGCAAGCTATGCAAACAGCTTCAATATTCCTTTTGTGCTATGAAAACCACTTCAAAAAAACTTGCCAGGAAAACTGCAGAGACTAGTCTAAATAGTTGCCAGGGGTCAAAAACTTGGGTTGGGTTGTTTTATTATTTGGTTTTAGACTTCATGTATTCTGTTGAGAGTCTCTGGATTGTGGGAGGGTAGAAGTGTAAACAGCGAACAAACAAACAAACAAATGAATGAACAAATGAATGAATGAAGAGCAAGCAGGCAAGCAAGCAATCTCACAGAACAGACAAAGATTATGATAGCTGTGAATTATACCAATAGCAACAGCACTTATATACCACTCCACAGTCCTTTGCAGCACTCTTTGAGCAGTTTACAATGTCAGCATATTGCCTCCCACAATCTGAGTCCTCATTTCACCAACTTCGGAAGGATGGAAGGCTGAGTCAATAATGAGCTGGTCAGGATCAAACTCCTGACAGTGGGCATAGTTTGCCTGTAATACTTCATTCTAACCACTGTGCCAATGATAGAAACTTTAGGTCAAATATATCTGGACAACAACAGGCTGGTAATGGCCAGTGGAGCGGTTCATCCAATCCATCCTCAAAACCCCAATGTGGAAACATAGATACAATACCTGGCATACTTCATCCACTTGTGCAACTGTAGTAGTCTCCTCATCTGTAGTATCTCTATAATTCAGGTGTTCCAAGTTATCTTTTCCCGTTTCAGAGAGATCAACAATCACTTTAGAGGTATTTTCTTCACCAGGGACTGCAACTGGAGAAAAAAGATGGAGCAGATGTATACACCCTTGGTATCTTGTCTGAACAAATGCTCAGTCCTTAAATTTTTTTATATAATTATCAAATATTCAGCTCTTTTAAATGGTGTTTTCTCCTGATCAGAATAACCTACTATAAATATAACTGCCAGGCTCCCTTTTCTGTTTAATTTTGCCACTACTGAAAACCTGAACATGCTTATAGGTATATGGAGAACTACACTGTCAAAAATCTACTCATAATTTCAATTATGTAAGTAAACTGCAGTTGTTCTTTTTAAAAGTATAAAACAGCTAAAAAGCAACAAGAACAAATTACAGAAGATTAAAACATTCTATATTGTTATTCTAGGGACAGTTCCTGAAAATTAAAAGTGAGTCTGCTTATTTCACTTCACAACCACTAAAAAACCCCTTTTCTAATAACCCGAGGAAGGAAATCAAAATACTGCCTTGTTAAGTCCTTGTTAAGTTTTTTATTTAAAATGTATACACATTCTTTCTTTGCAGGCAGGAAAATAAATCCCAACACCTGAATTACTACGAAACAATAAAAGTGGGTATCTACATTTTGCTTCTTATATATCTCTGTTTTCACCTGATGGACCTTAGATGGAATAGTGATGAAAGCATTGCCACTCACTCCTAATTCCTTTGGATGAGAGCTGCAGACGAGCAAATTCAGTAATAACTGCACACCTAAAAGTGAAAAAATCAGCACATATTACAAAGTTTAATGTGCCAGAATATACAAAAGATTACCTATCTATTGTCCATGCATACAGTCCTTTCAAAAATGCATGACTTTTACAAAAGATAATTACATAATTCAGCATCCTAAACCATCAATCATTTAAGAAATTCTTTCAAGTAAAATGAAAAATCAACATCACTTCTTAAGTCTAAGAAGAAAGAAGTCAAATAAGTTGTTTTTAACTGTATATATTTCTTCTTTCCTACCACTGTTTTCATATCACTAGGAATTGGGTGGCACATAACTTTAATAAATTATTATTACATCTGTGCTATATCTATTACATCTGTGCTACATCAATAACTTTTAAAAGCCTGAGCGCAGGGAGGCAGATGTTTTATAACTAAATGCCAGTACTTATTTGTTCTGTATTAATTAACTCAAAATATGTAACTTTCATCATTACTGCTAAATTATACCAAATTCCAGGAATTTTTATAAAATGCACATAAGCATGAAGTGATATATAATCTACCAGAAATTGATTTCTGATCTATTTCTGATCTGTTTGCTTAACTCTATTAATATAACAGCACACTAACTTTACTTTATGCAGCATGAGACATCAGTTTGCCTGATATACAGCATTACATACTTATGAAACTACTTCAATGAATCAAATATCCCACAAGTTATACAGTAATTAAAAAATGATTGTTTCACTTTCCAATTTTATATTTACATTTTTCTGCACTAAAAACAAACTCCATATAGATTGCAATGTTGTACTAATAATGTTATGTTGAAATCATTTGCTCAGCACATCAGTCCAGAACTCTTAGTATTTATCTACAAGAACTGATTTTAAATCTCACTACATTGCTCAAAATTCCACATATGCAGTAAATATGGGTGGGGCCTGCGGGGGGGCATTGCACATGCACGCGCGCTTTCAGCACCTGAGGGAAAACAAAGTCCGCCATCACTAATCTCAGCAAACACATTCTACTATTTGATAACAATTGGAGCCCAGCTTTCAAAAAAAAGAATACAAAGAAAAAGAAAAGTGAACATTAAGGACTCCTACAGCCCGATCTGTCCATGAAATGGGACACTGAAATCATTTTTTACAAAACAGTTCTTTAAGTAAGGAAATGTTGTAGTTATGCTCAAATACATAGCCAGTCCCCTTGAGGATTCCGGGGGCAATAAGTAGCAGTTTCTCCCAAGAGTTTTTAGAAAGTGAAAAGTACAGACAGAACCCCTTTGCTAATGAAATGATCTTAAGACAAGGAAGATAGAACCCAAAGAAATATATCTTCTGAAGCTAATCACAAGAGAATATCCCTTTTTTTCAGGTACAGATAATATTTTCAGTATAAATCTAATTCCAACTTGCTACCCCAACTATATTCTCTTCCCTCCCCAAAAAAACCAAAGGGATACTCTTCCATCGTTACTTCATTCCAACTTCATTCATTCATCCGACAGTTGTGAACTCACCCTATTCTCTACTTACGTAAGGTCTCTGTTGAACTCTTGGACAGGATTATAGAACACTTCATTGGCATTTGGGAAAATCACTTTTGCTTTTCCTTCTGTGATTATTTTCTCACCATTTTCTGCTGACTCACTGCCACCACTTGTACTCACTGTAGGTGATTGAGCCATATTTTGCTCCAGATTACAGTTATCTGTTTCCATGTCTTTATTCTGATTACTCTCCATGCTTTTGTTACAAGATTGATTTCTGACTGAAATTGCAGTTAGGGTTGCTTCATTCCTATATGAAGCCAAGGCAAGTCTCAACCAAATCCTCAGACACATTTATTTGTCATCAGTTTCTTTGAACTACTCTCTGAAAAGAAAAGAAATATAATTTTACTGCAAACACCCTGCATTTCTCAAACATTAATAATTCAGCACTCCTGCTCTGTATTTAGACACAGCTCCAAGGAATATAATCTCATATTATATTCACCTACTGTAACACTTATTCCAGTGAACTGTGATCTAACAGTTTAATCAAACCAATTTTCTAGGTTTGCATGACATACCAAACCATAATTTTAATCTAGACCTCTGCAACACATAGGTTAAAATGGATACTGTAAGGTTGAGAACTTAAAAGCAAAAAAAACCAAAAAACAGGAACATACACAGCAAGTTTTCTAAGGTAGAACAGAAATTGGGCTTATCTGCTTATCTGCAAGCCCATCTCCAAGTGGTTCTGAGTTAATAACAAGTCATTAATTTGCCTCTTGAACAAGAGTTCCAAATTATGTTAAAAACTAATTGATTCTATGGATTGAACAAACCCTGATATACAGATGGGGGGGAGGGGTGAGAAAATGAGTGTACAGTGGCAAACTTTCTCACTGAACTTTATGATTTTCATACAAAATAAAAGCATGTTTTGTTTGTACCTCTTCTTTTGCAGATAAATGATCTTAAACTTATTTTTGCAATACTATTTCTCAATTACAATTTAGATAAATATTATCGGTACTTGAAGCAGTCATGACCAATCGAAAATTACTGGAGGCGCACCCCCCTTCTCAGAGATGTGGCCTGCGCATTTAACTGCTACCTTTTGAGAAACAGTTTTTCTTAACATCAAGAATCTTCTTAATTGCAACTGGAATAGCATACAAATAACGAGAATTGAAATACTTTTAACTCTATTAATTTTACACTTACTTTACAGCCAATCTGTAATTTTCAATAAACTGTAGACTAACATTATATTCCTCCACAAGTCTTCGCATGCAACTGCAAATACGTGGAGGTGAGGCAGCTGGAGGGCTGAAGCAGGGGTTCTCGGAGGGAGGTAACACCGCCCTCGAACGTTTCCGTCTTTGCTATTATCTGGATCAGGCCAAGCGTCAGGCAAAGGAATCGGAGTTGAACTATAAAATATCACCCAAGGAATCGGGGGTGGAATTAAAGAAAGGCCCACGATATAGGTTCCCCTATGTATAGCACAACCAATCAGAATCAAAGTCCACGTTTCAGTTTATACCGCAGGCGCCATGTTGAAAGTGACTGGGAAAAGATCAGCTGATATCCTGCCAGCCAATAGAACCGGGGCAGCGGACGGGTCGCCTAGAGAGTCAAGAAAAAACGGGGAGGAAATGCCACTTTTTGCTAACGAAGCAGGTAAGGAAAAGTCCAGCGTTTTCCAAATTGTTCGCCCGTTTCAAAACGTCGCCTTGAATCGGGTCTACGAGCCCACTGCAGTTAACTGCTTTATGCCTAAAAACAGTTGCGGCGAATGGCGATATGATTATGATTTAAGATTCAAGCACATTGCAGTTATGCACGATTCTTCGTTGCAGAGAATAAAATGTATGTATTGGAATGTCGATTCAAAAACAAGCCTTTCGGCATCTTGTTTTCTTAAGTAAATAGGTATAGGATGCAACCTCTGAATAAACCAACATGGACTTAATTTGAAAGAATTCAATGTAGCATCTCTGTAAAACTCTTACATCATGTTACATAAAAGCAATAAGACCTCATAGCTTTTCTGACCTCTATATTTTCCAAGAAACGATTGCCAAATGTTGTTCTTCTCATTTCAATTTGGGGAATGGATCAATCATTAAGTCAAATAAGCCCAATAAAATATATGTATAATGCAAAATCAAAATGTTTTGTGTTCCCTTTGTTTGAGCAGTGTATAAACTACTGTATGTAAAGAACAAAGTATTTAATAAGGCTATTTCATTCATTCAGATCTCGGATGTCTTCTGCTTGTGTTCTCTTTATTTTTTTGATATATATATCACCTCAAATGAGATAGCTAGCATGTATTAAACTTAAACTGATGAATAATACAGAGGTGGTTATTGCTGTGATCAGTTATTTGCATTGAGGCAACACAGAATTAGGGTGCACAAGTGCACAAGGTTTTGAATTTTGTCAAAGAGGCTCACATCAAAATTACCTTCTTGGAAATTTACATGTTAGAGGCAGAATATAAGCAGACATTGTATCTCTGTAAAATTTACGATATAATAATTGTATGTAATTCAAATTTGAAGATGTTTATGAAAATGTTTTTCCTATCTATACTCCCTTTTTATGACTTTGTAGTCCCTATTCAGGGTAGTTGGGGCACCTGGATGGACCTGAGCATTTACTGGCCAGATGCCCTTCCTGATGCCTACTGGGAGTTTGCAGCAAATATTTTTTCTTTGCAACCTAGCAGAGAAACATCTGCTGTTACCTAGGATTGAATTCTCAACCTTCCAAGTTGGCAGCAAGAGTCTTGACCACTTCACCACTATGCCATTCTTTTTTTCCTATCTATACTGATTTACATTGTGTTCTTCTGTTCTGTGTAAGTGTTGAATGTATCTTTCAAACTAAACATATATTTTCAGAGTTGCTTATTATATATTATTAACATGAAATTTGCGGGAGCTAATCAATACTAAATTGGTAACTGAACATGCTTTGTGTGAAAAAAACCCCAAGTTTCCTCCTTAGAACTCAGTCATTGGCTGTTTGTGTGCAACGCATCATGCCATAAACTAGAAAAATACTTTTCAGCATAAAATATTTGATGAAGTTATGACTTGTCTGTGGTTCAACATGTTTTACAAATCCATAAAACTGAATAAAACATGATTAAAACATGATTATAGGTAAGTATGTCATGTGAACACAAATATCAGAGCTAGATGGACCACTATTGTGATTTAGTGGTTGGATTATGAATCACACTAAGACAAAATAACCCTTGCCATTTCGGTAGCATATTGTATGAGCCTAAATGTTGTTTTTTGTATGTCATGATTTATGGCTTAATGTATTGTACAAACTTAGCTGATTTCTCTATTCCTAGAAAACAGGCAATATTCAAGATAGGTTTTTCTCTTGAACACAGAGAAGATAACATTTTAGGCTGTATTTACACAACATTCTGAAGCATAAACTATTCAACAATATTATAGTTTAGCGTGTTGTGCAAACCAGTGTGGTTTGTTGATAGCTCAGTGCATGGTATAAACTCAGAACAATTGTTACATAAATTATGTTCACTAAATCATAAGCAAGAATATCTTGCAAACACAGTAAACATAAATAAGCTTTCATAACTCTGGCTTAATTACTGTAAAATTGCAGGTTTCCCAAATGCATGTAGACCATACAAACATCTTTCTCAGCAATTACAAATTCAGAATTTTTTACACCCTGCAGCCATATCCTGTACACAGGTGAAGTGGGAGGTAGGTGAACAAGAATAGCACCACAAAATTCAGGGAATGTCCTTCAGGCAATGAAGGCCAATGTTCTGATAGAAATCAGTGGCACAAAATTACAGGTTTAGTTTAGACTTCTGATCCCCTGAAATGTGCATAAAAAGATCCCATGAATGGGAACTTTGCCTAAAGTATATTTATTTGGGAATATACCTCTATGTAATTAATTTAAGACTTCTTTGCAAAAGAGCAGAGATACAATACTTGGCCTCATTCCATTCTTCCCATCCCCAAATATTCATGTATTCGTCTGAACATAAGAAGAAGCTGTATGCATGAATATGGACATGATTCTATTTGTTATTCCATGTATGCCACATTGCATATGTTATAGAAATATGTTTCATTACCAGAGGAGAGGATACAAAGAAATTAATAAGGATGTTTTTGCAATTTTAGCAAGTTTGGTATTCCTTTCATCAAGAGTGTTACTTTAATAAAGCTGAAATGTCTTAATTTTTCAAAATAGAGAAACTATTCTCATCACTGTTTTAAAAGGATCAAGGCACATTATTTTGAAATGGACCTAGTGAAATTATGTTTTGGTTTTGCACAACTCCAACATTTGAGAAGTGAAACATAAATCCAAAGTGAAAAAAGTGATCAATATTTTAATACTGACAAAAACAAATTTGTCCCAGCAGACTTAAAAGCATGACTCAAAAGCCTAACAAAATTTAAAATCTTAATTTCAAGCTTGATACCTTTTTGATAAATAACATCATGTATTTCTTAAAGATACCACAAAGTGTCTATCAGCTAAAATGCCAAGATGAAAACAGTACATGGATTATATTACAGAATTATTCTTCATACCCTTATAAAGGAAGAACTTCTCTCTGACCTATCAATAGAAGTTATTCAGCCATTTAAGCTCATAATATCTGCTTAATAGGTGCAAAACATGGCTTGGGGTGGTATGTGTCTTACCATGAAACTAAAAAGGAGAAGTACCCACTTTTATAAAGTAACGTATTTTTAAAAAGCAACATTTTATAAAACCTGAATTTTTTGATAATTGCCATCTTCCTTTTAATTTTAATCTTTTAGCCTCACATTGAAATAATGGAATAGATCTTTTCTTATATGAATACAGTGGTGCACAAATCACCAGTTTGTGACTCTACACCAATAGAATGTAGTATTTAATACAGAAATTGATGATTCATGTCCCTCAACTTTCATCAGCCTTAGTAAAGAGAGCAATTCAGCAAGGCCGAATTGTGTCTGTATCTACATTTTCTCAGAGTCATGTCTAGGTCACTACAGACTGTTCTTGGTACACATATATTAAGCCAAAACCAGACAGAGCACATTATGATTTAACATAATGGTGAATAAATTAAGTAACTGCCTTTAGGAGATCTAAAATTATTACTGCCTTATGGTGAACAATATTTCAAATAAGCATGTATTCACTTACCGGACCACAAATAATTCTGGTCTTACAGCAAAATAAATGACATTTATATAGGTGTGGATAATCAAATTATTTATTATTAATTTTAAATGGTTTCAAAGTGTACAAACATATTAAATGGATTAAATTAGGCTGAACGGCAGCAGAAATTCCTGCATGTCTGAAAAAGAGAATATGGTAGCATGCAATTTTTCAAAGAGATGAAAAAAGCTGTACCTGGTAGAATTCCTCTTTTATTAAACTTATTGAAACCTAAACAATTATGTTGCACTCATTCATTTATTGTATATTTACTGTCTTCATTTTCTAAAGAGCTCCAGGCATTAGGAATGTAATGACCACATTTTGGATTTCAAGTAAGGTCAAGGCATTGTTTTAGTTGCTACTTGGTTAACAGAAGATTATGTTCAGCTGCATGTTATGAAAGTTCTGAAGTTTAAGCTGCCCTTTAAAGCACAGAATCAGATGAAGAAGCATTCTGTTTTGGCAATTTTAATGACATCATTCAGGCTGAGTTTTTAATATACTAAACAGATGGTCCTTGAAGTTATCATTGCCCTTCTCCATTTTTTGGCTACAAGCCTAGGATAGCTAAAATTTAAAAATTGAAATTAAAAACTAAAGTGTTGTGTACATCATTTTAAATATATAGGTTGGAAAACCCTAATATTTTAGGTTTGCTTCCTTTTGAACCTAAATAATGTTACTCCTAATATAATTTAATAAACATTCACAATGCTCTAACATTAGCAAAGATAAATTTTTGACCCCAAAATCCATATTTAGTTAATGCAAGACAGGAGGGTGTAACAATAGATGAGTCTAATCTCATGAAATCTCATTTTCAAATGGAATTCTCAATTTCATTTCAAATGTGGTTGAGATTAGAATTGCAAAATGCAAATTTGAAATTGATAATCACCAATCTTTAATTTTCAGAGTTCAGAACAGAACAAACTGCAGTCACAATCTGCAAAAGGCCCTTTTTACATACATCTAAAACTGTGAAATATTTTATTAGCTATTTTTCTCATTCAGATTCTTAAATATGTAGGTTTTTATTACTGAAGCAAAATTACAGCCCAGTTACAGATCGTCTTCATCTTACCACAGCTGAGGCCAAAATTTTTATTGCTAGGCAAGACAGTTGTTAAGTGAGTTTTGCCCCATTTTTTACCTTTCTTGCTACAGTTGTTAAGTGAATCACTGAATCACTAAAGTTGGCGTTAATAACATGGTTGCTAAGTAAATCTGGCTTCCCCATTGACTTTGCATGTCAGGTCACAAAAAGTGATCATAAGACCTGCAATGTTCATAAATACATACCAGTTGCCAAGCACCTGAATTTTGATCACACGACCAGTGCAGTAAATGTGAAAAAGAAGTCATTTTTCAGTGCCATTGTAACTTCAGTCACTAAACAAATGGTTGTAAATTGACCTATAGAGCATCAGAACGCAAAATAATTAACAATTTAGATATGTGGTTAACTTTTTCACTGATATTATGGGAAGACTAAATTGCAACTTCAGCTAAAGAAATGATGATTAATATTTCTTCTCTCATTCTACAAACACTTGTCTCAAATAGTCTAATGCAGGGGTGTCAAACTCGATTTCACTGAGGGCCACATCAGGGTTGTCTTTATCTTCTTGCTTGGTAATATGCTCCCCTGAAATCAGAAAATTCTATTTCCGATCAAATAGATTCTGCATATTAACCTACCATGGTTTCTAACTAAATTTGGCAGTTGTAGATACCCGGGCCTGGAGTTCAAAGACCGTACATCCAAATTTTGAGGTTGCTAAGCACTCTGAATATTTATTGCCCAATTCTGTAACCTTCAGTACCTGGTTACAGATTTGTAAAAGTCAGTTGTTTAATTTTACTCAAGAGAAACTCTGTGATTTAGCCTTGGATTTATAGGAAACTTCTGTATCGTCAGGCTACTGTACCGTCTTTAGTCGAGAATTAGTTCTGGAGGAAAACCTTTTGTTCCTTTATTTGGGATGAAGGATTCAACACTGTAAATCTAAATAGCAATAGGAACAAATTAGGGAAAAATTAAGACGTCATTTACACAGCCTTTTCCTTAAATGTTGCGATATTCCATCATCGCAGATCCTCCAGATGAGACTTTTTTTTTTTCCCTTGCTCTCCTATCTCCCCTCCCTCCGGCATGGAAACTTGTTTCCAAGTCTGATATAAGGAAATCGGGCTGGGCTGGGCGGCGAGTTCAAGAGCAAACATCCCTTCGGGTTCGAGAGAAAAGTAGGTGCCGACGGCCGGAGCGGGGATAAAAACCAGCCAGTCATCAGCTGGTTCGGAGCTCCACTAGCCAGGCCTTCGGGAGCAGAGCGCTGGAGGCCCGGCTTGGCGGCGCGCTGCGCTCCCCCGGCTCGATCGAGTGCGCTGCTCTCCGCTGAGCTTGCCTAGGCTGACAATGAATGGCTGCTGCTAGTGGTGCTCGGAGGGCGAGGGGAGCAGAGCCCCTCCGTTGAGCGAGATCTTCCCTCCTCCTCCTCCTCCCCCCCCGCCCTACTTTTGCACAGGTGAGACCTCCGGGCGGCCCCCCCCTCCCCCGTTCCGAAAGGTCCCCTAACTCCGCGTCCCCGCCGCTCGCAGCGCGGAGCCCGCCCGGTCTTGTCCCCCTCCTCCAAACGCAGGGACCCTCCCCCATTATTCCGGGTCTTTAAACTTTTTTCCCTCACCTCGAAACAGTCCCCCGGACCGGCCGGTCTTCTGCCGGAGGCCAAGGGAGCCCTATCCCGCTTACAACAGCTGCTCCCGGCGCCCATTTTCCCTCTGGAAGAGGCCACCGCTTGCTTGCTCCCTCCTTTCGCCCTCCTCTCTCTCTGCCTTCCCTTGAGAAGGGCCGGCACCCCTTTTCCTTCTGCCTCGCCACGCCGAGAAGATGGGATGCGGCGCGGGGAGCAGGCCGGCCGGCCGGAGCTCGGCGCCACCGTTGCTGCTGGGGCTCTAGGCCGCCTGGCTAGCCTCGACCTCCCCCACCCCCTCTAAAAGAAGGGGCACGTTTCGTTCCCGGCCTCACGCGGAGCCCCATAACGCGGTGGAGACCGTTCCCCCCCCCCTCCTCCTCCCGCGGCTCTCTCCGCCGGCCTGGACGGTCCGGCTTCACCTCCCAAGTAGGCCCGTCCGAAATTCCCCGGGTTTCCCTACGGGGGCTTTGTCCTCCTTCCTGCCCGTACCCTTCGCAGCCGGCGGCTGAAGGGGTGCGAAGGGAGCCGAGCGGAAGGAAAACTTTAGGTGGAGCCCGCTTGGCTTTTCTCCAGGAAGGCCCGGCCGGCAGGTTGGCCTGGAAACCGGTGGGGGGGGGATTCGAGAGCTGAGGGGGGTGGGGCGGGGATGCTTCGTCCCTGTTTTAGGAAGGGGCACCGAAATAAAGAGGGTGGGGAGGTTGGCCTCCTTCCCCCTTTTCGCCTCCCTTCAGCGGGGAGCTTTCGGTGTTAAAACCCTCATTAGTGGAAAAGGGGGAGACGCGCAAGAGAAAGCGGGGCTTGGGAAGTTTTCACCCAAAGGGTTGGAAGTTGGGGGTAAAGCTAAGATTGATGCCCACCCGAAAAGACCGGAGCGGTGGCACTCCGCGCCCGCTTTGTTTTTGTTTTTTTTCTCGAAAACTCAAACCGGGATTCGTTAAGATTTACTCTTTTTAAACAAGCGGGTCTGAAGTTGAAGCCTCCACTTTGCAGTTTCTCACAACATTTTGCAATGGCGATTGGGGGAGATTAAAAAGCGCATTTGGGGGGGGAGATTAGTTTAGGGTTATTTTTTGACTGGAGATGGGATGAGGGCTATTTGGTTTATAGTTCCACGAATGGTGATGAGAATAGACAATTACCATTTAAGTTCAGGCTTGTGGAGATGGGACAGTAAGTGTCCCAAATAACATTAAACAATGATTCCCTGCTGTGCTGTCATCATGTTCATGTCCTTTTCTTGCTTTAACTCCAGTTTGCTCTATCTACCAACTTTATTGCCATACCATACAATTTTGCCTTGTAAGTAATCCTAGGATTACTTTTTGAATGAAAGGAAGGTCTATGAAAATAACATGTGGCAATTTGGATTTTGCAGTGAGAAAATTAGACTGTTAAAATTCTTCAATTTTCTCATTGTGTCTCTAAAAATTAGTCTGTACTTAGATTACACTAAATGTGCTACATAAACTGGAGTGATGTTGGAAACTGAATCAGTGCTTGGACAGATATCAAGATCTGTTCCAAAGAGTTTTTTATCAGGCACTTGTAGTTACATATTAGAGCCAGCAGTGCTCATTATATTGTGACGCCAGAACCCAAACCTAATTCTGTTGAAAATGATGGGATAATAGAATGCATGAATAATAAATCCTATTAAGATGTGGGATTTGGAAGCAAACATGTGCAGGATTGCAGTGCTGAAACCATGTACTCAAATACTAGTATTTCTGTAGAAAGTCGCTTTGTGGAGTTTGACAGTCCAGGTCATTTTCTGCAGTGTTAGAAGAATATATTTTGTATATTTGAACCCTTTACATTGTTTACTCAGAAAAATTAATATTTGGAATTATAAGCCTAGAAATACTAAGTACTTCACCATCCCCCCCCCCAAAAAAAGTAGAGTGTGGAAGTCTAATCATTATTCCATTTTTCCTTTAATAAAACTGAACCAATAAAAACTTACTCATTTTAATATGTGGTCCAATGAGAAGATAGGAAAAGTTAGAAGAATGCAGAATTAGTATGGAATAATTATTTAATTTTTAAAATGTAAGCTATATAGTGAGAAAGATATTTCTTAAGAATTTTCTTTTTTTAAAAAAATCATTTTTATTACAATATTTCCTTTACACAACTTCTTTACTAGAGTTGTGTAAAGAATTTTCAGTTCTTGTGCTCCTTTTTGCTCCAGTAAGACGTATATCTCTAGAACTTTTCCTGTGGAGGCATCTACTTCAGAATTAAAATATTGAGGGACTGCGAAATTCTTCACTGAGTTATTATAAACCTAGGTCTGTTAGAAACACTTTTGACAACTTTGGGGGAAGATTTTGCATCCTGTAGTTTAGAAAGCTGCCCTCCTTGTTGCTACCTCTATCACACTATTTATTTTCACACACCATTTAGGATTGCAGCTTTAAAACAATAGTCTCTAACCTCCCTCCAGTATAGAGACTTATCTTTCTATAGAAACATAATTCCTTCCAAGTTATCAATTTCATTTATTCATGATTAATTCAGATTACCAGTCACCACTTTATCTGCCCTTATTCATTAATTATTTTCCTGAATTGTGGTAATTTACATATTCTCTTTAGAAGAAGTCAGTGAAAGTGTGGTTAGTATATAATTTCATTCACCAAGTCAGTAAAGTTTCAGTTTTCAACTTTAACTAGTATCTGTAGTGATATTTGAATGGTCTGATACTTAAGTCTTGGCTTACTGTTTTTAACATTAATTGACATTAATTGAGAATATGGGTGTGGAAATGTGTATAGTGAAAACATTTACTGAAGCATATTATAGCTGAATATCGTATTCAACACTGTAAACTCATCTTAATATTATAGAACTGAAAGAGAAGTGGGGTTGGGTCTTTCATATAAGTAGGAAGCAAAACTATTGATAACAATTGTAACTTAGAAGGAATAATTAATACCTACAGTAATTAAATATATAAGTATTGTATAGACATCATGAAAATGGGGGAGGGTACTCTTTAATCCTTTTCATTACAAATAATGCTTTACTGATTCAAATTAACACCTTTTTTCACACAGTACATTTTGCAGTTGATTCTGCTTGACACTAGGACAGGGATGACCAACACTATATAAATAAGTTAAAAGAAGACTCAGGCAGTTTTATAAATGACAGAAATATCAACATATTGGGTAAGATTACTAAGATAAATGTTTAAGGTATTTTGCTAAGTGTTTCTAGTTCTAAAGTTGCTGGAACCTGCAAAAGGGAACAGGAAATAGTTCCCTATTAATACATTAACTGAGATTGCTTTCTGTAATAGATTTGTATTCTGATAGGTCAGCAATACATATGGTGTTTTGAGACAGGAGGAATGTCAAAATTGCATGTGAAAAAAACAGTATTTTTATTTCTCTGGTCATCAGACAAAAAGTTTTCAAGAAAATTAATAGAATTCTGTGTGGGTGAATGAGTGGGCGACAGGAGGAAGATTTCCTTCATGAACAGCAAAAAACCACAAGCTGCTGGAGAAGTAGTGTATTTTATAGACTTTTTAGCATTAGTGACTATATACTTTTATATGTCACAGCTACAAGAGACTGCATATTAGTTCTCAGTTCAATCAGTTCTTATTGTCCTAGTAAGAATTCAAGGTGAATCATTGGACAGGATTGTCTCTGCTGTATGAATAAGGTGAGAAAATGGTTGGTAATAATTAAAATTTCTGAGGGCTGGAAGAGGTTGCTCCCTCTCTACCTTTTCCATGTACTATTGGGCTCAAAAGAAAAAAAGAAAAATAATAGTGGTATTTTAGGTTTATGCCTTATGTAAGATTAATGTCCGGTGAATGAAACAGGCATTTCCTTTATTATCCAGAAATTCAGAAGAATATCTGAAGACCTGCATAAGGTTTTGTTTTTCTTCATTTTAAGTTATCTCAAGAATCTGCTAGTAGTTGCAATATAAGTGCTCCAAATTAATAAATAGTAGCCTCAAGATCTGCTGATTGATTAACTTTTCTGATTCTGTGCTTGTCCAACTGATTTGTTGATTCCTCTCTTCATCCAAATATAAAAGGAAATGACAAAGGCCTACTAATTAATGCAATTCCTACTGACTGCAAGGAAGAAATAGAAGCAGAAAATGTTTTAGTTTGTGAAACAGTGGGTCATTGTATTGTCTTCATACAAAAGGGAGATATCATTTTGCTGCTGGGATAGACCTGAGTTGTACTTACAAAACCTGAAACAGGAAGCTCGGCTTTATTAATGACTAAATTAGTTTCCCAGTCTTGGGTGGAGACAGTGTTAGGAGGATGAAGGCTGGAGCTCTCATATTACAAAATTAACCACCAACCCTCCTTGTTCTCCTGGACACCATCTATTCTCTGCTTAATGTTGGTTACAAGGAAATGAACTACTTTAATAGCTTCTGAATCTTGGAAGTAGAAGAAATTCTCTCTCTTCTGGGCTTTGCTAAGGTTGTTGCCATCATAGAATCACACAATATAACAAGTTTCCAACTTTATACTATTGAGGCTGATTGCATAAGAGAGAAAACTCAGATTTCAGGAAATGCATAATCCTCAGATATATATGCTGAAAGGATCTGAAAAACATTTGACAATTTAGGACTGAAGATATTTTTCTTAAACAAAAATCTAATCAACATGTAAAGTTCTTGTGATTAAAGTTAGATCTGGTTAGTTCTTTGTTTACTCAGAAGTAAGCTCCACTGAATTACATTATATTCTCATTGTTAGATTAGACAAGAAATGAATGCCAACTTTCTTTAGCAACAAGAGACCAAGTTTTCCATGCAAAAAGTACAGGCAAGAACATGGTTGAGAAGATAGTCCCCAATATTTTCTTACAACATTTGTAAGAGATAATAGTTTTTCTAAATTCGGAGCTAAGCATAAATAAGAGATAAGGATTACATTCACTTTTAGTTTGATACAGTACTCCATGGGATTGTGATTTTTCATTTTACATTCCCAGTTCAGGCTTATAATTATTGAAAGGATTACTCTGCCTGAAAAAGTTTACAGTCCACTTAGGGCCAGTCCCTTTTCTGAGACCCAACTGGCCAGACTTGTTACTCAAATCATCTAGGTGTATGGTTGCAGGCTAATCAGGCTTTTTATTCATAGTAAATTAGATAGCATTTCTCTGAAAGGCTGGTTGTAACTATAATCCTTGATGGTCCTAATTTATGGATGCAAAGAATAGAGAATTTGTGTCACCTGATATTCTGCTCTTCGATTGTTAGAATCTATGCGACCAACAGCTACAGTTAGTTTTGTAATGTTGCAAAGTGACTAAGAAATATTTAGATAACTACTTTGTCTTTGAAACATTAACTTTAAGATCTGTATTTGTTGCAGACTTTCTAACATTTACCACAAATCTTTTAGTTCTCAGCCAGCAATGCTGTATGACCTCCATAAAAAATGCTCATGTTCATATTCCTGTTCCCATCCAAAATACTTCATATGTCATTACATATATTTATCCATAAATACATGAATTAGCCAAACATATTTTTGTCTTGCTCAACGACTTTTGTCATTGAACCTTTCCCAAAGCATTCTCTTTATTTTCATGCTTCTTTGCTTCTACCATATACCACTATTACTACATTCAGTAACGTCTTATATTTTGTAAATATTTCATATTGGTTTTATATGATTTCTATAAATCTATACATCACATTTCACATTCATGCATTTCTCAATGACCCATAATGCCACACCACACTTTCCAAATATTGCTCATTGTCATCTCTCAAATCCTTTCAGTCAGAATTCTGCCAAACACCTCTGCAATCATAAAAACTAATTCCTCTATAGTTTTTGCATGTACTCTTGCTATCTTTCCATATGTATAAGAGAACAATAATGACATTCTTTAATACCTTCTTCCAAATATATGTTAAACATGTTGCACAGCCACACCCTTGGCAAATCACACTTATTTTTTTGACATTTTTCCAGTGACACCATTTGTACTGCAGCTTTATTATTTAGTGTTTTCTCAGTATTTTATGACTTCGTTTCATCATTTTTTCTCAAATATTAACATTTATAGCATTCATTTCAATTTCTTACGGCTATAATATCACTGCAATTTCTATACAAACTTCTGAAATACTCTTTCCAACATTCTCATACTTCCATTTCATGCAATTTATTTCATTGCTTTTAATTGAACTCACTGTGTTAGACACTTCCCTTGTCACCCAATTCCAGAATAATTATTTCAATCAAAATCATTTTTATTTCTTTGCCTCTCTTAACCTCAACTCTTCCTTTATTTAATTACTTCTTTTTTGATGGGAGGGAAGGGAAGCCTTCAAGTTAGTGTTGACTCTTGGAGACTACCTGGACAGGTCCCTACAATTTTCTTGGAGAGATTTCAGAAGTGATTGCCATTGCCTGCTTCTTAGAGTTGAGAGAGAATGACTGATTCAAAGTCATTCAGATAACTTCATGTTTAAGACTGGATTTGAACTCACGGTCTTCAGATTTCTAGTCTGGTGTCTTAACCACTATACCAGACTGGCTCTCACTTACATATTTAAAGATACCGTTTTTGCTGTATATCCATTAAACAGTTTCTTTGTTTTTAGTAGCAGTTATTCTTTATATGTATTTTCCTCATCCATATCCTATTTAATTTTATTCTACCAGACATTGTTTTTCATATTTCCCATTAGTGTAGCTCCAGGTACACTTTGTAACATACAGACATTCATTTTACCCACTTCTTATCAGCTTCTGTGTCTTTTCTTACATTGGATTTCATTCATTCTGTCTATGGTGTAACATTTTTCTTTCAAGACTTGTACTTTGTCATCCTTCTGTTATTTTACTTTCACTGTTAGTACTTCTATGTCCGTGGTTTTCAAATTACACTAAAGGTGATTGTTGTCTCTTACATTCAGAATCTCTCCTTTTATCATTCAGTAATTATTTCAATCTTTTAACATAAGCATCCAAATCAATCATATTTTGATACATTTCCTTTCCCTTTCTCTTAATTGCATACACAACACATTATTCCACTCCATTTTTTTCACATAGCATTTTCCTGCAAGTTCAGGGTCTGCTCCTCTTTGGCGGGAGGGGGAGGGAGAATCAGACATGTGTTGATCCCTTGTTTGCAGCAGATACTCACTGACCAGCTTATTGCCTGGGCCTGAAACAGCCTGACATTATGGTCTGAGAGAGAATGACTAGCCTCAAGTTACCCAGCCAGCTTTCATGTCTAACATGGAATCAGACCTCACAGCCTCTGGGTTTCTAGCCTAATGCCTTAACCACTAGACCAAACTGGCTCTCTTTCTACTCCCTTCCATTCCATTTGTTAATTCTTGTTGTTAACCATTTGCTCTTAAATTGCATATACCAATCTTCCATAGTTGGAATCATTAGTAGATGGTTCTATCCATATTATCTTCCAACATACTGACTAGTTAAGTCTTCCACATAATGTTCTTTGGTAGTGTAGAAAACGTACGTTAGATTACCAGCCTTAGTCATCTCATGCCACATGCAACATTTTCTAACAACAAAGTCAACAGCAGTCAGTTTTGGTCCATTGTGCCCAAAACACATCCAAAGTCTAGTATTAAGATAGGTCTCTGAACTAAAGACTTTGCTAGCCAACATACTGTTTCCCTAAAACCACAGTTGGCATATGCAGCATATTGATATAAACACAAGATGGAATATAAAATTGATAAGAAAATTCCTTCAATCTCTGAAATCAATTCTGCCATTTTTTTAACCCAAGTTCCTATAATTAGGAGCATTATACATATTTTTCTCTCATTTTTCAGTTTGTGACACTAGTGAAATTAGACAAGGTGGATACCCTATCCTAAACAGGATTGGTATTGTATATATTATTGAACCAATGTACCTACAGCTAAGATGTTTCATGTTGGGCACGTTGTGCTACAAAGCTGACTTGATCTTGATCACTTGCTAGATATCAGTTAACCTCTCAGTAGGTTGTTCAGATAAGAACACAGAAGAAAGTGGGCTCACATTAACAAAACTGGGAGGAAAAAAGAAAGGAAGGAAACATGGAAACATAATACTGTATATTCAGAGAACAGCTGCTCTGTGTAAATTCAGAAAAGACCGATCTAACATTTATAATTTATGGAAGTTTTTGGCATATAGATTATGCAAGGACATTATCTAGGTAATTCTTCCTTTGTGTATTCTTAAATTTTGTTAGCTGTTTTAAATATTCTCCAGAGTAGAAAGCTGGTGCATGAATCAAATAAATACATACAATTTCCAGGCTACTCCCTATTTTTAATTATTTCTGTTGTCTTATCTTGAGCCTCAGCTTTTCTTATGAGGCCTGTTTTAATTTACATTATGAATTATTTCACTATAATTTTTGGCTAATGAAATAACCTGCAAAGTTTGGTGGTTACATTCTTGCAAACCAACTTAATATCGTAAGTCTGCTAGATTCGTCGTATATTGGAATAAGAACAAACATAGAGAATGATCTACAGTGATTTTTGTTCTGGGATGATCTATTCTACTATATTTTGGGTTGGTTTTGCTCAAATGCATAAATTGTCCTTGGTTCCCCGGTTTTGTTATAACTTCCTTTCCGAAAAATGGGTAGTATCAAATGTCTGAGCCAGGTGGCTGGCATGAAGGGTACAAAAGAACAGAGGCTTTCTGAGTGATAGTAGAACAAAGGAAGGGAGGGAAGTTTTCTTATATTGATAGACTATTCTGGATTACTTGTAATTGGGACTACTTGACAGCTGTTGGTCAAGCATTGATAGAAGAATTCTCACCCTTCAGTTGAAGTGGAAGCAATGAAATATGCATTTGTCCTAGTATTATTATTGGGAATATTTGTCATGCTGACTGGATTTAATATTAACCCATGGATTGATTTAATCATGGTTTGTGAACAAGTCACAGTGACTGCATTTATGTCTCATAATAAATTGTGCACAAGAATGAAAGGTTCCCATATAACTAAAATAAAATTGTATAACGTTCATATAACATGTAAACAATAGGTAAGAAACCATACTGGTTTGTTCACATAACATTCCAAGCAAAAACAGGTCACATTACTATGATGGCATGATTCATTATTTTGATTTATTACTTTATTTATTATTTATTGGATTTGTATGCCACCCATCTCATCCAGAAGCAACTCTGGGTGTCTTACAAACATTAATTTTATTTAACTAATGCAGTTTATAATCCTTATTTAGAGAAATATAGGCAATCATTCAATCATTCTGCATAAGAAGATCAAGACTTAATGATAATTTGCTATTCCATAGTATATGGAATATAGTATACTATATTCCATAGTATATTCCAAGTCCATCTAGAGCTAATTTAGACCTGAGTTAACCTGCCATTCCATAGTATTAAGATAGGTCAGTGGATCTAATCTAAATGGCATAAGTAGAATTTGCTGGAAGCTCACTTATAGAAGTTTGGAAAAGAAAACCGTTTATAATCTAGGAATAGTAGATCAAAACAAGGGACAGCCAGACATGTTAGGACCATATCAGCAAACACTAGTAATAAAAATCAAAGAGCATAGTAAAAAAATGGGACTAAAATAAATATAAACTAATGACAAGAGGTAGAACAACCAGTCTTAGAATTAATAATAACAATCTTGAAGTGGTGGGTAGTTCTTGCCTTTTAGAATCAAAGTAAACAGCCAGTCAAAAATACACCACAAACTAGCATTTAGGTAGAATAGCCATGAAGTCCTTGGAAAAGATATTCAAATCCCATGATATGTCTATACTTACAAAGATCAAAATCATGTAACCCATAGTGTTCCCTCTGATACTTTTTGGAAGTGAAAACTGGACTTTGAAGAAACAAGTTGAGAAGAATATAGACACTTTTGAATTTTGGTTTTGGAGAAGACTCCTGTGTATACTGTGGATAGCCAAGAAAACAAACAAAAAGATCATCAAACAAATCAACCCAGAGTTCTCACTTGAGGCACAACTAACTTAGCTCAAATGATCCTACAGACACACTAGGGAAAGACCTAGCTCTTTGGAGAAAGCTATAATGTTGGGAAAGGTAGAAGGAAAACAACATGAATGGACTCACTTATAAGTGGTGATTGGGTGCCATTGTGGAAGAGCTGAAGGACCAGGTTAAGGACAAATCATCTTGAACAAAATCTATCTGTACAATACTAACAGTTAGTGATGGGTTGATGGCATGTAATCAATCAAAAAAAGTGTGATTTTGTGATTCAGTAATTAAAGCCTATTTTGTATCAGAATAAATTTTAGCAATTTCAGGAACAATTTTTTAAATTGGGTAATCAATGCTATAGGGTTGATTCTGGTTCCTGGCTACACTGAATACAGAAAGTCTTCACACCCTTGTTAAAATGCCATGTTTTTGAAATGTAAAAAAAAATCAGATTAAGGTAAATCACCTTAGAATTTTTTCCACGTTTAATATAACATATAAGTTGTACAATTAGAAACAAACAAAAATCTTTTAGGGGAAAAATAACAATATAAACTAGAATAACACGGCTGCCTAAAGATGCACACCCTTAAGATAATACTTTGTTGAAGCACCTTTTAATGTTTATGACAACATTCAGTCTTTTGGGGTAGGAGCCTGTCAGCCCAGCACATCTTGCATTGGGAATCTTTGTCCATTCTTCCTTACAAAAGCACTCCCAAAACTGTCAGATTGCATCTCCTGCCCACAGCCCTCTTCAGGTCACCACATAGATTTATAGTTGGATTCAGGCCCAGGCTATGAGTTTTGGATTTGGGCCATTCCAAAACTTAGATCTTCTTCTGGTGAAGACATTCTTTTGTTCATTTGGAGGTATGCTTTGGGTCATTGCTGTGTTGAAAGGTGAAATTCCTTTCCATCTTCAGCATTTTAGCAGAGGCCTGAAGGTTTTGTGCCAAAATTGACTGATATTTGACTGACACGTCATTATTTCTGCTACTTTGAGTAAATTCCCAGTGTTTTCTAGATTAAAATTCTACATACCAAAACAATATAGCTGTGCAGGGATTTGGATTTAATCACCAAAAGTATTTCACTGATTCTGGGAAAAGACGCAGCTGCCCTAAGGTGCTGCATGAGGTCCTATATTTGTTTCTGGTAGTATCAGATACTTTTTGAAGATTATATACAAGTGCTGCATAGCCCTAATGCAAAAAAATTCAAATCCTTTATCTGTTACTGACTGGCTTTACACAGTGCACTAAGTTACAATTTGTCTAAATCATGATTTGTTGAATAAGATGCAGTGGCTGCATAAATATGTAATGCTAAATTATAGGCTACAAATCATATGTCTATGCTTGCCAAACTGTTTAAGCCACACTCAATTAAATTACATTATTGCTAAACTTTAAATAATGTTAGAATTAGTAATATTTTGAGGTGAAGGCAAGTGGATGTCCTCTGCAGAATAGTGACAGGATTACATTTGAAATAATACTGTGGTTCTGTCTTCTAGAGAAGTGATATTTGATGCCATTTCCTTTTTTCAAGGAAAAACAAAGAAAGTCCAGTTCCTTTTGAAAAAGCATCTTTTGGGCAATCTTTCAGCTCATAGTTAGCAAAGAGTAATTTGTCCCTCTTGATATCTTGTGAAATAGTTTCTTCTGAAATGGATGGAAAAAGAAACTACTGCTTCCCTTAGAAAATTCTGCAATTTGGAGATGGTCCCCAAAGAGAGTACTCCAGATTTTTTAAAAATGCATCTTTGATAATGGCAGCAAAAGCTCCTGCTACAGTTTACTTGAAGAACCTGTTCTTCTTACCTGTATGTCATTTGGAAAGTAGTGGCTCCCAAAATTTTTTGAATTGTGAACTGAATTCAAAGCATCCCATTTTGAGCCTAAAGCCATTGTATTAAATTCAGAATAATAGCTTCTTTCATTTGAAAGTGTTGGAATTCAAAATGGGACATTTTGCATCTGAGGTGTTTTGCATACCCATAATTTTAAATAATATCCCAACTCTTCTAATGTTATATAATTCATGGCTGTTTACTCCATGTATTCCCACAGGTGTCATTATTTATATGGCTGGGCATATGATTCATGGAGAAACAGAGTTATTTGTCTTCAGACTTCAAGCAGTCTAGGGTAGAAATTGAGGCATTGTTTTTAAGCCAAAGGCTTTATCTGTGTATCTTCTTAGACAGCAAAATATTTACTGATTCAGTTGGAATCTGAGAGAGCAGTGGATTTACAAGATCAGGGTTAGGGAACCAGGATCAAGAAAATAATTTATAACATATAATCTGTTTTGCAACCTTCCATGTGCATATTTTGACTTGGCACTAATTGTCCTCCACCCAGTTTATCCTTCTTCCCGCAAGAATACAAGTAGTAGCTGAATTGTAGCATCACTTGAAATGCTTAGTCTTCTGGCATAATGAAAATGCTGTTTAAACTTAATAAAAACAGATGCAGGAAAGATGGAACACTTAACTACTTGACTTCATTTTACAATTATGAGAAAACAATGGCTCAGGTTGAAAAGGACCTCTTCCCCCCCTCCCAAAAAAACCCCCAGAATCTCTATTTTATTTAATGGTTTGGTTCTATCACCCTGCTCTTTCCATTGTAATTATATTTGACTCAGAAGAACAATCATCTTTAGCCAGAAAATTTGGTCAGGCAGCGCTCTAAAGGCTATATTGTCTTTTTCTAAGTTTTCATATAAGTCCATTAAATAAACTAGCATATAATACTCAGGTAACAAAACTGCTGTGTGCCTATACTTTTTGTTTCATTGGGCTCCTTAAACATTTTTCCTTAGAACTTGTGCAATGGAAAGTGGTATAAAAACGGCACAGTGTCAGATCTCTAACCAAGATGTGAATGTTGGTCACCCATTTCATTGTGTTTAGTTAAGAATAAACGGTCTGGTTTGTCAGCTTTCATTGACGTATTCAATGTTCAAGCTGTAAAGAGTTCTTAATGAAAGAATTCCATAGTGTCTGTGTTCTCTTGTTGATATCCTCTTTAATGGTAGTATTAAAAGAAGAACATGTTCATGCTGTCTTGATAATTGAAAATCAAACATTCAAGATAAAATCATTTTAAAAATGCTATATAAAAATCATGTGGGTTAACAATACACTGTAATATTAGTGCTTCAACAAATGCTGTCATGATCAACATAGGTATAAATAAGGATCATTTGTAATGTAATAATAATCAGGATTCATGATTGCCTTTTCACAGTGGAAAGCTTCTAAGCCTTCCAGTTATGGTGCCCAAGAAAAGATTGAATTAATGCTACAAATCATCCTCAATTTCCTTCCTTCCCACTGAGATTGTTCTCCTATCATAGAAACGGCACAATGATACTTTTGGAATGGAAGTCTTGCCTTTCATCCCATATGTAGTCCTCCGTCTTTATACATAGCTTTGTTTATTATTAGATATTTGTATCTCTGCTTGATTATCGTAGGTTAAAAAAAAAAGGATAAAGATCAGAAGTTTACCAAATGGCTGTCAGGATCTTCTATTTGTAGAATATGCTTATGCTTCTGGTGGGTATCCTGCATTTTCTAGAAGAGATGGTGAAATCCTCAGCAAATTGTCATCTCAGAAACCTCTATTGCAGTAAATTAAAATTGAATTTTTAAGAAATGGAATGCTCAGCATTCAAAATGTATGAATGTTTGTCTCATTCTGATAAATGTTCCATTGAAAACAACTGAAAGTCTATTCCATTACAAATTCATATTAAGGATGTTTCAGTACTGCTTTATAAAAAGCTGCATAAAAGGTTTTTATTTTCTCCCTCTTTATATCTTCCTCCAAAAATTGCTAGCGGTTTTAAAGCTTTGGGGGAAGGAGGGATGCATTTACCTGATGCTATCTGAACATGGAGCAGAAATCTTAGTCACTTCCAGTGCCAGCATTCTGAATAAACTCTCTGTAGGGAGGATTATCTTGTATTGTTCTGCTCCAACCATCTCCAAATAACTGTAAAGCACTGTTTCACACCCAAGCCTTTTGCAGAATTGGGAATTTTTAAAAGCAACAGCCCATTGTGTACCTATTCTGTGTCCTCAGCTGCATTGTCATTCCTTGCAAAGTAATTTCTCTCTCCTGTGTGATTTGCAGCAGGAAACTTTTGGGTCATAGTGTCTCTCTAGTAAAAGAATAATGGACAACAACCACCACCATTAATTTTGTTGATATTTAATATTCCACTCAGCATTAATCTGCCCTCCAGTTGCAAATGATGTGTGGGAATAAAAAAAAAAAAAACCATTTTGTCTGTTTTTAGCCCAAGCTTTCATTTACATTCATAGTGTATCTTATCTCTGACACGCATATTGTTTGTCCTAAAAAGACAGTGCCATGATTTAGAGTTCTCTGAGCTATTATCGGGGAAGATCAGTATGCTCATAAGAGCCTGCCCCTTTCTGGAGGTAATAGGTAGGAAGCTTCACTGGGTTTGCAGATCACCATTGCTGCTGGATTACAATCTGTTTATTATGAGTAACTATTTTACAGTACCAAAGCTACTATATTTATTTCAGCATAATCCTAGTGCTGTCACATTGGATTGTTTTTAACCAAGATTAATAAGAAGCTACACTTAAATATTTCCTTTTTCCATAACTCCTGCAATGTTCATTAATATCAAAAGAAGGAACTTGAGCTGTGAAGTTTCATATGCTGCTCTCAGTTTAAATGACCAGAATACTATAAAAAAGGGGGAAATCACATAATAAGAATGGACTACAAATACTATTAATTTCTGGTTGCTTTAATTGCCACAGAAGTCTAAAATGTGCCCAGAGTATGGCAAATATTACAGCCATTTTAAATGTCATGCTTGCAGACAAATCCAGTGTAGCTCTCTTATTATTTGTTTATGTATTAATTTCTTTATAATATTTGTTAAATAATTCCCTCAGGTCAAAATAAAAGCTACTAGTGGCATAGAGGTGAAGATGCTTACCTACTCGGAAGGTATGAGAGTTCAATCCTAGGGAGCGACAGATGTTTCTTTATCAGGGTACAAAGAGAAAATATCTGTGAATTCCACTTAGGCATCAAGAAGGGCATCCAGCCAGTAAACGCTCAGCGCCACTCAGTCGCCTCGACCCCACCCCAAAGCAGGGGATTACAGGGTCGTAAAAAGAAAAAAAAACTACTGTTAAAACAATTTATAAAGGAGATTGTATGTTTATGTGTATAATTGGAGGTGAAATTATTTTGGCCATGTTTGTTCAAAGTACCTCACTCAGTCTGGTGCTCATTAAGCTAAATGGTTTACTTAGTGCTTTGGCCCCAGATGACCAATGGATAGTTGCCTTAACTGTATAGTTTGCAGCCATCTTTTGAGAGCATCTTGCCTTATTTTGTACAGACTGACATCCTATCACCTCCTGGTTTGTTTGCTTCTTACAGTAAGAAGGGAAAATCTGTCGTAGTCTTCCCCCATTTCTTTTCTCCTCCCCATTTCATCACCATCCAGCCATGCTTATTCAGAGGGTCAGGTGGAGGAGCTATGATACAGATATAACAGCTTCATTTTACAGTTGCTCTAGACTTCCCATCTCTTTGCTGATGGCTAGGAATGCAGGCTAATGTCAAATTAACTCTCCTATGGATGTGAACAAGGTAAGTAAACAGATGCCTAACCTTCAGTACGAGTTTAGTTAAAGCAGAGCCTAATTACATTTTGTCAAAGGTTTGGGTTTATATGATACACAAAGTCTTTAAATGAATGACTTAGTGCTTTTGAATATTGAAAACTGGAGGAAGAACTAAGACTTTAAGGTGACGCTTCCATTTCTAGAGAGAGCATGTAAAATGGTTGATTGCGTGGACTACTTCATTTCTGCTACCTCCCTAATGGAAGGTGTGGTCCTAGGGTTCATATGGCCTATGAACCCCTTTTTTTGTGGTCTACAGAGGCCCTGGAGATCACACTATCAAAATTTGGCAGCTAAGTATCAAATTGTGGAGATGGAAAGAAAGAAGAACAGAAAACCAAAGAAAGAGGTATAAGCTGTCAGATTGATTTAAACGTTTAAAAGCACCTTTTAAAAATGCTCTATCAAACCCTACTTCTTCTGTTTGCATGTCCTCACCATTTCAAGGCCTTGTCCACTGTAGCTCTCAGCTATTTTTTTTTTTTATTTTTTACAAAGGGTGGCCCAAGGCTATCAAAACATTGCCGACTTCTGGCTGATCTCCTCTCTTTGGCCCAGTCTCCTTCCTTTGCCCTTTTTCCATGTCCATTCCACATTTAACTTCTCTGGCTCCTTATTCTTTTTTCCAGCGTACCCATCTGGGTGAGGAGGAGAAGAAGAGGAGGATGGCTCAATTTCTCCAGATGGAGATCCCCAACTTTGGTAATAGCATCTTGGAATGCCTGAATGAGCAGCGGTTACAGGGGCTGTATTGTGATGTCTCAGTGGTGGTGAAAGGCCATGCTTTCAAGGCACACCGAGCTGTGCTGGCTGCAAGCAGCTGCTACTTCCGGGACCTTTTCAACAACAGCAAGAGCACTGTGGTGGAGCTTCCTGCTGCGGTGCAACCTCAATCCTTTCAGCAGATCCTTAGTTTCTGCTACACTGGCCGCCTAAGCATGAATGTGGGTGATCAGTTTCTGCTCATGTACACAGCAGGGTTCCTGCAGATCCAGGAGATTATGGAAAAGGGGACTGAGTTCTTCCTGAAGGTCAGCTCGCCCAGCTGTGACTCGCAAGGCCTGCACACTGAGGAGGCGCCTTCCTCTGAGCCACAGAGCCCTGTGGCACAGACATCCACCTGGCCTTCCGGCAATACGCCCTTACCCCTGGTCTCTCGTGTAAAGACAGAGCAACAGGACTCAGACTCTGTCCAATGCACATTTGTGGTTAAGCGGCTCTGGGAAAACAGCCAGAAGGAAGGGAATAGTGGTGGCAGTAATGGCAGCCGCAAAATGGCCAAGATCTCCTCCCAGCAGGAGTTGAGCGGGGGGAGCCGGCAGGCTCAGCAGCAAGTGCAGCAACAACAACAACAACAGGTCCAGCAGCAACAACAGCAACAGGTTCAGCAGCAGCAGCAACAGCAGGCAGCACTAACGGGGGGAGGTGGAGGGGCAGGCGTGGTCAGCGGCCCCAGTACTTCAGACCAGACAAGCCCTGGCACCTCCAGTGCTTACACCAGTGACAGCCCCAGTTCCTATCATAATGAAGAAGATGAAGAGGAAGATGCACCCGAGGAAGGCTCCGATGAGCAGTACCGACAGATCTGCAACATGTACACAATGTACAGCATGATGAATGTAGGGCAGACGGGTGAGTATCCCATGTGGACTGTTAAAAAGCGTTGTGACTGTTCTGCTTGCTTTAAGGCAAGGGAGTGTATTGGGCTCTATCCCTGTTTTGATCAGAATATTCACAGAGATGAGATGCAAGGGAGATCTTGTAGGATGGATAGTAAGGTTGGATGACAACAGAATCTTTGCATATTATCTGCTTAACTTTACATTTATTGCCAAAGCCGATACATGTTGCATATGTTCACTTCTGTTGTTTAAAAAGTGAGGTGTGGCTATGCGTCTCTGATTCATATGGACAGCAGAAATGTTCAGTAGCTATCCAGCTGGAGACCCAATTTGGTGTAGTGTTTAAGGTGCCAGACTAGAAATTGGGAGAATGTGAGTTCTAATCCTGTCTTAGTCACAGAACCAGCTGGGTGGCTTTTGGGCCATCACTTTCTCTTAGCCCTAGGAAGAAAGGAATGGCAAACCACTTCTGAAAAAGTTTGCCAAGGAAACTGCAAGGACTTGTCCAGGCAGTCTCCAAGAATAGGGCACAATAGGACACAAAAACAGCTGTTTTTGATTCCCAACGTGAGGGATGTTTGTGCATATTGCAGTTGACCAATATGAAACAAGTGGGTGTGTTCTGATACATTTTGTATGTGTTTCTGTGTGGGTTTGTTTTTATGTATGTGTGTGAGAGAGAAGTGAAAGAAGTGTGAAGCAATCCTGGGAAGGATTTTAAACTAGGAATAATTAGAAATAAATCTCCAAATATTAATACTAATGTCAGCCTAGAGGAATTGTTATGAATAATATTTATACAGTGGTAGTATATTTGAAAGTAACAGACTAACCAAGGCTTTGAGTCCATACTCTGAGGCCAACTTGCAGACCAAGTTACATGACCTGTATTTTGCTAGATAATTTTTTTCTACGGGTGACTTTTGTTCTCTTGCTCATAGAATTAAAATAGGAGGGGACAAGGTAAGTTGTCAAGGCGAACTCCCTGCTTAATGCAGGAAGCCAGTATCCATGACAAAGGGCTGTCAACCTCCACCTGAACACATCAAGTAAGGGACAGGGGCAGGGGCAACTGCAACGTTGAATATCAAACCAGAATGCTACGATAGTGATGATGGGAACTTGTGTCTTCTGGACATTTTCGTGGCTTCTCTACTCAGGGATTGGGAGATCTTCTGAAATACAAGTAATAAAAATATATACTGGAAAAAGAAATCATAGCAACATGTTTAAGCTTCGCAAAGTCAAGAGTTGTCATTTCTGCCTTGGTGACTTATAAACGCAACCAGCAGCCCTGCCCTCAAAGAAAATTCAGAAATACCAGAAATAGTATAGTGCAGAATATTCTTGTCACCTGTTGACAGGCCTGAGCTAGCATTCCTCTATAATATATACATTTGGGCCATACACAACTTGCTTGTTCATTTTCTACCCAAATCCAAGCCGTTCTCTCTTTTTTACCTAAAAGGCTCAATAGCCCAGCAGCCCAGTCTCGGGGGTTGACTGAAGGGACCTTACTGAGATTGGGCCAGCTTTATCTGTACAACTAGTAAGTCTTTCTCTATTTTAACTTTAATATTTTGGGGTTGCATCTTATCAGAGGTGCTTTAAGCATTCCATGTGATCTTTATAAGAGGCAACTTTCTTTCTTTTTCTTTTTCAGTCTTTGTCAAGTTGTTTCTGCTTCACAGCTGCTGCACCATATGTCCTTTATTTTTCATTAGTTTGTTTTTGTAGATAGCTTTAAATTATTGAATTGTATGATATCGTTGCTGAAAAAAATAGCATATGACTTACTTTTAAAAAATAAAGAATAAAATATGTATTGAGGGTCTAATCACTAGAAAAGCTGCAGTTTTCAGCCTCCCTGATTGCTTCCGGGTCTTTCAGCATATATTCTCCTGAAAAGTTTGTGAAATATTTTAAGAATATACCCTAGAAATATGGACAAGGAGGGTGAATAGCAATCTCTGCTTGAGATGAATAAACAAATCCAATGATAGTGGATTTTCTCCACCTGTCAGCATTGCACTTCTTTGCCTTCCTTGGAAGAAGAAGAGGTAGTTGTTGTGATTCCATTTTTTTTATATATATAAAAAAGGATGCAGTAATTTCTGAGCTCTTTCAATGACTTGCTTAAGAATACTCTTCAAGAGCAAGTTGCAAATGTAGTTGCAGAGTTCAAATATTTCAAAGAGAAGAATAGCCTTGGTACCTTCATTTCATATCTGCTCACCACTTTCTCCAATTTTCCTCCTATCCTTCCTTTTTTTCCCTTTTTTCAGCAGAAAAAGTAGAAGCACTGCCAGATCAGGTGCAGTCAGAGTCTCGCAACCGGATACGAGTGCGGCAGGACCTAGCTTCACTGCCTGCAGAACTCATCAACCAGATTGGAAACCGATGCCATCCGAAGCTATATGACGAGGGTGACCCAGCTGAGAAACTGGAGCTTGTGATAGGTAGGACTACTTGGGGTTGAAACTGATTTCAGTAAATAAGAAAAATCTTGCTTACCTCTTACATAAGATTCATTCTGTTCTTTGGGGGATTAATTTTTTGACTCAACGAAAAGCAGTCCTGATAATTATGTTACAATAGAGTCAAAATTTGAGCTAACATTATTTAAAGATGCCTTTAATTCCCAAAATTAAAGAAAGGAACGAATACAAGTAGTACTTAACTTGCGGCCACAATTGAGTCCAAAATTTATGTTGTTAAGTGAGTTTTGCCCCATTTTACAACCTTTCTTGTCTCAGTTGTTAAGTGACTCACTACGGTTGATAAGTTAGTAACCTGGTTGTTAAATTAATCCGGCTTTCCCATTGACTTTGCTTGTCAGAAGGTTGCAAAAGACGATCACATGATCTTGGGACACAGCAACGGTCATAAATATGAACCAGTTGCCAAGCATCTGAATGTTGATCACATGATCATGGGGATGCTGGAAACGTCATAACTGTGAAAAACGGTCATAAGTCACTTTTTTCAGTGCCGTTTTAACTTTGAACGGTCACTAAATGAACTGTTGTAAGTCGAAGACTACCTCTGTTGGTATTACCTGTTATGGCACCTTGTACATGTCAGCACTCCAAGCTGAATCCTGACAGTACATGTCAGAATACTGAACCACGGAAAAGAGAACTAAGGAAAATTAATAACAAGATAAAATTATGCATGTCTTTTTTCCACTGAAAGTCAGGGTTCCAAGTAACACCCCCAACCAAGTAAGACTCCGAGGCAATCAATTCTTCAAAGATCCATTTTATTGGAGATGTCATATTGGCACATCTGGGAAAATCCAAATCTGAAAGCTCTCGGGTTTTCCCCACCCAAAAGAAAGTCAAAGTCCCTTCCCCTGCACCCACATGTCCATCACATGGTCCAATCAATCCACTGTCCCAACTGAAGATGCCGCCCAGTCACGCCACTCCAGGTGCAGGCTGAACGTCCTTGACTCTCAGAGAAAAGAATGTTGTTATTGCTAAATAACTCTACCAACTCCATACAACCCCCCCCCTTCCACTTTCCCACAGCACTAAATGTGGCAGCCCTGAAGATCCAAAAGAAAAGATGGCATCTAGGGCTGACACTGAAATAGGTGTAACTGTATCTGTGAATATGGTCTCGGAGTCCAATCAGTTGTGAGGAATGTCAATATTTCGTCCTTATAGATATGCTTAATGGCATCAGTTAAAAATGACCTATAAAGAATCCCCATCATTACTCTTTAATATGTATAGTTTCTTAATGTGACATACTGTTAATCAGTCTTTATGGCTTTCCATTGTCTTACAAGGCACTGAGACACCACCTATTGATTGGTGGCCAGGACTGAGTAGGTAAAGAAGTGCCCCAGTTTAGTTAGTCATATTAGCAGCTCCGGCCTCTGTGCTCATTCCAAAAAGTTTACTCTATTTGATCTAAGGAATGGGTTTCCAAAATACAGGTTCCTTTCAGCCCAGCAAAATAATCATTTTGCAAACAATTCTATGTTTAGAATTTCAAAGCTCTTGCTTGGGTTTGATTTTGTCCTCTGGATATCTGTAAGCCACTAAAATTCCTAGCCACAGATATGACTCCCAAACAGATCATGTACCGTATTACAGAACTCATTTGTGTAACTGACTTGGTTGGATCAAAGTATCAAGTGAAGTGGTCTGTTTGCCAAACCACTGGATGGCATTACAATATCAGAATCGGCAAGAAATGGGATGAATCTCACCTTAACCGTATTATCTTTTGCCCACTACATAAAGCTTTTGACATGGTACTTGACAAGATGCTATATTGGCCTGTATACAGTTTGAATGTACACAACAGGCTTTGTTTCTGTTCAGGTACTAATGTGTACATCACTCGGGCACAGTTGATGAATTGCCATGTTAGTGCTGGAACACGGCACAAAGTGCTTCTCAGGCGGCTACTAGCATCCTTCTTTGACCGGTGAGTAAATGAGCTTCTGTGCTATGGAGAAATAAGTATGTGGGTGTGGATGTCTCTTCCTGTGTGTTTACTCCTTCTCATCCCAGTGTTCCTTTCTGCTCTGGAGATGTTGTCCCAGGCTCAAGGAACAAGGCAGGAACTGAGACTCAGATAAAGACAGATAGTATTCAAGTGGACAAAATTAGCTATTAGAGGAAGAGCACAGTAAGACACAGTGTGTAATAACATTTTAACTGCCTTCTTACCATTGCTAGGAACACCCTTGCCAACAGCTGTGGCACTGGAATCCGTTCCTCTACCAATGACCCCAGCCGGAAACCTCTCGACAGCCGAGTGCTGCATGCCGTGAAGTGTGAGTGTCTCTTCAAAATATTTGTATGGGAGGGTGAATAAAATATAGGAGCAAACTATACTTCCCACTTGAAAGAAAGGGGGTACCTAGGAAATCTAGCTAGCATGTAATCTCTTTGAGTTATTAAAATCTATAATGCTTATATACCATACTGATAAAGGTAGTGCCAGATTTAAAAGTTTGAAGTTAGTCCTTTCTCCCAGTTCCTGCTGAAGCTTTAACTTGGCCCTGACTCTTTGCAAGCGTGAGTAGGTCTTGGACAGTGGTGGAATTCACATTTTTTTACTACCGGTTCTGTGGGCATGGCTTGGTGGGCATGGCTTGGTGGGCGTGGCAGGGGAAGGATACTGCAAAATCCCCATTCCCTCCCCACTCCTGGGGGAAGGATATTGCAAAATCTCCATTCCCACACCACTCTGGGGCCGGCCAGAGTTGGTATTTGCCGGTTCTCCGAACTACTCAAAATTTCCACTACCAGTTCTCCAGAACCTGTCAGAACCTGCTGAATAGCACCCCTGGTCTTGGGGCTGGAAACAGGCAAAGAGCCATGGGAACATTCCCAATTGCTGCTATAGCAACCATGATTAAGGTGTCCTTCATTTTCTTCCTTCAGTTTATTGCCAGAACTTTGCCCCAAACTTCAAGGAGAGTGAGATGAATGCAATTGCTGCTGATATGTGCACAAATGCACGACGTGTTGTCCGTAAGAGCTGGATGCCTAAACTGAAACTACTGATGGCCGAAGGCGATGCCTATACAACCTTCATCAATGACAGTGGCAAAATGGAGCCAGACATCATGGGTGTGGAGCACAACTTTGAGACCAGCAGCCATGATGGGGATGCAGGCACCTCAGCCGAGGGCCTCCAGTGAAGTGTGCCCACCTCTTTTTCCAGGCGATGGTTTTTAATTTCCTAATTTGATTTTTTTTTTTTTGTGTAGAATCGTTTTCCACATTTTCTCATTTTCTTTTTATTATTGTTGGTTTGTTTTTTGTTTTTGTTTTTGTTTTGGCAGAGGGGAAAGAAAGCATTGTGCTATCTCCTTTTTTAAAAACAAAGATGCTTCAATTTTGACCTTTCTTCCTCAGGCACTACAAGTAGTTTGAGCTCAGAGGAGACCCTGCTGCTGCTGTTGCTACTGCACTGGCAGTTCCGACTGGCATTTCTCCTCTCCCAGCCCCTTCTTTTGTGACTGTTTTGATAAAAAAAAATATTTTAGTGGGAGGAAAACAACCAAATCCACTTGCAAATACACTAAGGAAGTAATGTCCAGAACACTACCTGTTTCCTCCATCATATGTTTGTTGTCTCCAGTTTAGGGCTATAACTTGGGCTGACCATTACTAAGTCTTTCCTTTCTAGAGAATGGGAAACACGAGCAGGAAAGGGACTGATCCTAACATTCTTGGGCTGTCACCTTTGCTCCTCTCAGTTCCAGTTCTGCCTCTCCCCTTCCATTCTTGCTTAGGTACACTTAGGTTTTAGGCAAGGAGACAGTTCCGTTCCTTTCATTCTTGGTATCCTCACAACTTAAGTATACCTGCATGCATGCACACTAATGTCTGCTTTCACGCCTCTGAACCTATGCACTTTCTCCAACTGTGAAACACACCAATCTGTCCTGTCATTTGGACCACTCTAATCTCCTGAATTAATGTATCACGTAGGACACTATGCTTGTTGCCTTTTTATTGGCTCAAAGCTCAGAGCCAGTACAGAATACACTGAACTTAGAGCTGAGATTACTACTATCCTCTAACATAGTCTTCACTTCTTCTATGCCAGCTTCTTCTCTGAAGTGGTTTCTTTTAACACAAAATGTGTCTGCAGGTTACTCAGTTTTCAGGCAGTTTGCAATATCGGACATATATCCATGCAGTCTACATAGGGCTCTTTCTCCAGGAGCTAATTATAACAGGTATATTTGTCTGTCTTACTGCTGCCATAACTGGAAATGTTTTTAGAATTTGCTTTTAAAATACTTTTCACTAAAGGATCATTCCCCTCCACTACATGCTTGTGGATTAGAGAGCAGAATAAGAATTTCTTATTCAATCCTTTCTCCCACTTCAGATAGTTTGCCAAAGGCAAACATGAAGTTTACAAAACAGTTTTTGATGGATGAGACAAAGCCAAGGAAGAAAGCATCATTTCCTTAATCCAACCAGTGTTACATGTTCACACCAGCATGTGTGGATATTTCAAACCTCCAGACAGCTGGAAAGAATCTTTACTGAATGGTTGAAAATCTCCAAAAAGTAACTAATTACAATATGAAACCTTACCTTTTGTTTTTCCCCACTAAAGGCCAATTTCATATTAATATGGCTCCTGAGTGATGTTTGACCCAGAAAAAAGGACTGCTGGTTGGATTCCATCTTGAGATGGAAAGTAAGTAAGTGGGCAAACCAGGAATTTTAGGAAACCTCCTCTCCTGCCTTTTTGTATTTCTGTTGACAGGATTATCATACAGCTATCAGACAGCAGTCAATTATACTGAAAGAATCTCTCTCTTCCTTGGAAATCCTGGGATACTGAAGTAGTTATGCTTGATGGCAGTCGGGCCTTTATTCTTCCATAAGACAGGCGTTCCAAACAATCCTTTGTGCATTCATGATAGTTGTTGCCAGACACTTTCTAAGCCATCCTTTGAACCAATTAAGACCATTCTCCACAACTGGGAAAAGTGTGGGGAGGAGGGGGGAGAAATCTATTTAATAAAGGAAGCTAAAACTGGAAATCTTGAAGGATTTGTCTTTCCATGAAGACAAATTCAGGGCATGAATAATGTTACATCTTTCTCCAAAAAAGATTACAAAGGCTGGAGCATTTTAAAAATAATTCCCAGAGTTTAGAATTATTCCAAATAAGATGGGATGACAGTAGCCTGGACTCTAGTCTGCCCAGCATTCTGAAAAGCTGCAGTTAACCTGTTGGACCCAATGACAGTTTCGCTAGCATCTGCTTTCACATGAAGGCATTAACACGTGAATTTATCTTTAAACTGAACCAAAACTGGCCTGGAAAAAGTTTTCCTTTTCCAAAGAATCTCAACAGTTATAGCTGAGTCTCAGACATTGTCTGTTTATAAAGCAAGTACAGTGTAAATCTTAAAAAAAAAAAAAAACAATTAAACCACTTAACTCTACTGGTTGTATTTCAGCAGGGGTTGCAAATTTGAGATTCAACCAGTCTTAGCTAAGGGGATGTACATTTATTTTGCATACGTACATTTGTACATACATGTGTATGTTCTTTATCTGGAAAGGGCTCAAAATCAACTCAGATCTTGTTTCAAGAGATACACACATTCAGGTCCTGGTTGACAAGGGGAGACAATTTTCATGCCACCATCTAGTTTCAGAGAATCCCTTGGTACATTTATATTTGTAACTGTGGGGAAACACAGTTCTAAATTATTTCATGAATTGATACAGCTCTAGATGAATTTCACTGTGTTGATATATATTCCTACTCTAGATAGAACACTAAGAATGCCACAGTGAGCCCACTTAGCTGGGAATAAGTGTGAATAGTACAGCTGACTGAGCACAATGAGACCTTTTTTGCATACCTTGATGGAACATTCACCCACCATCTGTGTGAGTGTGAATGTGAATGTACCAGTCTTGCCTGAGAAGTCATGTGGGTGGATTTCCCCCCTTTTAATATACTTCATGTGCATGTCCTACTTTGCTCAGAAAATAGCTGCTTTGTACTTCAAGGCATGTTGCTGGTTTTCCTTGGTTAGAATAGGCAATCTTGTTCATTACTGGCTTTGGTAAGTCCACGACATTTTCTAACCCCGGAGAAGGTGGGTGGAGGCAAAGAGAAAGACGAGTACAGCATCTAAAGAGGTATAAAGTAATGTTCAAATTGTAAGGATATAATTGTGAGATTTTGAGCTGAAACAGCCAGGCCAGATGCAGAGGATCTGATTACTTGAGTTCTGGTCCAGGAGTCTGCATTTGATTGGAGATGTTTTCAGAAAAGTTATTGTCCCAGTTTAAATGTAGATAAATCTGCATTATAAACCTAAAGTATTATACTGATTTCCTTCTTTTACTGATTTTATTCTTGTAATTCCATTAAGGAATCCAGAGATTACACTTTTTGTGAATTTGCAGGTAGTTCTGTTTTGTCTGTTTTTCTCAGAATTATAATTCAGGTGCTGCTATTTTTAGAAATCCATGATGAAGTGCACAAACTTTGTGGCATCCCACTACCTGCCCTGCCCAGTGACACTATGAGCATTGGCTTTACTATAAAGAAATGGCTCTTCCAAGATCTCGAAAGTTCATTATTAACATTAACTCTAATTCACACTTGACTGCTTTCACTTTCTTCCAGATCCTCTTTTCTCTTTCCTACTAGTTTATTTTATGCAGGATACCTACCTGCTACCTAGGATGCAATTTACCCAGTGCTTCTATGGTACTATAGTCAGTTATATAACAAACCCCACTCACTTCACATCTGATTAGTATTTTTCCTGGAAAATGGAAGAGACAGAGTTAAATTTTTTAAAAATCATATACATTTTCTAGAAACCAAATAGGGGTATAGCTCATTATTTTCTTACACTACAATAATCTTTAATCATATTCTAGATGAAAAAGGTGTGTAATGGATGGTATTTAAAAGAGAGGTAAATGATACAAAATTTTATTGGTATGGTTGGTATATGTGTGTGAGAGAGAATTATAATAATAGTCTCCACCTGAATTCTCAAACGGTTTTAGGAGAAAAATTAATCAGCTGTCACTTTTGAAAACTGGCTTTGTTTAAACAATGGAAAGAATATGAGCATTGAATGAACATTGCATAGTTAGCTGGATTGCAAGAAAAAGAAAACTAGGTATCTAATCAAGAATGCATGTGCATTGTTGAGGAGAATGCCGACCTGCATCACAGTGCTTCTTTAAGTCATACATGGAATTATAGGGACGAATATTGCAGTATGAATAGAGATACATATCCAGGTCACAGTTTTTATAGGAACATCTAATATAGAACAATTGCATGCACATGAGTTCCTATTATCACATTAATGCTTGCGTCTATCTCTCACCCATGCTGCCACCCATGTTGTTGCATGTAATATAGAGGTTGACCAATTATATTTACCAGCTATTCTTTCATGAACATGAATGTGATTCTAATGAACAGACTCTTAAAATAAAACAGCTGTGGTGCCGGTAGTAGTAAACTCTTAAAATACTTTTCCCCAGACAAAAACCATGCCAGCTTTTTCTTCAATGTGCATTAATCCTAGCCTTGCCATTTTCTACTAGTACCACTCCCAATTCCTGAACTCTTGTTTATATGCTCCAATCCAGCTGCACAGTAGACTCTTAAAATTCTAAGCTTTTGTCCTTTTTTTCTACTGTTCTCCTTGGCACAGTATTTCTGATAGGTTCGCTTCTCTTCCCTAACCACATAACATAACATTTTTGATTTGAAAATGCAGAGGAATTAAGAGATTGTAATGGCATAGACCAGTGTTTCCCAAACTTGGGAACTTCAAGATGTATGGACTTCAACTCCCAAAATCCCACAGCCAGCCATGCTGGATGGGGAATTCTGAGAGTTGAAGTCCACACTTCTTAAAGTTCCCAAGTTTGGGAAACACTGGCATAGACTTTTTTTGCATAAAAATGCATAGAAGTTCATACTTCTTTCTACCATCTTGACTCCAAACTAAAATTGGAAGACTTATTCTTTAAATTCCACTCTGAGTTGGGGATACCTGCAGTTGAACCAGTAAATATAACTTTACCACAACATATTGTCTTCTGTGGATAAAGTACCATAAAACAGTGAAACAACATCCAAATTCCTTCATTGGTTTTTTAAAGCAAAAAATGTTGCAGTGACAACAGTATTCCTACAACATAAATGTGTATCATGCATTCATCCCCTTCTCAGTAATCTTGAGCAGAGTTACTTGGATGTAAGTAGTAACATTATTAGTCTTCAGTTTTGACGAAGTGGGAAGATTAATCCCCTTTCAACAATTGGCTTTTCTCAGTAACCCTGCATGTAGACAATGGATTTCTTGCTACCAATAGTGACAAGAAACCAGCTGTTTCAGGCGAGCCAACTGATCAGAATAATCAATTAACAAGCAGGAAAAGGAGGCAGGGCTTTTACCATAGTTGTCCATCTTACACTGAAGAAATGAAATTTATGAAGAATACAGTTTTATCCATATTCATTGGATACCTTCTTCTGAAAGAGGTTTCTAGTATCTGTAGCTTCCTCCCACTTTTCTCAGCCACCAAAGTAAGTATGATGTTGGAAAAGATCAAAAAGAAAGAGTTAATAAGGTTTGTACAAGAAGTGTTTAGTAGATCATAATTCTCTGATCTGTCATGGCTCCAAGCGGAAAGTAACATTTAGATTATGAAAACTAAGAATAACTTGCACTGGGATGAAACCAGTTCTGGAGGCAAAATAAGAACAGGAGACCTAGATCTATGTTCTCCCCCCCCCCCATATTACATTGGCCTCAAAAGTACATAAAAGTTTATGGAGCTTCCAAGGTCAGAGCAATCCATAATTGGAAATAAAATTGCATCCATACATCTGTCAATGCAGGGCACGTATAACTTTAATACATTTTCAGAGGCATGCACAACTTAATGTTCAGCTGAATTTACTTTATCTAGAATGCTTGCTTCTCATTCTTTTACCCAAGAAGGTTTGTTATGTTTTGTAGTATCATGTGCATTACCGCATCACTCACTGGTTAAACATTTTGCAGTCCTTGGTACTTCCACTTTGAATTGGAAAAGACAGTTCTGGGCAAGGTGTGCTCAAGCTGTGAGTCAGGAAGCAGCTATTTATGTCTCTGTCTTTAGTCATCTTACTGTAGTTGGGCGGCCTTGTAAATGAAATAAATAAATTGGTATGGGCCCAGCCTTTGAGACTGATAAAGAAGATAGGAGTTAAGGCAGAATCTGCTTTAGGAAGATGACACTTTTGAGGAAGTGTCGTGACAAAATGAAATATATGGTAGGTCAACCTCTTCTATCCCTCTCTTTTTGACCATCAAATTTTGCACTGACTTTCACCATTATACTTTGGGAGAACTCTGAAATCTGCTTTGAGTTCAGAGATTGAGAGAGCAAGAGAAGTGTAGATTGCACATAAGCCTTGGCATTTTTAAAAATCTTGGCACGAAAACCGGGGTTTTTTTGATGTGGGGAGCGAGGGGAAGGGGATTGTGCAATATTAGTGGCACCTACTGAGGAAATGCAACCATTTCTTGTTACGATTCTTGGGACACCTGACTTATTCTAAGAAAATAAAAGAAAGGCACCAATTTTAAGTGAAAAAAGAGCATACACTAAAAAGAGAAAAGCACTGATTTTAAGTGAAAAAAGAAGAGCATACACTATTTCTTTCCTGTTTACATACTTCAGAGTTCATTGGGGCCTTTGAATAGGTGCCAAGGGGGTGCATATAAACTGGTGAAGTAATTCTGGTGGAACATAAGCTAGTAATTCTATTTACACTGGAAGACAATTTGAATAGCATCTTGCCACGCATGTTTCCTGTAATAGACTTATTTTATTGGCAGCAGATGTGATCGCTTTTGGAACCTTCTAGGAGAAAAGGAAAAAAAGTTGTACATTGCTTGTTTTTCTTACTGCCTTAGAAGAGTTGCTGTTGCAAATGTTGTAAGCTGGTCTGTCTTCCAAGACAGAGCTGCCAGCTCAATTTTTAAAACGGCGAGTTACAAGGGAGAGGAGTTCTGAAGTCTGGGCAGACCAAGGGCCTTTGGGACTGTAGTCTAATCCGCAGAGGTCCACTTTGTTGCAATTCATATTCTTTGTCTGGTCTCATAGATGGTAGCTGAGATTGTAGCCAGGAGGACATTCAGCACCTGCTTTCTGTAATAGGAAATATATTCACCCACTTGGCATACTTAGGAAAAAATCTGATGCCCACATTTAAATCCCAGAGGATCTCAGAAGATTCAGCTGGACTCCTCTTTGTTGAGTCTTTTTCCAATCTTCTTGGGAATTTCTTCTAGTGGGCATATTTGCATCTTGGATGTGCTTTCTCTAAACAATGGAAAGAACACATTGCGGAGGGGATGGGAGGCCTGACTTTTGTTGTATCCATTTTTGTCATCTTTTATTTTCCTTTTGACATTTATATGCTGGTCTAGGACCATAATAGACATTTGATTTGTCATTTTTTTCCTTAACTAAAGCAAACAAATCTTTTTTAAAAGGACAAAAATGTATACGGAAAGCACTAACAAAGCCTGATTATGTAACCTCTGTGCAGATGCAGCATGGACTCTTTTCTTCCCCTTCCAGGCGCTTTGGGTTAATGCAAGCAGCTACTCCAATATATCAGTACCTCTCCCTTCCCTGCCCCTTGTAAAATCCTTTCAGAGAGGAGAATCGATCCTTTAAAATACAAAATAACAATGGCAAAAACTTCCTTTTCCCACCCATAAGCCCATCCCAGGTCCCTCAGCACCCCACGCTTTTACCTCTGAACTTTCCCCTTCCCCCCCACCCCGGATAATGCCAGTATTTGTTCTGTGTTATAAGTGCCAAGAAAAATTTTGTGACTCCTCATCCCTGTGACCTGAGAGTATCAAGAATTGCACATTAACTACTGTAAAGATAAAAAAAAAAAAGAATTCAGAAATGTTAATAAAAAAAAAAGTTTGTAACAATTGTGTCCCTTGCTATTTCATTAAGTTCATTAATACTCTGAGATGATCTGGGATAGCTTTGCCCAAACTTACAGACTGGATTTATTTAATAATGAATTTAAGCCTTGCAGCATCCTATTTCTATGTAATAAAGTTAACACAATCATTAATGATTCTTCAAATTCTATGGTCAAAAGTACATCTGTTAAAATGGACATGGTGATCCAGTGGAGGCCTCCCTCTGGAAATGGGGAACAATTTTTAGCATCTGCTTTTCCCTAACCCCTACCTGGAAGATTCTTTGAAACGGTACAGGAAGGTGTCCTCCAGCCATCTGCTCTGCCAATATACTGAGAAAAATCTCTAGAAGAATGTCTTCAGGAATATTTCTTGCCTACAAACTTTTATTTTGTAAAAGTTTTGCAAAACATGATGCATGGTGTATATGTGTGTATGCACGCAACACGGGCATGTCAAATTTTTCAACTTTCAATTACCAAACATTCGGGGTGCTCAAAAGTTGTGACATGCCTTGGGGATTGTAAAGATTTTTTTGGTTACTTTAATATAATTTAGATGTGCTTGGTAAGTAACTACATAAATATCGTAATTTTTTAACATTTTGTTTCATTTCGCACATGCAGACCTTCAAGTCAAGTTTTTGACTTCTGGCAACTGCCTGAATTGGTCCCTGCAGTTTTCTTGGCAAGATTTTTGGGAAGTGGCTTGCCATTGCCTTCTTCCTAGGACTGAAGAGAGTGGCTGGTTCAAAGTCACCCATCTGGCTTTGTAACTAAGGCAGGACCGGAACTTACGGTTCCCTGGTTTCTAGCCTGATGTCTTAACTAAGGCATCAAATTAGTTCTTCCTGGTTATTCCGATTGCTTTGGTATGCTTACTCTGCTGAAAATGGGAGCTAAATGTACAGTTTTGTACAGTATGTAGTTGGTGGAAAGCTGCATTGAAAAATTGGCATTATATATTTACAAGTATATACATCTTTTGGCTCACCTTTGTGTGAGAAAAATATCCTACATTTGACGATGAAGCAAATACCCGAAAAGTTTGTATTGCTATGAATTGTGGGTGTCAGCATGTGGCCCATCAGTGACTGCCCAACTGCATCTTCCAGTTGCATAGCCAACACTAAGGGACATTGCCGGTTAAGGTTAAGCAACACCTGAAGAGTCACAGGTTACCCACCCTTTCTGCAAGTGGGATTAAATAGAAACATTCTGGGATTAAATAGAAACATTCTTTAATATACTATCTTCTGTGAAAGTCTAGCAGAGTAGCTACTAAAGTAGTTATTTATTTAAAAAATTTAAGCAACCAATAGCTGAACTTCTCTAGGTGGCTTACAGTAAATGGTGGAGACTCAAGGCATATGACTAACATGAATTTACAGAATGGTCTATAACAATAAAGCATCAGAGGACCTACATATATTGAGGTCTCCATAGTCAATTGTGTTTTCGTCAACATTTTCTTACCACTTTTGTATCCGGCATCTGTAGATAAAGCTGAAGACAAGGTGAAACTGATTATATCAGACAAAGCCATTCAATGTTCATTCTCTTAGAGGTGTAGCAATCCTGTCGATTCCTCCCCACATCAATAAAATAGTCCAAAACAGGTGCTTTACATACAAGTATAAAATATTTATTTTTTAAAAAAAAAATAGTTTTAACATTGTTTTCTAAAAGGGGACAGGCAGAAGATAGATCCAATTATTTGGATAATTTCAGCAGCACAAGAATTCAGAATACAGCAGCCAAAACTAGTTGAAAAAAGAGCAAGTACATTGATAAGTCAGATTTGTTTTGCCTAGTCCAGAAGTATCACCATCAGTCACATCTTGATGCACAGTGCTGCAATCTACATTTACATAATAACAAATGTTTTTTATCTCCCAATTTTTAGAAAACAGTTAACCATAGGGATGGAGGATCGAGAGGTGGTGTTTGGTTTCATTAAATATTTAAATAGAAATACAGTTTTAGATCATCTTCGTCCCTTATAATTTCATCAAGTATTTCATCAACTCAACAAGCAGAACATACTGTTATCCTATCTAATTCTTCCACCCTTTTTGATTGGTTCGACTGAAAAATAGATAACCCTTTAAGTCAATTGTGCTTCATCAGATACATTTAATGCAGAGATAAATTACACAGCTACAGAGTTGGTATAAAGGAATTGGATATTTAAGACTAAAAACAGAAAATAAACACTTCTGCTTATTTTTTTCTAAGCTCGTGACCCAAAGAGTGGGTAGAGCATGATCATATTTAAGAAACAGGTATGAAAATCCAATATTTCCCAAGTAGGGCAAAAAAGGCAGTAAAACAAATTCCCATTCTAAAGTACAGGAATGGGCTGTAAGAATAGCTTTGTGAGGCACAAGGAAGAGCTGCAGTTTACCTAATGGTCTGATAAATGAAATCTGAGCCCAAAACAGAAGTGCAATTTGAGAAGGCTTCAGGATTATCCCTCCCTAGTTCTATGGAAACGGCAGGGCACGGTGGGAAAGGAGACATACTTTCAGACTTGCAAGAGTCTATTAATGTAAGCTTAGAATAAAAATAGTATTAGCATTCATTATTTTGGTTTCCTGGTCTGGACTACCTTGATGAGTTGACAAGTACCAACAAGCAGAATCCTCCCTTGTCACAAACCTGTAGCTCCTAATAGTTAAAGGACAACAGTGTGAATACAAGGGAGGGAAGCCCAGTGAAAATCCAACATTCTTGTCATTGTCCTATGTCTTCACTAGCCCTCACCCCATATAGGACATAAAGCCATGGTGGCTTCAGGCTTTCCACATGAAAGGAACAGGGTTGGTGGCATCTTTTCCATTTTCCCTATGTTCATCTGTCAGTTGGCCACAGAGCAAAAAGAAGGATCAGTATCACCACACCAGTGATGACCAATAGGCAGATGATGCACCACTGACGTCTTTCTGATGGAGAAAGAACAAAGAGAGATGGTCTAAGACAGTGAAGGAAGGCCAACTCAACTGGAAAGTTATAATCCACCACCAGGGGGACACAAGGGCCTGGTGTTTGGAACGAAGCGCAAAAATGGGAAATAGGTGTACTCTTAAAATGGATTTATAATATATGGGAAGCTGCATTCACATCGAACCTTACAAACAAATGTCAATCGGTTATGTATACAAATGCCTACACATTCTTTGACCCTAATTCACTACTAAACACAATCCCATTGAAAGAAAGGATTTTGATGCATTAGCAGTTTTTCAATATGCCAGACATTAGTTATTAGGCATGTAGTAAAGAAAATGAAGAGTAGTGGTTGTAGTGGTTAAAGCATCAGGTTAGAAACTGGGAGACTGTGAGTTCCAGTTCCCCCACAGGTAAAGCCAACTGATCAATCTTGGGCCGGTCACTTTCTTTCGGTCATAGGAAGGAGGAAATGGCAAACCATTTCTGAAAAACCTTGCCAAGAAAACTGCAGGGCTTTGTCCAGTCTCTGACAATCAAATATGATTGAACAGAAAGGGGAGGGGAAACAGAGAAAACACCAGTATCCTGGCATTAAACTCCAGAAATTATCCTATTCAAAGGAATTTGGTTACTTGATTGATATATGTAGTGGGGGACAGGTGAGCTAACCTGCAACTCAGGTTATCATAGATAGCAAGACTATCGGGGACATTACTGGACAGATATTTTTGTAGATATAGAGGGATACAAGCTCAAAGATTGTGTATATATTTTACAGCATGCCCTAATTGCTATTATTAATTTAATCCCAATTTGTACAAAATAAAAATAAAAGCTGTCTATGACTGATTCTGGATTTGAACTGAAATTAAGAGAATGTTCAGCACAAATCAAAGTGCAATACTGGCCTAAGAGGAACAGTTTATGCAATTATGCTCTCGCAGTCCCTTATTTTTTCTGTTCCTGAATCCAAATATTGATCCATTTTTCTTACAACTGTTCCTTTGACAAGAGGCCTAAGGTCATAAAAAATATGATCTTAAAATGAATGCTCATTCCAGGTTATGCTCACTGGCTCATTTGCTGAATCAAGGGAGAGGGGGGAAAAAATCTGACCTTGAAACAGTCACAGCCCAACTTATTAATGGAATTGTTAGAAGAACACACTCTGCATCACCTTGAGTTCCTGATCAAAACTTAGGATATAAACCAAATCGATCAATCAATGTTTGTCAGTGTACTTAAAGAGCTGTGAATTTATGAAGGCCAGTATCTCTATAAACTTTTAATGCCTACATGTGCTCAAACTAAACAAACTAGGTCTAGGCAATCTGCAGTCCAGAGAGTAACACATTCACTGGCCTTTGTTCACACTGACTGGAATTAATTATCCAAAACATCTGGAATGCAGCAAATTGTCTATTTCCAATAGAAAAGGAAAACAGTAGGAAAACTGGGCATCTAGTAATGCCAGACGGGGTGAGATTCAGCAGCTCCTTTAAACAGTTCTACAATGAAAAGAAAGCCCAGTGAACTGGAATGAGGTGGAAGCAATTTTATTCCATGCAAATGGACAGGTCAAGATAAACCATAAAGCCCTGCCTCTTACCACGGGCCATGTGGGAGACTCTGCCCATCTTTTTGAACACCCCATCTATGCCGCTCTGGGTGCTGTCCATCTCGTGAGCAAAGTCTTCTAGCATTCTAGAAAGTCAGCAAATGCATCATCACATGGCATCAGTAGTTTCTAAAGCAGCAACCCCATACTTAAAGCTTGAGAACCTTGTTCCCCTCCCACTTGGTCACAAGGCATGAAGTTAGCAGCTAACAATAATTCGCTCTGTTGCTGGGAATTTTCAAAATATTTTTTATTCCTAATACAATTTGGGATCTAAGAGATGGAACTGTACCCCAAAAGACATATTCTACATTGAGGAAATAGGGGCCCAAACTGATTTGTCTCCAATAGAATAAGAGACGAGAATTATTTTTAACTGCCAGTATGAATATCAATCATGGTTGATCTGCTAATGTTTGTGTATAAAATGAGATGCAGCACTTTAAGCTGAAGAACACCAGCAGAACATTCTGACAGAAGATGGTAAGAGAGAGGATAGCAGTTTTTGCCTTAGTCTTGCTTACATTATGGGATTCGCCAGGATTGCATATTGTTGGACCTTCAACTATTGTTGAACTGAAAAGAATTCTTAATTCTAGGTTAGCAGTCATTAATCTGATCTCTGATCTGCTTAAGAGTATGTACCCGGGGCTCATCTGTTGCCATCATACTCACCAAGACATGGGCTTTCTGTAAGTCTGAATGAATTGTTTCAAATGTTCCAGCACTGCTAGACAATGTCATATGGAAAACAGATCCAAGCAAATCCAATCAATTCCACTACCCCACCTTTGCTACCTGGACTCACATAGTTTGTTCATCAAGTTCCTCTCCAACCTGCCCCGACATGTGCCTCAGCACAGAAATGCTGCCAGAGACCAGCTCCAACTGTTCATCCTGCTCCTCAATGATCAACTATCATGGAGAAAAGAAGGCATCAGAGCATTTTTTTGCAGGAAAAAAAAAGACAGCAGCAACATCCACAGGAAACAAGAGATCTACAGAATTTTCAAATATAACAGAGATCTCCTGTCAAAAATGCAACTGTGTGATGCACCCAACACCATAAGAATTCTTGCATCCTTATGGGCCAAAATCTTTATAAAGAGAATTCAGGAAAAAAGGAAAGGAATTAGTGTTTATAATAGTACTCCACTCAACAGTTTGAACCATTGCATTTCTCACATCCATTGCATTTCTTTTTCAAATGGCTGTTGAAAAAATGGGTACATATACATGCTTTTCTCAGTTCAGTCACAACACTGGGACTATTGCTATTTGTTCAATAAGTTAAAACAGCAGTTTGGAAGAAAAATAAAGAAAGCAGGCAAGCAGCTAATTCTGGTTCTGAAACATGTTTTCTTTTTTTACGCAAATTTCAAAAATACAAGTGTGTATTGGTATCTTACTTTGCTTTTATTAAACTGACGGTTACTATTCCTGTTCTACTGATGGGGAACTGATATTCTAAACATGCTCACAAGACAAGGTTGGAACCCAGAATTCTAATTAAAAAAAAAAAAGTGCAAACTATCATTACTTCCATTCAAGGAACTTTGCTATTAGTTGTCCAATAGGAAGAGAAAAATAATGTTGAGAGATGCAATCAAGCAGAGTGGCATGGATGTTTAAGGCCAACAAGCATTGTTTATGTTAGAGCTCATACCTCTATACATCTGTGCTATATTTTTACCCCTAGAAATATAAAAAGTAGAAGTCCCCTTTAGTCTCTGTAGAAAAGGAGCTGATTTGTGAAAATCACTAGCTTGATTGGGATGGTGTTCATCTTCTCACCTTCTGGTGCAACTGCCGCTCTTCCAAAATATGTGAATCAGCTGCTGACACCTTCTCTGCACTCAACAGCCCACAGCGGTCCCTATCATCCACCAGCTTCCACAGAAAAAGAGGAGAAAAGAAAAGAGAAAAATCTGAGTAAGACAAGATTCTAACTGCTTCAAGGAAAACCATGAAACATATAAGTAGCAACAGTGAATTAGAATGGAGTAGGAGAATGAACTTACTAGGTTACGCTTCTGTAGAAAATAACATTTCTTGAATTAAAAATAGGCTACAGGTAATAAAATCCTTGGCATTAACCATATATACCATGTTTTCCCAAAAATACAACCTACCCCAAAAGCAAGCCCTAGCTTGATTTTTACATGGGCACCCAATATAAGCCCTACCCCCCCCAATAAGCCCTAGTTAAGACCCCACCCAGTTTGGGATGCACTGGGTGGGGCAAAGCACACGGGGAAAAATTAAGCTAGGGTGGGGATGGGGGGTGGAGCTGCTCTACTTACCAGGCCTCACCTACCCCCACACCTGCCTTGCCTTGCCAGCCCACTTCTTCTGCAACCGCTTGTTGCTGCTTGCCCTTGGCCTCCGTTTCGCTGTCAGAGGCCTCCAAGAAAGGCCTCTGCAGATGAAAAACAAGGTCCAAATTGACATGAATGATGCCCTTGGCCTCTGTTTCACCATCAGAGGCCCTTCAGGAAAGGATCCAGAGCTCTGTTATCGGCTGCAGAGGCCTTCTCTGAAGGGCCTCCTGACAGCGAAAAAGAGCCCATGGGGCACCACGCACATTAATCCAGAGCCTGTTTCTCAGCTGTAGAGGCCTTTTCTGAAGGCCTCTGACAATGAAACAGAGCCCGGGGTGATGCACACAAACGGCGACAAGCAGCCACAGAAGAAGTGGGCTGACAGCGGGCTCCTGCTGAGCAGGGCTGTTGGTGCCACCACGAGGTGATCAGTGGAAGACTTCTCCTGAAAATAAGACCTGGTGCCTTTTTTTTTTTTTTTTTTTGCAAAAAATATATATAAGACCAGGTCTTATTTTCGGGGAAACATGGTAGACTAAGGCTTCCGTTTCAATTGTTATATTATTATTGTTAAGTTTATTTGCTGTTTATCTTGCCATGTGGCTACTCTAGGCAGCTCACAACAATAAAAAAACAAACAAATAAAAAGGAAGCTTCAACAAAATAAAAGTAAAATAATAGAACAATAAAGAAAAAGAAAGCATAGAAAATACAAGGATATGATTAGTTAAAAAAGATGGATGAGTGGGGAGCTGGGGGAGGGGAGGTGGCATCTGCTATCAATTTAGCAGCAACCTCCAGAGTAGAACTCCCCCATTGGTTCCCCAGGCCAATTTGCAGAGCCAGGTCTTTAGGCTGTTAGGAAAGATAGGATGTTGGGGGCCAATCTTCCCTGGTAGGGCAGGATGGTGTAGCAGAGAAGGCTCTTCTTCTGGATTTCTTCTGGACTCTGGAGAGCTGGAGTTCTTTGATTGATAATCCACAGAAGCCGTCTATGCCAGCCCAAGTAGGACAGGCTAATCTTAATGGGATGAGACAGTTCATCTAACCTGGACCTATGCCATTAAGGGCTTTAAAAGTCACAATCAACCCCTTGGCTTGGAAGCAGACCAGTATCCAGTGTAGTTTGTGGAGCAGAGATGTAATACAAGCCATCCCAGGGTCTCCAAAGATTTCTCTCGATGCCACACTTTGCACCAGTTGAAACTTCCAAATTGATTTCAAGGGTAGCCCTAGGTGGAGCGCATCGCAGTAGTGCAGAGGAGAAATGATCAGGGCTTGAATAATTGAACATAGGGAGTCAAGATCCAGAAAAGGTTGCAGCTGGTGCACAAACTGGAGTTGAGCAAAAGCTCCAAGTCACACCCATCACCTGCTCTTTGAGTAGGAGACACAAGTCCAGGAGGACCGCCAAGTTACAAACTGGGTCTTTATGGGGAAGTGCAAACTCATCCAGAACTAGAGATGACAAAACCTCAGGTCCCAAGGCTTCACACACCCAAAGCCATTGTGGGATACTTCACTTCTGACTTTTTAATCTCTTTTAGAAACAAATTGTTTTCCCAGTGGCTTCAAAATATGCGAAACTAAGGCAATAAGTCAGAGCCCTCATTAAATGGTGCCGTGTTTCTAGAGAAAGAATTCCTAAATTATGTTGTAGGGAAAGAGATAAGAAGAAACCAGAAAATTTAGCCAAGCAAAAACCTGCCTGGAGATCTTTGGGTTAGAAAATCCTTGGTGGCAAAGAGGCTACAATAGCCACTGTCGTATTATGACTCTTCCATCCCTAAGTAAATTCCAAGCAACGTATTAAAGTGGAGGGAGCAGAAGACCTTACCTCTTGGTTGTTCCTCTCCACAAAGGACTGGGCCGCTGGGTCAGACATGTGATCCTGCATTTCCTACAGAAAACAAAAAAGAAGCAATAAGAGTGCCAAGAGTGTATTAGTAGAAAGAACGGTGTTTTTTTCTTCCATAGCGTTCCAGGTAAATAGATTCCTATTTAACCAAAGGTAGTCCTCAAGTTATTACTGTAATGGAGCCTGCCCATTGTGGTTGTAACTCATGATGGTTGTAAAATGAGTCAGTCACATGACTGACCCAATTTTACAATCCTTTTTGCAGGAGTTATTGAGCAAATCACCACAGTTGTTAAGTAAATATTTGCTATACAGAAGATGCGGTTATGCCAAACACTGGAAATAATTGCCAGTTTTATTAAAAAAACATTGTAAAAACACGATCACATGAGTACAGGAAGTGGCAAATGGCTGCAAATGTGACCTGGTTGCCAAGCACCAAAAGTGCAGTCATGTGACTGTGAGGGGGTCCCAACCATCAAAACTTCAAATCCAGGACATAAGTATTCACCAGGTAGGTCTGTCAGAACTCTTAATCAGTTGCCAAGCAACCCATTGTAAGTCAAGGACTATGTGTAGGATACAGCGAATATAAATGGAGAGATCCCAATACTACAGGTCACCTAAATGTGCTGAAATAAAAGCCAAAGTGATATACTATAAATTTATGGCTATCTAGAGGGGGGAAAGGCCAGTGGTGAAATGCTACCAGTTCAGACCACTTCGCCCAAACCAGTAGTAATAAAAGCTACCGGTTCAGGCAAACCAGTACTAAAATAATGCTACCGGTTTGAACGAACCAGTATTTCCAATGATCAGCTGTGGTGCATGATTTATATTAGCTAGAAAGCAGGAAATCCTGCTTTCTAGCAAATCTAAATCACATGGCACAGCTGTTTCCCCCCCTCCCTGTTCTACTTACCTTAGAAAAGGCTTAACCCTCCTTTTTCAGCACTGCATGTTAGCGCATGCAGTGCGCATCCATGCAAAGCGCGCATTTGGCATGCACCATGCATGCACATGTGCAGCAAACCAGTAGCAGACTTTGGAGCATTTCACCCCTGGTGATGGCAAACAATGATATACGGTACGTCATGAGGCCGTTGTACATATGACATAAAGTTGTGTATTTACATCGATATTGTAACACAATTGATGCAAATCGCATACTTGCATTGCGTATGCAATATATGATACATACCATAATTTTGACCTTATCAAATGTATAAAGAAGCATAAGGCCACCAAGAGGCATGATAATATCCAGAATTTGTGGACTTTTCAATTTGTCATAATTCTATCATATTTCTTTGATAGAAAATGAATTTTATAACCTCTAATTTTGCTCAGAATCAATCAAAAACTAAGAATTTACACCCAAGGTGGCTTTTCAATAGCAACAGTTAAAATTTTTATTTATCACTTCCTGCCCTCCCCTGATGTAAAATCAGGTATATGCTTCAGGAAGCCTCACCTTGACCGACTCCCGCATCTCTGTGACAAAAGAACGTCGTGCTGCAACCTCAGACGGCGCAATGGTAAACTTTTGTGGATTTGATTCCACAATGCGTGATTATGAGTTAAGTGCAAAGGACTTAGAGGTTGTAAGTTTAAAAACTAGACAGGGCTGGATTCCAATACCTGAGTCTTACTCTGATGTTCAGTCACCAGAAATTCAGCCTCTCTTGCTTGTTCCCCTACCAGGTTGAGGAAACAGATTTACAGCAGCAATGCAGGAGAAAAATGCTGCTAGGGCTGTCTTACAAGCAGGCAGGAAGTTTATTTTTTTTTAATAAAGGATATAATAGCATCACTGAGAGAGGTATCCCAACCTAATTTCAATCTCAGCCTCAAAAGGATATAAATGGTTTCTTCCAGATCCTCCAAGTCCCACTCAATGCTGCGCAAGGTGTTGCGTAATTCATTTGTAGTCCAGTTCAGCTCCTCCTTGTTCACAATTTGGGTCTCCTGGAGCAGCTGGCCCCAACGTTGATAAAGGCCCTGGGCTGTATTCACTGCTTTCTGAACTTCTCTGCAGAGCCAAAGGAAAGATAGCAGTTGTAAGGGATGGAGGAAGCAACACAAGGCACCGGGGACCAGGAGAAAAAGCGGTTTCCCATCTTCAACCCCCCTACCCTCCTATAGGGACCTGGCAGGGTATGTTACAATGCCTTTGGTTTTGCACAGCTGGTGACAAGTCTAGGTAATGAACTCTTGGTAGGAGGACTTGATTGATAGATCACACACAGGCAAAATGCATCACTAATTCAGTTCTTATCAGTCTGATTGCAAGTCACCCAAGACCGATTTTGTTCCTTTGAGATAACAGCTACCTCTCTGAAGCAAGGCAGGCCATTTCAGCATAAGCAAACTTCTTATAGCAGAAAAAGTACATGAGCTCTTCAAAGAAACAGCAGTATATGTCAGTGTCCAATTTATTTGGATCAACTGATACTTATAAGAGATCAAGGCAGTTGCACTAGAAGGTGGTGCTGTTTCTTTGCCTGGAGGCCCATGAAACCAATTCTCCCCTAAGAAAACATGACCAAAAATTAAAAAGATCTAGCTGAATGACATAAATGGATAGAGATATGTGTGTGTGTGTGTGTGTGTATTCTTTTCTTTTCGTAGGCCTTTGTGTGTATTTCTCTTTAGCCAGATTCTTCCTACATAAACCAAGATTTTTATGTAGCCCTAGTTCAGTGAAATCACAATCCACTAGTTTCTAGGCTTTTTTCAGGCAGCCAGCAAGCACCCTGCTCCCCATAAATCTTCTTAGTCTCCCAATGGGCAACAGGGTGCTTGCTGGCTGCCTGAAAAAAGCCTAGAAACTAGTGGATTGTGATTTCACTGAACTAGGGCTGCATAAAAATCTTGGTTTACGTAGGAAGAACCTGGCTAAAGAGAAATACATACATACATACATACATATATGTATGTATTTCTCTTTAATATATATTACATATATATTACATGATATATATTTAATATATATGTATTCTCTTTAATATACACTGCTCAAAAAAATAAAGGGAACACAAGCAGAAGACATCCGAGATCTGAATGAATGAAATAGCCTTATTAAATACTTTGTTCGTTACATACAATAGTTTTGTGTTCCCTTTAGTTGTTTGAGCAGTGTATAAACTACTGTATGTAAAGAACAAAGTATTTAATAAGGCTATTTCATTCATTCAGATCTCGGATGTCTTCTGCTTGTGTTCCCTTTATTTTTTTGAGCAGTATATATATTTTCTATCGAGGCACCTGGTCTACCCCAACATGTGGGAGGGAGCATACTGCATCCCTTTCGCCTTTCAGCTCCAATCCAGGAGCCCTCAAGCAGTCGCATTGACGACAAACCATTTTATACCGAATTTATATTTCGCTGATTTATGTGTGAGAGAAAACAGAACTAAATAGCATTCCTGCATCACCGCACTCCACAGCCAATTTTAGCCTTTGGCAGATCCCTAACACAAAACGAACAGAGTATTAATAGCTTTATTCCGACCACGTGCCTTCAGACGTCTCTGTTCATAAATTAAAACACAGATCCAAGCGTATCTTTAGCATAGCTCAAATCCAAAGAGCTGCTACGCTCTGAAACAGCGAGGAACAAAATAACGACATGTCTGCTTTATACAAAGTAACTCTCCTTGTTGCCTATTTTTGTAACTGTGCCAAAAACTAGCCGTAACTAGCCGCCCTGAGTCTTCGGAGAGGAGCGGCATATAAATTGAATTAATAAATAAATAAAATTCAGACTCGGCCGATCTTTGCCGCGGGCCGCATCTCTGCATTAGAGAAACGGTGCTCAGATTTCGTCCACCCAGATGTTTGTTTCCTTCTACTTCCCAAACCGGAGCATTTCGGAGCAGCCCCGCGAGGGCCGCTATTTCTGAGAGTTGGGTTTCTTTTCCAAGCCACGCAGCAGCTCCTTTGATCTACAGGGGAAAGTTCTTTCAGAGAAGTCGTTCCGGTGGTTGTATTGCCATTTGAACGGGATTTCCCATCAGAGGTGGGGAAATTTCTCAACTGGCTCTCTCCGCCTTTAGATTCTCGGATTCCCCGATCTTTCCACTCTCTCCACACACCCCGCGTGGTTTCAACCGGCTCTTTTCGTGGCTTTTTCCAGAGGGAAGGGTTTCCCAGCCCCCCCCTTTGTTTCACAGTATCCCCACCGGGGACTGCCACTCACCCTTTCACCACGAAGAACGGGTCCTCCAGAGACATCCTCGGCCGTTCAAGTCGCCTTCAAGAAGTCCAGCCGACCAATAGAAACGTGTATGGGCTTTGAAACCATAGACAAGGACATCTACGGAGGAAAATGTTCCCACTTTTTTTCCCTCCTCTCACTGAACTGAAGCCATCAAGGCAGCCATGTTTATTACGGGTCCCTCTTTCACAACCCTGTAACTCCCTTGGGCTTTTTCTTCTTCTTCTTCTTTTTTTTTTAAATACAAAAAGGGGGCACGCCTTTTCTAGGGAGGAGCCAAAATAGGGAAGAGAAGTTAGTAGGCGGGTTGAGAAAAAAATCAGAAATCTCCCCTGGAATTTCCTAGCTTCCGTACAATCTTTTTTTTTTTTTGAAGGGGAGGGGTGTTTCTACTTTCTTTCCATTCCCAAATTTCCTAAAGAAGGGTTACCTGGCCTGAGTCTTCGCGGCTTTGCTTGCACGAATTAATTCCTTTTAGCCGCCTCTCGTTTGAGAGCTTCGCCTTTTCAAGTTTTTCCACCCCAAACTCCCAAACGCTTCTCGGATAGCCCCTTAGTGACGTCGCCTCGCAAAATGACCGAAAATGGCTTCAGAGGGGACTGCGTATTTTTACTACTGTTTTATTATTACCATTTGAGAGGGACTCGTTATCGGTAGTTCCGTACAAAAAAGAAAAGAAAAGAAAGAAAACTAAGACCGTATCTTAACTACAGGAAAAAGGAGCATAGAAGATACGGGGCTTCGTATTTTTAAATTTTACCAGTGTCTAAAGAAATCGCTGGCATGGCGAAGGCTCGTGTCCTGGAAGGGACCCAAGAGGGAAGAGTATAAAGACCTCGTGGGCCGAGTTTGGAGGTGACGCAATAAGGAGGCAGCACAGGCAGATCCTTGCCAGACGAGAAACCGGTCTGGCTAAAACCAGAAATTACTTATTTCGTACATAGGTGCCAAAGGTTCCTTAAACCTAAGTCTGTTGGGTTGTCTATTGATTTGTTCCAGATTTGTTTTATCTCACGTTCATTAGGGAGAAGGGCGGTATATAAACTGAAAAATAAAATAAATAAATTAATTAATGTTTATATTTTCAGACGTTGAAAATTTGTAAACATTTTCTTGCTCATTTCCCCCCAGCCATTTTGGGCAAGCCCTGATCCCAAGATAAACATTGCTGCGTAGCCAATAAAATCTACTTTACACGTCTGAAAACTCCGGAGTAGTCCGTCCGGCCACAATACTTTCGTACAGGGACGTCTGCGTCCACGATCACTTTTTCCTCCGATTTTTCGCGTTGTTTTTTTAAAAAATCATTTTGGAAGCCGCCCAGTCGCCGTAGTAGCGATATGGGGGGTGGGGGGGCCGTATAAGTTGAATAAACTTAAAAGCTTGTAAGGTGTTACGTCAGCCGAATTTTTATTTGACCCCCGTTTTTGGATCAAGACCAAAATGTGACCTGCATGCAAACTGTAGCTAACATATACGTTCCGGTGTAAAATAACTTCCTGGTGTACTTTGCGCCTCGGTGAAACAGGAAAGTAATAAATTTAGACCGCATGGGAGTTTCGTGATAAGGATTTACACAGCCACACCCCGATCAGATGAAATTACAGCATTGGAAAGGCGGCAGGAATTCGGAAGACTAAAAGAAAAAAAAAATGGCTTAGGTTTGCTTTGGAAGGTACGATATCCCTACTTGGAATGTACATAAATTGCTTACAAGCGGAGAGTATACGACGTGAGCTGTAAATGTAGTCTCTGAAAGTGGCAGGATTCAGGAGGACATACGCCACCTAAGCATAAGAGTATTGTGTTACCCCGCAGCCCGTTATACGTAAACGGATTGGCTGACAAGGCAGATGGCTCCCTCGGTGAAGGCCCGGAAGCTCAGTTGAGCCTTTCGTCGCGTTACCCATTTATGGACACAGGAAGCAGGGCTGCTACTACAAACGTAAGCGCTTTGGGAACGTAGCCCCGGCTCCTCCCCCTGCCTTGTCGTCAGGCTCCAATAATACATGCAGTAACCACGGAGGCGAGAGGGAGGGGTGACCCAAATAGAGGGAGGAGCCCAGCTCTGGGAATACTGTAAAATGAATAGGGAGTTAGGGACGAGCGTGCCTTCCGTTGTGCTGATTGGGGAGGCTAGTTAAAAGACAATGTGTTTTCCCGACCAGTAAAAGATGAATGGGAACCTGGGAATATTCTCTACCCCCGCAAAAAAAAACAACAACAAACCATCTGTAGTAAAACAGGACAATTAAGAAGCAGGCAGCCACAAATGTAGGTGAATGGGAGAGAATATAAGTATGCAAATTGAGGCGAAGCTCCACTGAAGGCTTTGCCTGGACTGGCCTCCCTTTGGTTGCATTGGAAATTACGGAATGCTGGGCCACTTTGGCCAGAACTGCCAGACTGAATAAGGCTGCAAGGGAATTTGCTCCCAAGTCAAGTTTGTTGTATAGGTTTGGTTGATGGCAACAGGATTTCAAAACTTTGGGTGACAGGAGAAGCTGTAGGGAGAAACAATTGAAATCAGCATGCAACTAAGAAAAAAGGAACCCCTTTCTTTCAAGTGCTGCTTTGGGGAAAGCATATGAGTCCGAAATTATTTTTTCCTGACTGGACATCTAGACCAAAAAGGCCACATCAATAACCTCAAGGGCAACATCTTACTCTTGCTTCAAATCTTGTTTTGAAGCAGTTTGAAACCTCAAGCTGTTAGACTGCAAGCTCTCAATGTTTAAATATTAGTGCCAAGACAAGCAAAATAATCTTGAATTCTTAGAAATATGTATATCTTATAAATCTTGATAGAGAAAAAGAGCAGAGCTAATCTTTCCTTATCATTAGCAAAACAATTGTTACGGTTGAGTTAGAACAAGATCTGGAGTTCAAAATACTGTATTTTAAGGGCAAACCTAACATTTCTTGCATTGGTTTTCTGTATATAATTGGGGGTGCAAACTTGAGATTTCTCACAATTTGCCCACAATGTATTTTTTTTTAAGTATTTGCATTGCTTTGGTCCTGAAATTACAGAAATTTATTCTAGTTTCCTTTAATTTTGCTGATAGTACAAAAACTGAATATCCTTCCTATTCAACATCTTTGTCATGGTTACACCCTGGAGCCTTAATCAGTATGTGAAATATGAAGATTGCAAGTACCAACATGTGACCACAGTGCAAAACTTCTGTATTTGATGTAATACCTCTGTAAATTAAAACTCAGTAAGTCAATCATTTGCATTTTTCTGTACCCTATAGATTGTTGAGGTATCAAAATATATTATTATAAAGGATATAGCCAAAATTGTACTAACAAACCACACTAGCTATATTGGTGCAACCTGTTTAGAGAACACTAAATGGAAACAAGTTAAATTGTTTTGGTATCATCTGTGACATCTACTGGACAATTGGATTTTTGCAGGTCATATCTGGTAGCCTCAATAGTTTTAATTCACAACTTAATGTATTGCCATAGTGATAATGTTTGCATAATGAGCTTCTAAATAGTTATAAATTTTATGTCACTCTTATTTCAAGTAGGTTAGAATCAGGCCTGACTTAAATCAGTAAGAACATCTGTTTCCAAATCTTCCTAATCCGTGTTTCACTGAAAATGCCATCATTGCATTTTCACAACATGCTAAATCAAAAATCAATTTAAGTCATAACATGGATTGTCTTTTATGCCACAATAAGTGGCTGTGTTTGGGCTCTATTGAATAGTATTATTTGCTGCTCTGCCTCAGCTGCAGATTGGCAACCTTATCGGTTGCCTATCACTAAATCTAACCCAAGAACAGTGTGCGGAAGCCTTCCCCAGCCTTAAAACGTGCACGGAACGAATCTTATTTAACTATTTCCCAACGAGTTTGGAGCACGTGGCCTTCAGGCAGTGAACTTCAACTTCCCAAATTCTTCACGTTGCAGATGATGTCTGAGGTCGAAAAGAGTTCAACAAGCTCCGTAGTTTCCCAGAGTAAATCTTGCAATCCACCACATCTCATTCAGAATTCGCGAAGTATACTCCATTCCCAAGGAAACGAACACATTTATTCTGAAGCCAATTAGCTAAGGAATCGGCAGTTATCCACTGCTTGTCCACACCGCTTACACAACCAGCTGCTCATTTTTTCTGAACTCTGCTACGCCATTTCAGCGTGGAACCCGACTTCCAGTTCTTTGCTTAGCAGGAAAAGCCCGCCGTCCGCGAGCCTCCTCTCCCGGCGACACCACCATTTGGCTCTTTTTCTTCTCCCGCCCTGACATTTCCGCCTGCCCTTCCCCCTTTCGGGAAGGGCGGCCAGTGGCGCGCAGTTACAAGGCCGGATGCGGCTCGCAGAGTGGGCGGGGGCGGCTCTGGCGCTGAGATCACCGGGAGTATAAAACGCAACGCGCTGGGCGCGGCCCCGCTTAGTCGGAACGGACGTCTCCGTAGCGGGCTGTCGGGGAGGTGTCTGCTGGGAAGAAACAGCCGGAGGCGCGCCACTTTCGCTTTTGGAGGAGGGGGGGTGGAAGCCCAGGCGTTTTTCTTCCGACTCGAAACCTTCAGAAGGGTCCAAAGGGAAGCCCGGAGAGCGGCCGCCAACATGGAGGTGCAGAAAGAAGCGCAGCGTATTATGACGATGTCGGTGTGGAAGATGTATCACTCGCGCATGCAGCGCGGAGGCCTCCGACTCCACCGCAGCCTGCAGCTCTCCCTCGTGATGAGGAACGCCCGCGACCTCTACCTCTCGGCCAAGCTGGAGGAAGAGGATGAGATGGGCGGAGGAAGCGTGGAAAATTTTCCTGGGCGGCAGCCGGACCTAGACCTACAAGAGACGGCGCCCGGCCCGCAGCATCTGGAGGGTCCTCCGGCAATCCTCTTCCCCCCAGCCCAACAGGAGGCGCCTCCACCCACGCCACAGCCCTGCGGCAGCCTGGATCCGGAACCTATGGAAACCCAGGAGGGGCCCGGTAGCAGCTTGCCCGCGCATTCCTTGACCCAGACGGCTTGGAGCCGGGGCGCCTCGGGGCCTCTGCCAGTCAGCAGGAAGCCGAGCCGCAAGCGCCGCAGCAGCAGCCTAGGCAAGATTGGCGCCGCCGAAGCCGGCCTGGTGCCTAGCAAGAAGGCGAAGTTGGCGGAGGAGGAGGGCGAGCGGCAGCCCCAGAGGCAAGAAGGGCCCTTTCCGAGCTTAGCCCGAATCCTGCAGGACCGGTTCTCTAGCTTGATCCTCCAGCCTCCGCCGGCCAAAGGCTCCGAGGAGCCCAAAGCGAACTGCAGACAAGGCGACGGCGTGCTGAGCATAATGGTGAGGGCCGTGGTAGCCTTCTAAAGCGCCCCCGCCGGGGACTCGTAGCTGAAAACTTCTCCCCGCGGAGAAGCGGGGCCTGCGGAAGCCCCTCTCTGGGCAGAGGAGCTCAGTGCCGCCTGTCTCCTCGGTGGCGGGACTTTGGCGGCGGGAGGCTGACGGTGGCGCGGGGAGCCCGAGTGAGGCCTTTTTCCCCCCCCCGTCCTCCTCCCCCTGCGAGTTTAGGCGAGAGACGCTCTGGTGACTCGGAAAGAAGGCGAGACAAAAGGCCGAGCGACGGCTGGCCGCGGAGGGCGCTCCCTGAAACTGGGACGCGGTGGCTGAGCGCCGAAAGAGGAACTGGTCACGCCAGCGCGAACGTCGCTGTTCCTGGAAGAGAAGAGGCTGAGAACTTGGGGTGTAGGGGTGGGGTGGGGGAGGGGGAAATGAAGTCGTTTCCAAGAAAAGGGGAAAGACTCAACAAAAACCCGTCAGGCCTTTCAAAGCCTGATCTGGGTGGAAAGCAACCACTATCTGCTGCGTGCACTTTTTTTTTTACTTTTGGTGCTAGTTCGAGAATAACGCTGAGTTTATTTTCGATAACGCTTTTGCGTTAACTTAAATTGCCAGTTCTAGGTTGAGGATTCTCCCTCCTCTCTTTTCTGAAAGAGGCTTTCTTAGGCAGCCGGGGCTTGTTCCCTCAAGGGTTAAACAGCCCTGCTGAGAGCTTTTGAAGAAAAGCAGCTTTTGTCAGCTCCACTCCTTAGATATTGGGGGGGGGGGACTACCCAGCATTCTTTTGCTCAGGGCCATCCCTTTTTTCTTATCTAGTAATTAAGGGTGATCGAGTGGCCTGTTTCTTTGTGCCAGAAATGCTCTCTTAAACCTGATTAGTCTTGCCAAAGCATCCGTGGCGAGAGGAGCAGGAAGGAGAGGGGGGAAACGGACCAGTCATACTAGTATGACACATCTCTCATATGATGAGCATTTGCATTACTCTGGGTCCAGGAGTGCAGGGGATTTCCTGTTCATGTTGCCTTAGCAGTATATGTGAGTGTGTGTTTGTGGCGGCTGTGTTTTTTTTTTTAAAGGTGTGGGTGGAGCTCGTGAACAGAGGGAGAGGAAGATGATTGGCATTTTTGTAAGATGTCATCTCAAACTTGCTGGTGGTTTTCCTAGGTGACTGGCACTGTTGACTTGTTTGGGACAGTGATGAGGAATAATGTTGTGATATTCATAAAAGATGGTTCTCCTCGTTATCCAGCTTGGATTATTTTATACCTAAAAAAGAGCAGTGAAACCTGTACTGTACTATGATCCTTATATTGAAGTGTTTTGTAAGGTCTTTTTTCTTAAAACAAAAATCAAGTCATTCTGTGGAATTCCATACCACGTTTTCTTTTGTTCAAGAACTGCTGCTTTGTTTGCACAAATTTTGAAGCAGTTCCCATTGTACCAGAGTTAATGTGTTATGAGGTATATGTGTGTGCAATCTAGCTGTACAGTTTGGAACATAAAATGTTATGTGTTCCTGAAGTGCTGGTTTCATAAAACTAGCTGTAGATTGTTCACTGTTATGGTACTTTGTTACATGTATGTATCTTACATTTTTCTTTTGCCTTGAAGAGGGCAGAAAACCTCAAGCTTTTGTTTCTTACCATTCATGGTAATTAATATTTTGATTAGTAAAATAAAGATTTTTTTTAAAAAAAATTCTGTAGTATTTAATTTTGCTAAAAAAAACCAACCACCATGCCTGGTTATAATAGAGCAGGATGTGGGAAGGGAAATTGTCAGTTTGTAAGCTTTACCATGAAATAGACAAGATCTCATGCTATTAAAAAGCACAAAAATATAAGGTAATAAAATGCAATTGAAATGAATAGAATTGCAAATCCAAAGCAAAATGTTTTAATCTCTCAGAAGCACATATAAAAATATTTCAGGCTCATGTGCAAGTTGGTTAGTTTAATGCTTAAAGTAGAAGATATTGAATAAATTTCTAAAAACATCAGTTTAGAAATCAACCTACATTTGTTTTCAAGAAGTGAAAATTTCTGCACAGGCCTTTAAAACAGATGGGATTGCATTTTGCATCTCCCCATCTCAGGTAGCCTAGGTTGCATAATAGTACCTACCATAGTTTCAGGATGACTGACTGCATGGGAAGGTTATATTTGGAACTCCAGGAACTGAAGCTTGTAAACTTGTTTATGATGAACAAAAATAACTTTTCCGTAAATATGGGCCAGTAGCCAGCTGGACAGGATTGGCAGACAAGACCTTGGATGAGCTTTACAAAATATTTGCAAGTTGCAGTATCTTGATGTAATCTCCATAGCAGCATCTGTGATACCTGGATCAAGTATCTGAACCTTTTCTGAAATGATTTAATGGTCCAACACAGGTTGCCAATTGGCTCCCATGGGCCTTGAACATACTGCAAACAACCAGGAAAATCTTTCCCTTCAATGAAAACCTCTAAAGAGCATAGCTTGTGTGGTCCAGCCAGGTGAATGCTGGGTTTTTATCAGCAAAGTGCTTGATAATCTGATAGTTCAGTGAGAAGACTTGGGGAAAAAAATTACTATTTAGACACAGTGAATTTAGCTGGTGTTAATATTAAGTAGCCTACTACAAGTGAACTTCATGCTATATTTGCAAACCACAAATCAAGTGTTTAGTATTTAATAAATGCTAACATCTGAATTCCCCTTTAAATTTTTAAAGCATTCTCTGGTTTGAGTGGATATGTCATGAAATAGCTGAGCAAGCAGGTGAGGTGAGATTAATGATGATGGGGCCCCAAGGGCTAAAGGAACTCTGCTGTGATTCAGTGCTCAGGAATTTACTCCCTGTAATCTGAGCTGCTTCCAGTTGAGAGACCACAACCTGGTAATTTTCCTCCATAACAATCTGGTGATTGTCCTTAGCCTATAGAATTAATTCCTCTGGTGCTTGAGGTTTCTGAAATGTAAATGAGTGATACAAAGTAGTTTAGTTCCTTTGTTTGCTTTTTTTGTGAATTAAGAGATTGCCAGAGGCTGGACACAAGAATTTCAAGTCAAATTTTTATGGATGCTTAAACACCATCATTTCTGCTTCAGAAATCCTGCATGACCAAATTCCTCCCACTACACGATTCCCAATACATAGAAAACTATGATTGGGCTCAAACATTCTACTAAACCAAATTGAATAAGCCATAATTGGCTGAGATCACAGAAGGGGTTAACAAAAGTATGGTTTAGTACAATGTGTCATTTCTTCTATAGGTTAGTAAGAGCGAGAGATTTCAAGTTAAGACCAACCCTACATCTTCCCACAAAAACTGCCACGCCTATTGGTGAGTCAGTCCAAAAGTCACTCTCTGTCACAGCTTGGCTGCTTTAACTGTGGGCGCAAAAACAAAGAAGTGGTTTGGCATTAGTAAGATGATGGACTATGACCTACTTTTGTAAGACTGCTAAGCGTTGAATGCATACATAAAAGCAAACTGCAAACCTGTGGGCTTCCATATGTTGAAACTGCAGCTCTTGGCATCCTTTTACCATTGGTCATGCTGAGATTCCTGGATGTTGCAATAACAATTTCCACACCTTTGTTTATTTAGTTTGAAGCATACCATTGATCTTCTGTTTACATGCTTCGCTCTCTCTCTGTCTCCCCCCCCCTCTCTCTCTCACACACACACACACAAGGTGCCCAAGGTAACCTAAGAATCTGACTAGGAGTAAAAACCATGATAACATACATAGATCTCTGCTATTTCTGTTACTCTTAGTCAGACATGCCATGCTTATAAAATACCTTACATTCTCCCATATTCATTGTTACCCTGAGCTACTCATACAAGTAGGGGATACGTTAAGACAGGAAAACCTTCAGTTGCTGGACTATAGTTCTTATTAAACTTTAATAGCATAGAAATTTTGTCATAGTGGAAGACACCTTGAAGAACATTGTCCTATAATTAACAATTTGAATTCACACAACTCTTTCTCTTGAACAACTCAAGATAGGTAATTGCAAAAGAATTGAGAAGCAAAGCACAGCATCTGGTTTAAAGATTACATGTTATTGCTATTTTATACATTCGGGTATAGCAAAATGCTAAAAATATGATGATGTGAGATCTCTGTTGTAGTTTTGTATTTTTAAAAGAAATTGCTAAGTATTTCAAGATGAGATGAGATGAAATATAAGCATACTGAGTACCACTCAGTAACCTGCTTGACTGTATGAATGAGCAGATGTACTTGACCATAAGTCTCAAACTTGAAGCCTAATTTACAGAATACAGTGTAGGAAGTTAGCACCCACCCCTTTCCTGGAAGAATTAAATATTTTAGGAAATATTAAAAAGGCAGAATATTGTATTTCCCTGGATGAGAAATGGAGAAACATGTTTTAAAGACAAAGCAGCTTCCTGCCTCCCTACCCCCCCACCTTTGTTAATAGGCCAGAGGCAGCAACTAAATCCTTTGTCAAAGGACCATAATCTGCAGCACAATGGGACCCATCTAAGACAGAAACTCACCACATGGCACCTGGGAAGATTACATCAGCCAGCAAGGCTAGCTAAGACCCCCACCCCTTGGGAGTCTGACAACCAATCAGAATACTCTTTCGGGGCCCCAGGAAGTTCAAAGCCAGAGAGAGCATTAAACCCGGGGACTCGCTGTATCTCGCCCTTTTCTGTTCAGGAACTCAAACCATGTGATACTGTCCATCATTAAACCATCTTTCCAAGCAGTCTCCATATTTCCAGTGTCTTTTTCCCCACTTGGAGCAGAACCCGTAAGGATATTTCTTCAGAAACAGAATAACAGAGTTGGAAAGGATCTTGGAGGTCTTCTAGTTCAACTCCCTGCTCAAGCAGGAAACCCTACCATTCCAGACAAATGGCTGTTCAATCTCTTCTTAAAAATCTGCAATGGTGGAGTACCCACAACTTCTGAAGGCAAGCCATTCCACTAAATAATAGTTCTCACTGCTAAGAAATGTCTTCTTAGTTCTAGGTTGCATCTCTGAGTTTTCCTTCTGTTACTTCTTGTTTTGCCCTCGGGTGTTTTGAAGAACAGTTTGTCCCCCTCCTTTGTGGCTACCTCTGAAATATTAAAAGACTGCTACCATGCCACCCACAGTCCTTCTCTTAATTAGACTAGACATACCCAGTTCCTACAACTGTTCACCATGTGTTTTGGTCTCCAGACAAAGTCATCTTTGTTGTTCTTCTTTGCTCTCTTTCTAGAGTCTCAATACCTTTTTTTTAAATCATTCAGTGATTTCACTCATACATACATATGGATCAATGAAAGAATGTTGCATCTGATTCCTTGGCTTCTCTTTACCAATGACAGAATTCCCATGATATTATCTATCAGGCTAATCCCAAAGTTACTTTTTCAAAAGATAACTGGACTTTGTTTCTCCTTGAAGATGTTTCACTTCTCGTCCAATTGAACTGAAGAAGCTTCTTGTATGAAAAGTGAAATGTCTCCAAGGAAAATCAAAGACCAGTTGCCTTTTGAAAAAGCATCTTTGAAACAACCATGATCTGGATGACTCAGAATCTGCATGGATACCTACCACACTAGTCTTTTTAGCACTCATTGTAACACAGTGCCAGGTCCAGGACTCATTGTTAACAACGTCAATGAGTAAGGAGAAAAGAGTGCATTAAATTATTTCTCATGGTCAAGATCAGGCCTGCTTTTTGACATGTAGTTTTTGTTGTTCTGTTAAAAAGCTGTAAGATTTCTATTTTGAGTGTAGATATTAAAATGTTTTCTATGCTTGTCTTCCAGTACTGCCTTGAATTTTCTGTTCTGGTAGAGGATTTTTTAAGTGATTGAAATATGCGCTTTCATCTTTATATATTATTTTATTAGAATGACAAGTATTTCTTTTAATATATTATTTTAATTATGTTCTTCTGAAAATTATAAGGCACAAGCCACGGGGTCCCCAAATACATATGCAACTTAGCATTATTTCATATGTATGGGTCCTACAAATATGAGGAAAGACCTCTCCCTGTCTTGCATTTGAAGAGTAAATGCCAGTCTGGATCATGTTTTTTTTCAGCAGAAAGTTGCTCCCTCCAAGCTCAAAGCCCAAAATATCCTGTGTTCCAGCAGTGAGCCCTTTTGCCCATGTCACTGTCATTGTCTGTCATGTAATCTGAGTAGAATGTTTGCCTAGTCTTGCTTTTGTTAGAATGCAAAGAACTGGAGCTTTAGAAACTACACATTTCTCTCTTTTCTCTAGTATGCAATATAATAGTAGTTTGCATTTATTCTTAAGATTACTGTGAATGGGGACATTTTTGCATTCCTAGCTCCTTTATGTTTGGGGTGAAATCCTGACAGCCTAGACAATTCTGCATTGCACCTAGGAGCCCTGTTCATGCCATTGCCTGTGCAAGACACTCCCTCTATGAATAGATAGAGGGGTCTTTGATAATGCCCCAAGCATATCTCCAGCAGAACAAAGGCAGCAGAACTAAAGGCTCCCACACACACAGAATGACTCTCTGCCAGGAATCTGAATTCCCTCCACCCCCTTAAGGCACAGGCTGAAGGACAGGAACCCCCTCCATCTCTCTCTCTCCCTGTCCCCACCCCCTCTCACACACACACTCAAGTGAGGATGTGGGGCTGCTGCACGGTGAGGAAAGTTTGGCATGCTAAATGCAATCAGGATGGTTTCCTGTGCACCAGCTACTACTGGAGACAGGATGCTGGAGCGGATGGCTTGTTCTGCCTTGCCACCAGCCAGGCTGCATCCGGCACCTGCTGAAGTTCCTATGTTCTCATGGAGTGTGGGAAGGGGGAAGCCCCATAAACATATATACAGTACCTTCTATTAGATGATATTTGGAGTGTGGTAACCACTCTCTTCTTGGACCAGGTAATTCTGGTTAAACACTGCACATCAACTGATGTAGAATTTTACTTTTCTCTTTTCACTGAGTTCCTGAGATGTTATTAAATAGTGGTAAGAGAAAGAATGTCCAATATTCTCTAGTTTAGAAATGTAACTCAGAGAAAAGCACTTTTCCATCAAAATAGAAGGAAAGAAACGGTTTGCAACAATTCTCAGTCAGGCATAAAGGAAAGACTTTCATATGCATTAACTGGACATACAAATTGGGGCATATGTCTCTCTGCATATGCACACACATACACATCCAGAATAACACACACACAGTAGGTTTATATTAGTACCAGCTGTTTCCAAATTCTTAGGTTACTTTAATGGATGTAAAGAAAGAGGTGTGTTCTGGTTATAAAGCTGGCAAATGAACACAAGTTCTAGCACTAACTAGTCCGCCCACACTTTGGCTGGAGGCTGAAATCCTTCATTAATTTCCTTCTTTCCACCCATTTTAACCAACAAATCTCAGCCTAAATAAATTGTAGTTGTCCCCCCTTACCCGCTATCTTTAGAATCCTTTCTTCAGAGGGTAGGCTATGTATCTCTATTTATCCCTCAATCCTTACTTCTCATGACACCTATACCAGTAGAGTTGGAAAGTGGCATAAAACGCACGTCGCCCATTGGAATTGCTTTTGTTTAGCCAGCCTCCCTTAAGCGGAACAGGTACGCCTTTACCATTCTGCTTGTGCGCTGCCTTACTGTTGGAGAAGACAGGGATCCTACAATTACAACACTCCTTAGCATGTGGAATTTCTATTGAATATGATCATGGGCAAGGAGCAGCCAGACAGCCTCATTAAATTGCTCCAACCAAGGCAATTATGGGCCCCACCTCAGAATAATTAGTACCCATGGGAAACTGCTTGGTAGACAGGCTGCATAAGCTAACAGCTAGAGCAGGTTATGCTAGAAGCTAGGATTCCTGATGTTGTCATCTTCCCACCCACCTTCCAAAAAGAAAGCAACAAAAACTAGATGGTGAGAGTAGAGAAGGAGCTTGGTTTCGGACTGTTTTTTAAGGATATAGGTGATACCTGTTGTCTATGAGCTTTAGTTCAGCCTTTATGGTAATAACTGGTATACATGCAGAATTAAACTTACCAAGTAAGTCCTAATGTTGTAAAGCTGAAGCAAAACAAAAAGCAAAGCAATAACTCTTCAGCATTGCCACATCCTATTATTCTCTATGACTTATAAACATTTGTTTTATCTAGCAAAGTTATCAAATCATGAAGCAGCCAGAAGAATGAGGGAAAGTTCATATACTTCTGCATGTTTCTTGCTTCCTTATTCAGTAATTCCAGAGTTTGTAACTTATGCAGTTTTGATATTTATTGTTGCGGCAACCAATTAGTTTAAGCAAAGTAGAAAATTGTTGTCCTTTTTTTAAACTCACAGGCTGAAATGGTTGATATTCTGCACCCAAAGCTTGTTTACAAGTCTTCAATATTTGATTTGGAACCAGACTCTTTTGGAACTGATTCCAAATTAATGAGAGAACCAGTCCTTGAGGGAACTAACCTTTGGGAACAGACAGAATTTGTGTCATTATTTAACCTTACTTTGGTTTAAAAATAAAAAAGGAATTTCAAGTTTTTCCTTCTGTATCTTCTTTTTAGAAAATAGATGACATGGTATTTCTCTGTCTACATCTCAAATTTCAACAGAGTGATGGCATTCTAGCCTTGGGCCACTTGTCATACTGTGCTAGGATAAAGCATTATAAGCAGAGATGTTGGGGTAGAAAGGGTCGAAAAAAATCTTGAAAGCCAAAGAAAAGAAACAAGGATGCATAGGTTGCCTCCTCTTTTGAAGGTAGTCCAATCTTGAATTATCATTCAAGATTACTCAGGGGCCTTTTTGTCAGAATGTGATGCCTGCTGACACCATCAGACTTAAGAGTTACATGAGAAAAAGTTATGCCCTAAAACTATGTGAGGTAAAAGGGTTCTTAATTCCTTCTTGCCCAAATATTGTTCCTGATTCTATGGGAACTCTTATGATTTCTCTAGAGGCATGGAATGTAAGAATGATATAGAGTACTTTGATTAGACTGGGCTTTCTTTTCCACCTCTTGTTGCCTCAAGACTTCTGAGACCATTTATCCTCCTACAGATTCATCTTTTGTTCTTCCCACTGTCTGACTGCACATGCTGGATCTCATGGGTGCAGTCTTAGGGAGGAGTCTTTGGAACACTTTGGCAACTCCTTATACCTCATTTCAGCACGGTGTCCTTTGCAAATTTTCCCATGGTATGCTGGTCAGGTTGAAATAACAACAGGATGGCTGGCAAAACCTTATCCTTGATTACTAATGAGGAATTTTAGTGAAGTCTGCAAGGCAGTGCAAGTTTTGAAGAAAATGGAATATCTTGGTCAAAACCATTGAAAAATAAATATGATCATCAGTGCTTTAAGTTGTCTTTGTCTGATCTCCCCTCAGCGTTCAATTCCTTACAAATTTTATCCTATTCTAGAAACTTTAGTAAATTTGCCTGCTATGAACAGCCAAGTAATATTTTTTCTCATTTAATCATTATCCTTGAGCTGCTGACTTCTTGGAAAGCAACAGCATCTGCAAAGCTCCGTCATACCCCTGGTCACCAGATGTTTTTCCTATCCAAAGGAGTAACATAAAAATAGTTTACCTTCTTTTCCACATTCATAGAATGTAAAACCCAAGCCATTTTTGTCTCTCAAAATAATATAAATTAATCTATGCATCTTTATGTATATCTGCCACTAATTGTGTGGCATATTTCTGGGTTTATTTCACACACTTTTTTTAACCAAGAGAAATTTACTGAAAATCTCTTCAATTCAAAGCATGAGATGAAAAGTTTGAGTAGCAAAATAGATCACTAGCATCAAGGAATAAAGCATAATTACAGTAGTTGCTGACCAAACATATTGTACCAGTATTCCTGAAGCAAAAACATACCGGAACTTACCAGTAATTCAAATATATGGAGAATCTGTTGTATAGAATGTGAGATTATGCATGTACAAAAGTAGGGGTGTGCAATGTCTCAGATTTGATTTCAAAAAGATGCTTCTGAACATGTACAGTACAAATGTAGTACTGTCTGCCACTATTTAAAAAAACTGCCTCTTTTCCAGGGGTGAAATGCTCCCGGTTCAGACCGGCTCAGGCGAGTAGGTAGCGATGGTGGCGGGCAGTTCGGAGAACCGCTAGCAAAAATCCCTGCCCCCGCCCCCTATGCCCAGCTGAGCCACGTGATCATCAGAGCCTTTTTTTTCCCCTTTAAATGGCTCTGACGAGCCAAGCTCGGACGATCCCAGCTGAGTTGCCTGCTAACTAGCAAAAATCCCTCTGCCCTCCAGCCTCCAGTTTGCTTACCTTAGTTGCTGGTCGCAACGCCTGCCTTGCTTCACTTGCTGTAATACTTGCAATCCATTGCAGCAGCAAGCAACTGAATCTCCCTGCCTGCAATCAAGCTCATCGGTGAGCAGCTCTATCTGCCTGCCTGCCTTTCTGCCTGCCTTGTACCTTCTTATTGCAGGGGTCTCCAACCTTGGCAACTTTAAGACTTGTGGACTTCAACTCCCAGCAAAGCTGGCTGAGGAATTCTGGGAGTTGAAGTCCACAAGTCTTAAAGTTGCCAAGGTTGGAGACCCCTGTTCTATTGGGTAAGTTTTTTTCCCCTTTGGGAGCTTTAAAAAAAATAGTTAATTGGGATTTTTTTTAGTTGTTCTTTTTTTAGACCTAGCCATTTAAAGTTTAGGAAGTTTTAAATTTATCTGCGTTTATATAAAAATAAAAATAAATTAAAATAAAATATTTGTGCAGCTTTCTGAGATTTAGTGTGTTTCTGTAGTGTTTCACTCTAACTACACAAACACACAAAATCTCACAAAGTTGTATGTGGAATTTTGTGTGTGTAAAGTGTGAAAGTTGGTTTTTTGGGCTTTTTGTGGCTGTGTGAGGTTCCTGCTTGTTGCAGGGGCCATTTTGGGTCTAGCACAGCTGCTTTTACATTGTGGGTGAGCCAGTTGTGTTGTGTTGTGTTGTGTTTTGTAGGTTAAAAAAGGGCAAAGAAGTCACATTGACTTGGCCACGCCCATCCAGTCACCTTACCACCAAACCCCGCCCACTAATTAAGCCCCGCCCACAGAACCGGTAGCAGAAAATTTTAGATTTCACCCCTGTTCTTTTCTGATCCTGGGATGCTTTCAGGAATTGCAGGCAGGTACTATATTTACATTCCCCTTGCTTTGAATTCCCTTTGTGACTTCAGAAGTGCTGAGGCAGCCCTAATAATCAGTGTGTTGGTGCATGCAAATCAGTAAAACTGATAACTTCCATTTTGTCAGCTACAGGTAACATAAAAATTAATGGTTACTTTTACAGGGCAGAAGATGCCATCCTTCATATATAAAACAAAAGATCTTTGTGCCTGGATCTCAAAAGCTGTCTCTTTTCTTTCCCTGTGTGGGCCTAGGTTGCGCAGACCTATGTCTACTTTCTACTGTTCGGTAACTGGGAAATGAAGAGGACAATGGCAGCTCTTAATAATGGTTGCTCCCTCCTAAAATATTTTTCCATGCCCCTTGAACTATAATATAGAGGTATTATTTTAATGTGTTTGCCTTCAAGTCAGTTTTTGAGTCATGGTGACTGACCGAATAAATTCCTGCAGCTTTCTTGGCAAGATTTCAGAAGCTTGCCATTGCCTACTTCTTACGTTGAGCGAGAGGGACTGGCCCAAAGTCCCCCAGCTGGCTTTGTCTATGGCAGAACTAGAACTCACAGTCTTCTGGTTTATAGCTTGTTGCCTTAACCGCTACTCCAAATTGGCTTTCATAATTGTAATAGTACTCTGTTTATCTGGCATACTTTCCTACATTCAACAGCAGCATTTCACATTAAGTAGTATGTTAATAGCATCGGTTAAAATACTACGTTGAGGCAGTAGAGGCAGGGTCAAAATATCAGTCATATAAGATTACAGGGTGATTTGGGGGCAAATGTTTTCTCACAGCCCAACCTATCTCTAGGGATTATTGTTGAAGTTGGGGCGGGGGGGAAGCAAGAGGGAGACTATGTATACAGTATTAAACTCCTGAATGAAAGGCTAGATATAATTGATTAATTAATTAATTAATTAGCTACCTAGCTAGTCACACTAGGCCTTCTTGATTGACAGGTTAGTAATCCACCTCCAAATTATGGTGCTTTAAATGAGAACATAACTTTGTTCAGCAAGTCCTGCTGGACAAAGATCTACCATCTGTACTGAAGTTCAGACTGCAGTTATCAAACAGGATGCATTGCTCTATTTGAGGGAGGGGAAGAGGAAGGAGAAAGGGAAGGGGAAGGGAAGGGATTCATCTATAGTGGAGGCCAGAAATTTCTCTGCTTCCTTGAATTACATATGTTAGACACAGTTCTCTCCCTAAAATCAAATAGAAAAGCCCTTAGTAATGCTATACAGTATATAACTACCTGCCCCCACTTTATTTCAGGGCCATTCTTGAGGCTTTCTTTCAACAAGGACAGGGCAGAAGAACCTCCTAGCTCATTCAGTCCCTCTAAGAAAGACCACTATCTATAGTTTTAATGTCAAGATTTTAACCCAACATTCAAAATGGTATCAACCAATGTCACTGCAAGTGTGGATTCTTTCTTAACCAACCAAACATGTAAGATTAAAGCATAAAAGGGAAAGTTACCAGGCAGAATTAAAACTCCCAACACTTCAGCTTGATTTAAGTTCTTGAATATGACAACAATCTGCCATGTCATTTAAACTTAGCCCTCAGCTGCTATGGTGCAATGTTTGTGTGCCATAGCAGCGCCTTTGTTGCTGTGCTTCAGATTAGCCTCCCAGTGTGATGTATGAACAGGAGTTGGGATTTAAGCAAACACAGATATGTATGTGCAAAGGCTGAAGATTTTTTTCTTGGCTCCTTCCGCATCAACACAATTAAACGATGCCTAAATCTAGCTGTTCGGCCACCTGCTCCACAACCTAGCTAAGAAGCTGAGGAAATCTATGTCAGGGTGGATGAATGCACTCCAACTTGGCTTCATTAAGCCGTCTGGGTGGTGAGTGATTAAAAGGAGATGCTGATACCCCCTCCGGCTGCATTCCGCACTGACTACGCAGCAGCCTCCGATCCACCCCCGTCTCCTGGCCAGCAAGTGCGGAAGTGGGGAATTTCCTGGCACCAGATGCGGAACAGGAAAGCGGAAATGAAAACAGCAGCAAGCCAAAATAGATTGGGGATGGGAAGAAGGGGTGGGTGGGCGCTTGTCTCTTAAAGGCACAGGATTATCCATAGGCCAGAAAGGAAATACATTTATTGAAAACAGATGGGCGAGTGTTCAGGCAGGGACATGATTTCTTTTTGCTTTCCCTCACCCCCCACCGCCATCCACATATTAATAGCAACCCGTCTTGCCCCATAACATAGTTTCCCCCCCCTTTCATTAGCCCATTCAAAACATTACACTGCATGGGAGCAATTTAGGACAAGACTGTAGGTGGCCTCTGGCGGTACAGAAAGAAAAACAATGCATCACACAGCTTTTCTTTTTGAACAAAATGCCAATTCCTAGCTCTGTCAACACAATGCATGCTGTGAGAATTATCACCACCCCACCCATATACAAGCCTCACAAAGTTGAAAAAATATGCTCAGTTGTCCTTGAGAACTGTGAGCATAATAGAGCTCTAAAGAATTTACCTCCTTTTCTTCTTGCTGAGACACTTTTAGTAGTCTGAAAGGAGGAAATGCTCATTTCCCAAGCGACAGAGGCAATCAGCATTTGTGACAATGCGGTGACTGGCTGAAGTCAGTTAGCATTCCAGAATGAATCGGTATTAAAATGGATCTGAATAAAAATCCTCAAGAAAGAAGAAAGCACACAGTATCTAGCTGAACTTAAATTCTCAGAAATTTTTTTGCAGATGTGCTCAATATAATCTAATTTTGTTCCTTATGATCTGTTATCAATTTATAGGATAATAAATAACAGACAGTCCTCCCCGTTCCTCACAAATTCAAGCCAGGCTTCCTTCCTACTAGATGCCAGACCATGTCCATCCTGATATGTACCCCTTTCCTCAATATCCCAGCTGTGCCATTTCCTCAGGCTATTTAGCGTTGTCTGAAAGTAGGAAAGCTGCAGGCAGGGAGTGGGAAGGGGAAAGAGAGAGATGGGAGTACTCATGAATCACCAGATGCAATCCAGTCTTTGGAAGTTAGCCAAAGAACACTGCTTTGAAGCAACCAAAAAGCCTAAAGCCGTCACTCTATCACTTATTAATTGTTCATTCTTGTTTGAGTAAAAAAAGATAAAAATACTATTGAGTCCATGAGTAAAGGTGGTTCCAATTAATTTTTCAGAAATTAAGAGTGTTGTGGCCTCTTCATTCTATGCCTGTTCTCTAATACAAATTTGAACCCTTTTATACAGGAGAATGCTGTTAAACTATAGTACACAGATTAAATGTCCCTACAAAAATGTAGTAGTACTCCATTGCGAATGAATACAATTCTCTCTGGATTCATCCAATTCTTGATATAACTGAGGGTACCTTTTTAAAATTGTACTTGGAAAGATCCTTGTCTCATATACTTCATAGATAATAGTGCTAGAAATCAAAAACTAGTACATGCCTCTGCAACACGCTATTTTGATTAAAAGCTATGAGGAAAGCTGCCTACTTCTATAGATACAAAAAGCTTTATATTTCCCAAGACATTATTTCTGTTGTATGCTAATTAGCTACAAGTAACAATTTTTAAAATATATTTATTGATGATAAACTTATTCCTGGACCACACTGATTCTTTTTTCTATGGAGCAATCCCTCCTAATAGTCCAAGGAATACACTGAGAATGCTTTGTTTATATTGGTTTGGCTCAGAGTTATACTGGCAATCAAATAAGAGGCATTCTTAACATGTTAAGAAAACTTGGCAAGATAGCCAATGTATATTTAACAATCATTACTTTATTGATATAGCAAAGTAAACATTCCCAATATGTTGCAATGGTATACCTGTGCAATTAAATTTATGTTGTATAAGAAAACCTTCTACTCTGAACAGGATAACCCAACTACTTGGGAAGATGAGTTTTAAAGGAAAGTGTTATTTTTTTCACCAAGGAGGAGACATGGGCTGAGGATTTTGAAGATAGGACATCACTACAGCAGAAATAGACAACCTGAAAAAAAAGAATAGTGACAGAATTAATGTAGAATCCTTAACATTTTATCCACAGTAATATCAATATTAATTACAATTATCCCAGCTTTCCAAAATAGGTAATCAAATTAAAAAATATATTTGCTCAGGAATATGTATTTGACATCAGTCTAAATTTATTTCTTGCAGGTGTTTTCCTCAGCAATAATTAGCAAAGGAGAAACTAAATGAACACTTCTTGTACTCGAAGCCTCAACTATTTGCCTAATAGTAGCGGCTCACAAAACAAATACCTTTCCAAATTAATAATTTGGTCTCTGTGCGAGCTGCACTGGCTCCCGGTGGTCTTCTGGGTGCACTTCAAGGTATTGGTTACCACCTTTAGAGCGCTCCATGGCTTAGGACCCGGGTATTTATGAGCCCACCTTCTGCCACCGATAGCCTCCCACCGACCAGTACGCTCCCACAGAGAGGGGCTCCTCAGGGTGCCGTCGGTAAAACAATGCCGACTGGCAGCCCCCAGGGGGAGAGCCTTCTCTGTGGGGGCACCTATCCTCTGGAATGAGCTGCCCCCGGAGATACGGCAGATCCTGTATCTTTGCACCTTTCGCCATGCCCTAAAGACGTTTCTATTCCAACAAGCCGGGCTGGCCTAATTTTTTTAATTGTTTTAATTTTAAATTGTTTAATTATGGGTCTTAATACAGGGGTGCTTTTAATTGTGGGCCAAATTAATTTAATTGGATTTTAATACTGTTTTTAAATTTTGTATTTCTTGTGTTTTATCTGTTGGCTGTTCACCGCCCCGAGTCCTTTGGGAGAAGGGCGGTATATAAATATAAACAATAAATAAATAAATAAGTTAAATTTAGAATCATTAGCCATTACTGAAAGTTACTGGATGATTTTTGTTGGCAGAAAAGAACTGAAACTTTAGAATTTAATCAAGAAAATAAGAGCTTTTGTGAGAAAAGAATAACATGTATCTACAAATATTTTCTTGTTAGATGTAAGCATTATAATCCTAAAAAGAACAGAAAAGACTGAAAAAGAGAAGGTCAATGAGCAAGAAGACAAACTAGAAAAGGAGAATGCAAGTTTATTACTTAATCTGTTGACACAAATAGAGAAAGAGGGAATCTAGGATAAAATCTTTTTAAAAATGCAAAAATCTAGCATTTCCACATTCATTGAAACCCCACAGAGTTTGAAAACTGTAACAGAGAATTGCTTCCACAATATAAAAATCTGAGGTAAACACCATATTTATTAGAAAGGAAGATGATCACATAGGCATCTGCTAATAGCTCCAATAATGAAAATAATATGACTGCAGGAACATGAGGCAATACCTGCCCCTTGTAATTCTGACATCAGACAGATGTATTTAAGCCATAGGGTTGCATTGTAATATCCTGATGTATGTTTCTACAGTCACTTTCCTCCAGGAACTCTTATGAATGATCTTCAATTCAAGGCAATCCCACTCCCTCCTCAAAAAAGAAAGAGTAAAGAGAGGGAAAACTCCATAAATAAAAAATCCCATGTACTGTCCAACTTCATAGTCTTGTAAACCCAAGACTTGCAACCAGTCCTGGAGATTTACTTCTCTCAATAAATTTGTGCATGAGTTAGCTTGTGTATTATGTAGAAACATATAAAAATTCCATAAAAGAACAAAACAACAAAAATACAGTAACTATTGATTAAAATTGCCAGTCACACTTTATAATAATTGATTCCTATCTGTACATACATAAACATACAATACTTATACACAGAAAACTTCCTCATACAAAAATAGGAGTACAAACATTTTTTCAATAAAATAGCAAAAAGAAGAAGAAAAATGGAAATACAGGTAGGTCTTAGTTGCATTGTGAAGGGAAGAGAAGAAAAATGATTGAAGGAAACTGAATAAGGATGAAATAAGAATTTATTAAGCAGGGGAAAAATAAAAAGCAGCTCTGTTAAGGCTTCACAAAGACTTTAAATTCAATAAGCAAGTTGAGTCTCCCAAATAATCTAATTTTCAAAAGCATTGATATTTTCAAGCATTTCCTCACTGTAGATGTAAACATGAAAATGTCTGGAGATCAGATCACTGAGGTGACCTGGAGTTTCGGGTGATTTTTAATCTTAGGCTACTGTTCTCCACATGTAGAATGTGTATGTCTGTAGTGAGGCAAAGGAATATGCTATTATTGCTTTCTCTCCATGGATGAACTCCAGATCCATTTTTCTAGAGACCTTTTTTACAGTCAGGTAACTTACTATTCCATTTCAATAGTGTCTGTTTTTAAAGTAACTTCTATTCCATAAATATAACATCCATCTCAATTCCAATGAAAGGATCCTTTGAAAAGCCTAACAATGAGGCAGATTTGTCTTAATCGGTCACATACATGGTAGAGAAAAGAGGCAAAATGGAGATGCTCAGGCAACAGAAGTTAATAAAAGTTTACCACAAAAGCTAGTCTTCTAGATTCCATTATTTGCCAATGTTTATCGGTGGGTGATGTACCCCATTGTTGTTAACGAGTATAAACTCAGCAGAAAGGAGGAAGAGAAGGCAGCTTCAATTATTAATCTACCATGAAGCATCAAGGCTTCACTTTGATGAGAAGTGAAACAGCTTTTACTTTAAAGATAAGTATTATAAAATGAGTCACTATCAGAGGGAAAACTACTCAAATCAAAAGAAAAACAAGAATCAGTAAACTTTTGGACTAGTAGGCATATTTGGAATTTGGAGAACTTTGCAATTAGCATTCCTGAGAAAGTATTTCCAGGGCAAGACCTATGTATTCAGAAATGAATACCATAGCAAATCAGACATAATACAAGTCTGAAAGAAGTAAAAACACGGCTTACATGAAACTGCTCATCATCTGTTTGGTGTCTTCTGAGCTCCTAGAGTTGGCAAAACTGATAAATGAGCAGTAGACAGCAATCCAAGCACACCATTTTAACTGCAAACACCATGGAAAAATATGATGAGAACCTCATGGAGTCACAGATACACCAGTTATTAAAGTTTAATAATATTATAAATATTCCACTTTGTTTTTCCTATGAGTTCAGGAACAGTTAAAAAAATTAATAAATATTGCTAAAGCATAATCATGATGTTAAATACATATAGACAAAAATAAAGCCATATTAATGAACTCAGACTTTTTCAGTTGCTTCTACTGAATTAAATGCCATTATCAATGAGAAATATAAACTGAAAATTCTAATTTCAAAAGAAATATATGACATATGAAGTTGTGTGGTTTAATAATTTTAAGAAAAATATATATGTTGAGAATTAGTACTGCAGAACATCTAAGGAAGACTTGAAAAAGATATCAGTAGTTATTCAACATTTTATTAACACATTCAGAAAGAGATCACTTTGGAACAACCAGGACGTGGATGACTGAGAATCATTACAGACATTCAGATAGAGATTCTATTATTTGTGAAAACCACAATATAGATTTCAATACACTGTTATTACAATGTAGGTCTTTATGGATTTTTCCTAAACTTTGTATAGTGTCACCTCAAATAGAAACTCATGCAAAGTGCTCTCTCTCTCCCTCTCCCTCCCTCCCTCTCTCTCTTAAGATTATTTTAGCAGTAGTTAAAAGATTTCATATTAAAGGTATGGACTATTGTTATGTGAATAATGCCTTGGCCCTCTGTAAAAAGAAAAATGCTGATGATTGAGGATCAAATAAATGACATTGAGGCTTAAATTTATCTCATAATTAAACTGAATTTCTATATATATTAACCTGATGATAGCTTCTCAATTACATAACCGTAATTGCTATTTCATACAGGCCATCCATTCAGAGCATACAGTTGAATTACTATTAATGTATCTGTCTCTTAATACTAAGAAGAGATCTGATATAATTAAACTCTTAGATATTTTAATCTAGAATTGAGATCTGAATGAGTTGTTGTAAAGTAATTGACATATATTTTCAAAAACATTTATATATGATGGTACTATTACCAGTAATGGGTATTATCACTTTTACACAGAAGACACGTTATCCTCTAGGCACAATTCAGATCCCTTAGGGAGAATCAAACTGAAATTAATGAAAAGAGCCTTGCACAGGATATATCTTTATATCTTTTCTGTAGCATGGATATATAGCAAAGCATTCCTCTAATGAAAGGAATTTCATTTTAACCATTCTATCATCTATAATGCTCCACAATGCTTATGCAGATTTTAAAGTCAGTTTTGATTTCTTCTGGAATAATTTACACTAATACATCTTAAACAGCCTATGTAAATTTAGCTAAAACTGTTAAAAATAAAGTCCAAATTAATATGAATTGAAACATTAAGCTATTAATTTATTGCTGAAAGTTAAATAGTAACTAGTCAGCCTTTGAAAGTTGGCAGAAAAGTTTCTGAGAAGTACTGTGTAATTAATCCAATTCAACACTGAAAAGAAAGAAAACTGGAGTTACAAGGAATAATCCAGATTTTATTGCAAAATGCTAGAACTATACTATCCAATAGCAATTCAGTAATTGTATCATAATATGTAAGTAGTAAAACATTTTACTTGATTTGTTCAGTTAGTGCTTGATGTCTTTTGGTCAAAACCTGGGTATTCTAATACTCACTTTTAGCATTAAGCCACACATGCTGAAAATCATCCCTAGCAAATTCATATAATCTGGTGTAGGATCTTCTAAAGTAGGGTTGTTTTCTGTAGTTGGAGGTTTGTATCTGCAAATAAAAATTCATTATAAGGAAAAGCAAAAGTATTACATTATATTCAAACCCAAAACAAATATTTCTAGCAACAATTCTGAACTGATGAGGAAAACATAAACATACTTTTCCTGCAAAAAATAAAACTTTCATACAAGTTCAAAGTCAACAGCTCGAAAAAAGAAATGGTATCAATATTTAGTATTTTTCCCCAAGTGATACTTCAGCACACTACAGAAAGCTCTCTCTAAATTTTAATAAAGAATATTCTGTTTCAACCACTTCAAATAATAAAGACCAAACAATAGGAGAAGAGTCTTGTTTTAATATGGACAAAAAAGAAAAGGATTATGAGAAACTCTGTAAATTAAATTCTATAAAATTTGTGTACAGGTAGTCTTTGAGAGCCAGTTTGGTGTAATGATTAAGGCATCAGACTAGAAACTAGGAGACCATGAGTTTCAGTCCTGCCTTAGGCATAAAGTCGGCTGGGTTACCTTGGTCTAGACATTTTTCTTAACCCTAAGAAGGAGGCAATGGTAAACCACTTCTGAAAATCCTTGCCAAGAAAACTGTAGGGACTTTTCCAGGCAATCTCCAAGAATCAAACATGATTGAATGGAAGGAAAAAATAAAAAATAAATTCTTATTTAGCGATTGCCTTGTTTAGTGACCATCATAGTTACAACAGTGATGAAAAAGTAACTTCACAAATCCTCACATTTATGATCCTCACAGGTCTGTAAATAAAGGAAAGCTGGAGTAAGAATATAAACATAGTTGCAGTTTCACTTAGTGACCACTTCTCTTAATGATAGACTTGCTGGTCCCAGTTCTGGTTCTTAAAGTGTAATCTAGTATATTAAATAGAATAATAAAAATGATTACTGGTTAACTGTTCAATATGTAAGGCTCACACAGGTAGCACTTAGATTAAGGCAGCAATTAGGACCAAGATTGCCTTCACTAAGTGTTGTGGATGTAAAACATATTACCAGATTGCATTGTTTAATGATGGCAATCCTGGCAGTCCCGGTTTCTGTTGTAATCCCTGGAGTGAGAAGAGGTAGGAGTGCCAAGTAAGGAGCACAGGAGGAATTGCACAGGTGCCGCAGGGGCTCTGAGAGCACTAAGAAGCACAAGCAGGTTAGTGTGGGCCTGAGAGGCTGAAGAGGGCCAGCAAAGGTGCTGCAACAGGCATGATCTACAGAGTGCAGGTGGGCTGGGTGTACTATAGAATACGAGATCTCTGGGATCTCGTAGTCCATAATGAACTCCTCTGGGGAAAAAAAGCAGAAAAAGTGACTTACTGGAGTGACTTGCAACCTTCCCTGCCAGTTTTCCACTGATTGTTTGTTCAAAACCGGCATGATAGTCCGCAAATGGCAATCACATGATGTGTCCTGCTGTGATGTCATAATTGTGAGCTGGGCATCCAAGCTCCCAGATAGTTATCAGACAACCAAATGGATCCTGCAACAGCTGGAACTTCAAGGGCTGATTGTAAGTCTGTAGTTTCAGTGGGTTCAGCATCACTGTATCTTTGAATGGTTAATGAACACATGAATGCAAGCCAAGTACTATCTGTGTAGGCAAAGCTAACAGCTGGAACTTCAAGGGCTGGTTGTAAGTTTGTGGTGTAGTTTTTCAGTACCACTGTAACTTTGAATGGTCACTGAATGAATGGACATAAACCAAAGACTATCCATGTAGGCAAAACTAACATTTAAGGGCCAGAAATCAAGATTAATTATCTCTTTTTATTGGATTCCTTTGACCAAAGGGGCAAAGTAAAAACCATACAAAAGATATAGGGCTGTTTTCTATTCTTTCTTCTTACTATATTGGCCTATTTAGTTTGTTGTATGCCCTGGACATCTCATGGGTGGTTCAAAAGTTTGCTCAACAGAATAGAGTAAAAGCAGCAGTATACATTATTCCTTAAGCATAAACATCTCAATGCTAGATTGGGATTCCTTGTGCACAGTCACTTATGCCTTCGTCATCTCTTGCCTGGACTACGGCAATGCTCTCTACATGGGGCTCCCCTTGAAGAGCACCCAGAGACTCCAGCTGGTCCAGAATGCGGCCGCGCGGGTAGTTACGGGAACTGCATGGCGCTCCCACATAACACCTCTCCTGCGTGAGCTGCACTGGCTCCCAGTGGTTTTCCGGGTGCGCTTCAAGGTGTTGGTTATCATCTTTAAAGCGCTCCATGGCATAGGACCTGGATATCTTCGAGACCGCCTGCTGCCACCAATGGCCTCCCACCGACCTGTGCGCTCCCACAGAGAGGGCCTCCTCAGGGTGCCATCGGCCAAACACTGTAGACTGGTGGCCCCCAGATGGAGGGCCTTCTCTGTGGGGGCACCTGCCCTCTGGAATCAACTGCCCCCCGAGATACCAAGAATTCAAGACCTCGGTGCCTTCCGCCGTGCCCTGAAGACCTTTCTTTTTCAGCAAGCCGGGCTGGCTTAACACTTTTTTAAAAATGTTTTTAATAGCTTTGCTATTGTTCTTTTAATTTTGGGGCCAAACATATATATATATATCTTTTTAAATTGGTTTTAATGTTTGTATTTATGTTTTTACTTTGGCTGTACACCGCCCTGAGTCCTTCAGGAGAAGGGCGTTATATAAATTTGAAAAATAAATAAATAAATAAATGCAGAGATATTGCAAATCAAGTACAAATTTGCAACTTGCTGTACACTTACTTGGATATAAATCCTTCAAAACTCAATTGGTATATCCATAAATTACCACACATGGGATTGTACAATCTGATTTGTAGTAGCCTAATTTAACTACATAGTTTAACAAGATTTAAATGTGGGTGTGTTTCTACTGCTCTACTTGGCATTACTGTATTAGTTACCACCATCTACTCTTAGTTATTTCTTATTTATTTCTTATTTATTTATATCCTTCTTGATATGCACTTATAATGGATTTTTCAATGTAATCATGAAAATGTATGACAGTTCAATCATTCTACTTTAGAGATTCATACACAAGCAACCACTCTACTCTATTTCTTCATTCAGTTTGCCAATTTACTTCCTGAAACTCAAACCATAATTACTAGTTTTTGTTTTTACTAAACTTCACTACATGAATTCTATAATGCAGAAAAAAAAAATGTCCAAAATTTTATCTAAGATATATTGCCTCTTCCCTCATGTACATTCAAGTAATATAGTCAGACCTCAACCAAACATAAAGTTACTCATAATTTAATAAGGCACTCTTAAAATAAAAGGACTTGAGCCATGCCTATCTTATTTCAATACACCAATACATTTTTCTGTGAACTGAAGGTTGTGTCTGAAATTAGCCATATCAAACTACGTTATGCTTTCAGAGGCTTTATTCAGGAATCAATTTATCCTCTCTTTGAAGTTGTAATATTAAGTATCCCTGGGCCTTTCTACATAATCACCAATTAGTACAACTACTAAAAGTAGTTAGGCTAGAGTTAAAGGAACTGGGCTACAAAGAAGAAAAACCTCTAGCTCTCCTTATCATTTCATAGTTGTGTATTTTGTATCTGGAACTGGTAGAAGTTAGCTGCTAATTTACCACGGGGTATATATATAAATATATTTAGCCCTTGAAAGTAAATAATACTTTTACACTTCAAAGCATTCCATTTGTCAGGAAAAGTTCCAGTCTTTCATTGGCATAGAGTTGTGGATGTGAAGTACTGTGTTTAATATGATTATGCAAATTGCAGCATCACTAACTTTGGAACAGTACCCATGAAACTACCTGGGTGACTCTGCTTGTGCCATTTTGTAAGCTTTTCTTTTTAACTTTACCAAGTAAATTATTCTTTATTAAAAAAAAAAAAAGAATATCAGCTCTTTGCAGACACACCCATAACTAGCAAGGCCCTGACCACCTTACTCGCACCAGATTACTCATGGGTATTATTGCCTTAGAATCAGGGCCTACTTTGATCGTTTGAAACTATCTGCCCTTTCGCAATATTTGTCTCCATTCTCCCCTTTTTTTTCCCCTATGTGATTTTCCCCTCGTTGTCCTTCAAACGACAGCAGCCAGACCCCCTCCCCCCCCCGAACCTCGCGACTTCGCTACGATGTTGCCATAGTGACCCCAGGCAAGTCACGTGCCACCGTGCGTGACTTGTCCGTTCCGTCTCCTTCCGTGCTACAGCAACTCCGGGACCCAAGTCGTGACGTTACCATGCCAACTCCCAATCCCACACTGCAGCCTGACCTGAGAATGCGGTTGGGACGCCGCGGATCTGCCATACTGTTGCTAGACATCCCACTGTGCCGCGGGCTACAGTACTGTGCTGAGAGCGACCTCCTTTCGAGGCTGCAGCAACTTCCGCTTCCTTTCAGCGCCGCAGGGGGGGGTGACTAAGAGTGTAACACCCCCGAGTTTAGGCGCTTTTGTTCCGGCCTATGAGTCCACGCTTATGTTGACACTGGAAAGGCCTTGCAACTGAAATTTCTGGAGGAGGAGGAGAAGGAGGAAGAATGTTGTAGCCCTTCCCTTCTCGCTTGAAGAAATTATGCCGAGAGGGGGTGGAACCAATGAAACTAGATTGGAGGAGTAAATGGACGAGTCGACGCCTGCATTTCCCTATAATCTTTCTTGCTATTTCGTAAGTAAAAGCTGCAAGAGGTTACTAAGAAATGTGAGCTATTTTCCCACATGCATAGTTCCATGATTCGAAGAGGAGACAGCGGGCGGGTAGGAGAGAGGTTTAATTTCAATAACTGGCCTCTTATACAGAGACAGCATTTGACCTTTGAAAGGATCCCTGGTACAACCTACCCACCCACCGACCCCCTTCTTCTGCCTGATAAAAACTCCATTTGACTATCCGGAGATTCTCCCATCTAGTAGCATCATCTACTACAGACCTGCAGATCTGGGCTGCGAGAGTCCGACCCTCATTTGATGGAAACCCAAAGGTGCTTTTTTCAAGAGGCAACTGGACTTTCTTGTTTTTCTTTGAAGACGTTTTGCTTCTCATCCAAGAAGCTTCTTCAGCTCTGGCAGGATAATATGGGGGGGGGGGGGAAGCACCTTTGGGACAACCATGACCTGGATGACTGAGAATCTCCATAGACATTTGATAGAAACAAAAATGAAATTTGGCTAGATCATTGCTGCCAACTAGTGGTTGTCCCGTTGTTTGTAGTCCTAATCAAATATCAAGACCAATGTTTTCTTCTCCTCCCTGCTTCTCCTTTATCCTGAATTTTTGGTCATTTTGCCTGAAACGTTTCGGACGTTAAAAAGCTTGTGGTTTCAACTTAGAACAGTTCATTTAGTGACCTTTTTAAGTTACAATATCACTGAAAAAAGTGACTTATGACCATTTTTCACATTTATGGCCATTGCAGCATTCCCATGGTCATGTGACCAAGATTTGGATGCTTGGCAACTGGTTCATGTTTATGACAGTTGCAGTGTCCCCCAGATCTTGTGAACACCTTTTGCAACCTTCTGACAAGCAAGTCAATGGGGAAGCCAGATTCACTTAACAACCGGGTTATTAATTTAACAACCAATGATTCACTTAACAATTGTGGCAAGCAAAGTTGTAAAATTGGGCAAAACTCACTTAACAGATGTCTCACTGAGCAACATAAATTTTGGGCTCAATTATGGTTGTAAGTCGGAGACTACTTGTACAGCTGCCGTGTAATAAAGGCACCATAAAATACAATTAAGTTTTAGTTTAATGCCTAAAGAAGTAAAGCTGAAAGGTTTTGAAGGAAGAGACCTTTCTTTCTTAGCAGACTTTCTGAAAGTTTAAAGTGCCCTAGGTATGCTTAAGCAAGATAGACTTTTAAAGATAAGTGGTGTGAAATCGGAGGATGCTGACAGCCTTCTCAAGAAGACTGTCATGTTGTTATTCAGCAGCTTCCCAAATAGATGTTTTACATACAATACAGGAAGATATTTATGTTGCTTCAGCAGAGCAAATGTAGAGTACGTTTGACTTGATTTAGTAAGTAGCCATTGACTGAAGTACAGTAATCTATTTTGATATGTTATTTTTGAAACAAAATTGATTGCTCAAAAAGAGATTGCAACTGACAAATATTTTCTATGTGTCTTCTATTTTGCAATAAGGTAATGCAATTCGGGAGGCAACAAGTACCCAGAAGCAACATCACCTAATGCATCAGTCTGCCTTAGGCTATTCCTGATTCTAGAGATTTTGCTGTGGAGGTTCAGTATTATGCATGTGGATTTAATTTAGCAATCAAGCTACATCTATGTGATGGCCTTTCCAGAACCCAAATCCAAGAAACCTGAGCTTCCCCAAAAATTGCTTGGTACATTAGAATGTAAACAAGGAGCTATAAGAGCAGTGAGATTCAATGGTGAGTGTATTTCTGATTCCATAAAATAGAATAAAATAAAATAAAGGCTTTCAGTTATTAGAACTAGAGAAAACTCAGAAGCAAATTTATATAGAATTAATAGTGTAGAACTATAAGCTTTTAGTAACTTGTGAATGGATCAAGGCAACAGTTGTAAGGATTATGAAAAGATAGCTAGTGAGAGATGTGACTTGTTGGGTCAAAAAGTTTGAAATTGCAAAATGAATAGTGGAATTTGCATCATTCTAAGCGAAATGAAACTGACAGACTTCCAGGGATTCCCTGAATTTACTCAACTAGATAACATTAAATGAGACTTTTCTTTTTCTCAGTGGATGGAAATTACTGTCTCACCTGTGGCAGTGACAAATCACTCAAGCTTTGGAACCCACACAAAGAGACTCTCCTCAAGACATATTGTGGCCATGGCTATGAAGTCCTAGATGCTGCAGGGTAGGAACTAGGGGAGGTGGATCCACTTTATTTTTAAAAAATCCAACTATTTTGAAAACACTGAAATACTTTAAGAAAGTTTAAAATAACTGGATTAGATGATGGGGAAGGAACTTTACAAAAATATTATTTTGAAAAATACCAATATGTAAAATTCTATAATGAAATAAAAATAAATGAAAAATATTGACATAACTATAATGAACTTAACAAAACTAATTTATCTGAAAAATTACTATGACATTAAAAATTTAAATTTAAGTATTACTCTTATGTAAAAGTGTGTTTCTGTAAAGTTTGAGTAAGGAAAAAATAATAATACAGTAATTGCCAGGGAAATTCTATTCATGTTCATACTTTAAAATCTTGTCCACTCATTTAAACCTTTTTTGCTATTAAAATGACAAAAAACTTACATTTAAAAAACTGAGAAGCTCAATATATATGCTACATTTACACATTACAGTTGAAAATTTGCATATACAGCTTTTAAAAAGAAAAGTACTCTTTATTTAGATGCTAAAGAAAATTATTTCTCTTGCTTTTCCTATTCCCCTCTTTATCTGTGTTTTTCTTAGATCATTTGATAACAGCCAACTTTGTTCATGTGGAGCAGACAAAACAGTTGTGCTGTGGGATGTTGCCACAGGCCAAGTGATTCGCAAGTTCCGTGGCCATGCAGGGGTAAGATCTATTTTGTCCTTTGGGATGCTTGGAAAATTAGAAGATTTATGTCTTTTTGAAATATGAATTCCTCTGAGTTTCTACCTTAGAGGTTAACAGTTATGTGTTCTGCTTCTGAGAGCATCAGAATCCCTGTTCTGGTTGGCAGAAACCCCTGTGAAATATAAAATGTTTATAATGGGAGATAAAAAAACTGGATGAAACTCAGAATTCTCTGGGATAAGTCAGAAATGTTACTGGAGACATGGATAAGGAAAACAAGATTATAGAAACAGAATTGTAATTCTCAGATTAAAAAATACAAAACACTAGTTGATTTGCTGAATAAGGAATTATTGGTCTTGTACATTAGAAATGGAGGAGAAAGACTCTATGTCTCATAGTGAGTTTGCTTAGAATATCTGCCCCAATAGCTTCCGTATTTCAACATATTCTTCCAAAGAAACTTTACAAAAAAAGAGGAACCTTTATAAAGTGCAATCATTTGCTTGTTCAGCAATTATGCATACCATAAACTGCATCTGTATGTACCGTATTTCCCCGAAAATAAGACCCTGTCTTATATTTTTTTGAACCCTGAAATGAGTGCTTGGCCTTATTGCCATGCGCTCAAAAGCCTGATTGGGCTTATTATCTGGGGACTTATATGGACTGTCATACAGTGAGCCAATGCTGTAAAGTGTAAGCCTCAGGATGGCCTTTAGGATTAAGGATCAACATGAATTTTTTTCACAAGTAGCTTCAGTGATCTTGCATTTTTTGAGGGGAGGTTGAGTTAGGGTTAGTTGAGATTCTAAGTAAGGAATTGTGAGTTCAGTAGCACATCTGCTATGAGGCAAACAGATGTTGTCTTTGTCATGTGCCTCCAGAAGTAATTAGCCTGTTGTAGTATTCTGATTTGGGAATATTATTATGACAGCTTATTGACTGTTCTTTTCATGAGCAGAGTTAAATGGAATATTATTTTAATTTCTGCTCAGTACACTTGTGTTTGTATCTTATTGGAAAAAATGTAAACCCAATAAATATACCTATGCACAGCTGATACTAAGGTCTCTGGTTGAGGATTATAGTGAGTGGCAATAAGTAGGAGTGATAAAAAATTGTACCGTGGTACTGATGAAGAGAGTATTTAATAAAAAGTATAATGCCTAATAGTTAATGAAACTGCTAGGTTTGACTAGCTGTGGTGAGGGATGGAACTATGGCTGTACAAACATTTGAAGGATGTGTTACAAAAAATATAGATGTGAACAAAGCATCCCTCCTTGAAATCGTTTTGGAGCACATACAGACAAAATTCTACTGGGTCTGTTGGCAAAACAAAATACTGGTAGCTCTGTATGACATACACACAGTGACAACCAAAAAAAGATGCTTAAGCAGTCATAGTGAGCTTTCTAGTAGATATGGTTGCCTCAGCAGTTTGAAAAATAATGTTTCACTCATGCTAACACATTTTGCTTCAAATACTTTGCACAGCTATTGATGAAATAATAATGGAGATTAATGTATGGAATTCCAGCTACTGCCAGAGTTTGCAATAGTTTAAGTGTTGAAGGACAAGGGAATGGGAAAAATAATGCAGACTTGTACACTCTCTCCAAGCTCAGCTCCCATAAATGGGAAGTTAAACATAAATTGAGAACAATAGCAAGTCCTAATCTTTTTATATTCCCTTTTTTTCAACTGAACAGAAGGTGAATTGTGTCCAGTTCAATGAGGAGGCCACTGTAATTCTTTCAGGTAAGAAATCTCCTTGCCTTCTATGTTGCTTCTAGATTGTTCATCCTAGCCTTTATTTAGCATGGATCTTTACCTTCCTGCAGGTTCCATTGACTCCAGTGTCCGTTGCTGGGATTGTCGTTCTCGCAGACCAGATCCAATCCAAATCTTGGATGAAGCCAAAGATGGCATCTCCAGTCTGAAAGTCTCAGACTATGAAATTCTTACAGGGTAAAAAAGGATAGGATGAAGTTTGAATTGGAAAAGGCAAATTTGGTGCTTTGCTAAATCCAGAATAGATTATTTTAGAGAAGGGGTTAAATATTCTCAACTTTTCCATATCTGTTTTTAATTTTAAAAAAATAACTTTTCCCCCTTTTGGAACAGAATCTAAAATCGTGTTAATTTTTGCTAAAATATGAGAAAATGAACGAACATGTGTACAACTGTACTGGAAATTTTCATAATTCCATAATCCAAACTCACTCATAGCAAGTCTTATGGTTGTTGTTGTTAGTTGCTAAGTCGTGTCTGACCGATCGAGACCCATGGACAACATTCCTGCAGGCCTTCCTGTCCTCTACCGTCCTCTGGAGTCCATTTAAACTCACGCTCACTGCTTCAGTGACTCCATCCCGCCACCTCATTTTGAGAACAGATATTTTTGAAGTGTATAGTTTGCGACTTCAGGATCAGAGTATTCTCTTAACAATGTTGCTCTGTTGTTTCGCAGTTCTGTGGATGGACGTGTCCGACGTTATGACCTCCGTGCTGGAGAACTCTGCGCAGACTACATTGGAAGTAAGTTCATATATGGAATATCCAATAAACTGCTGAAGTGAGAACCATATTTTTGAAGATGTCACTTTGTTGTGGGATATGGTGCCTTTAGTTGTCTTGTGCTTGATAAATAACTCATTTTTTTTCATCTTCTGTTTGGTAGACTTCTATCGGCTTCAAACTGAAAAGTGTCTGCAAGGACATCAATTGTATCTTCAGGCTTGCATCCACATTTGATGATTATGCACTATCAATTCATATAATAATTGTCACTGTTGACTCATTGATTTTCTCCATGATATATCAATATATTCTTAGACAGTAGTTAGCAGTACTTGGCATAATACCTACAAGGCACTATACCTTCCTTATTTCTTTTTGAATAGGTTCTTTCCTCTTCATGCACATAGACCCTTGTATCTACTGCATGAAGCAATAACATCCAACATTGCCATGTTTTCATTATAGGTCCCATTACCTGTGTATGTTTCAGCAAGGATGGGCAATGTACACTGGCTGCTAGCTTGGATTCTACACTGCGATTGCTGGACAAGGATACAGGCGAGCTACTAGGAGAGTAAGCAAATACTTTTCATTGTTAACTGTAATGCTTCCTTTAGCACAGGGCTGTCAAACATGCGAGATGGATGCGTCACACGCTGTCCACGCCCAGTTTAGCGAAGGGGAAAAAAGTCACGATACGTCACATGATACTGCCGTGATGACGCAAGCTTGACATCCCTGCTTTAGCAGTTAGATTAAGGTTGACTCCAGCTTTTCCCAGTACAGAAGTATAAGTGCATGCTGAAGAGCAAGATGCAATTGCTTTAAATACACATAAATATTTTATACACGTATAGACATTTCCCTTAATTATTGAGTTAAAGAAAAATGTATTTATGTAATAGATTTTAATGTATATATGAAAGATGATCTGTGGCTATGAATAAGTTTGTAATGGTGTCCTTTTTTAATTAACTTTCTATTCACACAAGGACTGGTAGCAGCTTCAGGCAGCTTGATGGGGAAACATCTTCCAAGATGGCCAAGAATAATCTCCTTTTTCTCCCAATTGTATCTCCAGCTACACAGGCCACAAGAATGTAACTTACAAGATGGACTGCTGCCTGAGTGAAAGAGACACACATATTGGGAGCTGCTCAGAAGATGGAAAAGTCTATTTCTGGGATCTGGTTGAGGTAAACAGGATTGGCTGGGAAAATCAAGAGCTTTCCTTTGAGGTAGTCATTTGACTTTTTGGTCAGCCAATCACTGGGGTGTAACCAAAATTCTACTTGGTTGGAGAAGACAGTTTTTTTCTGGAAATAAAGCAAGCCACCCTCTTCTTTTCCCAGCACCCATCAATGATTAGTAGGAAACAGACATCTAAATTGGGAACAGAAATAGCAGTTGTTTTTATTGGTTTGTTTCATTTGGTCTTACTTAGTGGTTTAAATGGATCTACTTATAATATAATCAGGACAGTAGCAGCATCAATGCAGGTTTTTAATCTAAGAGGTAAATGACACTTGACATAAGTGATCTAGGTATTATATTTGAAGTTCATGTGTCAAGCATTTCTATGCAAGTTTATTTGGCTTGAAGCTAAGTGCCCTGGCTTATATTTGTAAAAGGTGAACACTGTTTATTTCTCTTCTTGAGTTAGGTAGCATTTCTTTCAATTCAGATTATCAAATGAGGACAATTTCTTCTTAATATTATTCATATGAAATAACTGGCCTTGCTAGTGGTTTATATGTCCTAATCCCTTGTTCAATTTTCTTCTCTAAGATCATGCTGGTTAATGAGAGGACATTGTCACAAGCAGTCCTGCAAGTCAGATTTTGTGCAAATAATATATCTGTAGGTAATCTCTGTCCTCTGTAGGTTTTGTGATCCATGTAGCTACATTTTGTCCTTTTCCCTCCCATAGGGCTCCCTTGTTCTGGCCTTGCCAGTGTGCAATACTGCTGTCCAGTCACTGTCCTTCCACCCAGTTGAAACCTGCCTACTCACTGCTGCAGGGGGTCTTGTTCAGTGTTGGAGGGAAGAATCTTACACAGCTGAGGAAGGTGTGCCTGCATGACTAACATTGCCTTTGTGACTGCGTTGAGCAAGACTGAAGATACAGGATGATGGATCTCTCTAGTGCATTTCTCTTACAGTTCTATGAGTACAGTTGTATGTACTTTGCTTTCAGGAGGAAGGATGGAGCATAATTTGGACTCTGCTTCTTCAGTAGAGCCAGCCTGACTGAAAGCTGCCCTTGACCGTTCAGGGCTCAAAAGTTTCCTTGCTTTAAGTGACAGTATTTTTAAATTCAGCCTATGTATTACAGACAGTCAAGTAAAAAGTTCATTTTTAAAAATTGGGTGTTTCTGGATTAGAAAGAAATAGAGTTTAAATGGTACGTGGACATTGTTTTATTGTTTTTGCGGCTCAGATGCTTAAACTTCATAAACACTAGCCCTGATCTTCACTTGGACAAATACATTAATTGAAATTGTCACTGCAAAAAAATAAAGTAATCTTGAGAAGAAAATATAAGTTTTTTACTCTTAGCTGTTCACGTGTTTAAAATAACAGGAAAAATATTTTGATTGCTGATGTTCAGAAGTGCTCAGACCTTGTTGGTCACATCTGCTTGGTTAGTGAACTACTACATGCATGTCTTTAATTTTACATCTGAATAGAAAAAATGCCGCAATGTTACAGATTGTTAATGACAGATATTGAAGAAAATGTTTTTAGATTTAGATTTAGATTTTATTGAACTTCTATACCGCCCTTCTCCCAAAGGACTCAGGGCGGTGTACAGCCATATTAAAACACATATAAACCACAAAATTTAAGAACAATTTAAAAACAAATATATAAAATTTGGCCCACGAAATTAAAAACTAACAAACACCCAATTTAAAAATTCCTATTAGGCCTGCCCGGCTTGTTGGAATAAAAGTCTTCAGGGCACGGCGAAAGGTACGCAGGTCAGGGATCATACGAACCTCTAGGGGCAGCTCATTCCAGAGGGCTCATTCCAGAGGGCTAGTGCCCCCACAGAGAAGGCTCTCCCCCTTTTAAAAGGCTGTTGTCCAGGAAAATTTAAATGTTAACTTGAACTTTTCTAGGGAGCTCATCCTCCTTCGATATAAATATAGTATTTTTTAAATTGGATGTTTATGAGTTCAAAATTAAAAAGGTTACGTATATACTCTGCGTCAGTGTGGAATTCAGGCTGAACCCCGGAAATGGAAGAGAATAGTATGAACAGATCAAGTTACTATTTTCTCGGGAGTGTATTTACTACCCTTGAATTCAAACAACTGAAGCCAGAATTGTATAGGTGCTAAATAAATTAAAATTCTCCTCCCAGAATTACTACATTTTAAGACTTGCACCAGTTATGTATAAATAAGTGGAAACATATTTTTTTTTATTGTGGGAATGTATCACATAGCATCTAGAAGTATCTCCTATGTTTTAGAAGTCCACTCAGTTGCTTAATTCTATTGTTACATATTCAATGAGAAGACAGATCTCTTTCCCTAAGTATTTTAAGTCATTAAAATAGATTGAATCGGTTTTTTCTTTTGTTGTTCAGATCCAAGATGCTTTTCTATAGAAATAAAAATGAAATTATAAGAAATAGATGTGTTCTTATTGAAGTGTTCAAATCTCATATTCATGCCACTCACTGTTGCTCGAAAAGTAATTAGAAAAAACTGATTTTAAAGAAACCAGCCCAGCAACTTAAGATCAATAAAATATTTCTGTTTCAGTTATTGTGGTTGCTGTAATAAAAAAGACTTCAAGAATCAAACATTCAGTCTTCCTTAATTTCATGCCTTTAAAATCCATTGGATTTACAACCGTTACCATCCCCAGATAGCATGACTAATCTGAAAGGCACCAGTTGAGGAAAGCCAATAGAAAAAAACCTGCAAAGTGCAAAAGTATGCATTGCATCAACATTGCAACACTACTACATCTAGATACCTTAACGCTAAATAAAATTTATACGCTTTACTCCTGATAAAATGAACAAAATGCAGCAATCAACTGTGGTTCTGGGTGAGATAGAAAATTCTACTTTGTGATTGTCTTCTTTCATAAATAAGATTTTTTTCTTCTGTTCAATGAAGAGTTGTAGACTGCCTAGAGAAATCCCTGCATTTTCTTGGCAAGATTTGCCCTGCTTCTTTCCTAGACCTGAATGAAAGTAACTAGCCCAAGGTCACTCAGCTGCCTTTGTGTCTAAGACAGGACTAGAATTCATAGTCTTGAGTTCTAGATAGATACTTTAATCACTACACCAAACTGGCTCTCATAAAAATCAGATTACTGCGTAGAAAATATTAAATGCCCTCTAAAGCTGTTCTCTTGACATTTTTTCATATGGAATATATTTTCCAACTCTACATTTAAAAAAAAGGTTACTTGCTTAAATAAGCTTCATAGTTATGTAAGGAACCATCTCCGGGTTGCTCATATTCTACTAAATTTCTACAGTTAATGCCACAGATTTGTTCTTATGAATCCTAGTAGACAGCTGAATAGAGGGATGGCATGAAATCAGATTTTCTCAACTGAGCAATTTAGTCATTGCATCATATCCTGTGGCATCATGTGTTCTCCCATATTGTTTAAACTGACTTTACAGGTTTGGAAACCAAAACTCTCTGTTGCTGAGTTAGTGCATGATACACAAAGGATTACTTGGAACACAAGATAGTAGTAGGTGTGGCAGGGACAGCAGGCATTCAATTAATCTGTAATTATTCCCTCCACTGCATAGTCATGGTAGCAGAACTTCTATGCGGTTTGTTTTGGTGTCTCGGAATAGTCAGATTAAGCAAAGAAATCAGGTGAAATCATCGCATTCAGTGTCTCATGTCATGAAAATGGCACAGAACAGTGATATAACTAGTAATCAGTATCGTCTGGAAGGACTGAATTCAGTTTATCTCAGTGCTTTGGCCCCCTAATGCTACACTATGGCTCAAATAATATAAGTTAATGGCAAGTGTGCTGAGGAGCAATGGGCCTTTTGAAGTCAATTTGATCAAGAGTCCTGTAACATGGAAACTGGTATCAGTCTAAGATTTTGTAGAGAGTAGGAAATCACACCTTATTCAGGTCCTTTAACTTGATTCTTCATTTAACGCCAGACAGATGAAGTAATCAAGAGCAAGAAAAGTACAGTTAATTATGAGGATTTAGATCTGCTGTTTACACCCCCAGCAAATGCTATTACCAGGCAGTTATTTTGATATGTACATGCTAAAAGCATTCAAAAGAATCCAAGATCATTGAAGAGATGAAGACAACAGAGTAGAAGCAAAGATTAAAATGATGGTAATTTTAGTTTAGAACGAGAACATCCAACCTTTGCAACTTTTAAGTCCTGTAGACTTCAACTCCCAGAATTCCTCAGCCCAGCCATATCGGTTAGGATAGGGCAGAAAATGGCTAGTTATTAGAAATCTTTTTTAACCTTGAAATAGAAATTCTAGCACTGACAATGTTACCTAGTTTGGGTAATGAAATGTCTGCAAGAAAACAGGGTCAGAGAACACCAAGGACCTCCTCATAGAAATCCTTGTAATATTTTCTGCCTCCAGTGTGAAAAATGGCTCAGCTAAACTTGAATAATAGTACTTTGATTTATGGAAAAATAACAGCTGTCATTCTACACAGGCAGCAATGATTTTAGATTGTTGGTAAACTAGAGTCCAGAGCATTAGGATTCCAATACCAATTTTGTCATTCTGGGGTAAGTCTTGTTAAAGAGATAAATTTTTAAAAGAGTTAAATGCTTGATCTGTAAGATTATTAAGAGAACGAAAAGCAATACATTTTTCAGAAGACACCAGTTCAAAACCGTACTTTCCTAAAGATAAGTTCTTTCATCTGATAACCAAGATGGTGTTTGAAACATTATAATGCTATTTATCTTCTGTGCCAGCATTTCCCCACTCAGGATTTTGATATCAGCAATCAGCTGATTGTAATTGAAGATGCCAATCATTAGAACAGCTGTTGGCTGAGGATGGATCACAGAATATGCCGGTAGGTTACATATGTTCATAAGCCTTCTAGGAATGAAGGTTTGACAGAAGCAACAGATTTCTTATTCAAAGACCCACATGAAAAAAACACTGGCTATTGTAAGATATGGATTAAGAAGCAAAGACTTCATGGGTAAAAATACCGAGTATATTTCCTAACGCTTGGATTGATTGGCTCAAATTTTTTTTCCTTTTGGGGAGAGAGAAAAATGCTGTCAAGGCAGAACAGGATTTCAGGGGAAGATAGCGCATTGAAGAAGTTTCAGCAAAACCCTGGAAATTGTAGTCATTTATAAGGAGTTGGTTAGTAGTTCAGCTCCTACGATCCTCTCTGGATAAGAGAGAAATGTCAGATCACCCAAGCTGTTTCTCCTTATTGTTGCTCCTTACAAAGAGACTGCAAGACAGCAGATTCTGAAAGGGGGAAAATTGGCAGATGGTTCACCATAAGTATGGTAGCTGCAAATGGAATGGTTCAAAGGCACTAAGTTTGTGCACTTCCCTTGCTAACCATCTTTGAAAATTACTCATTAACTCATTCAAGGAAGTTAGATGTCTTCAAAGTGACAAGCCTGGAAAAATCTGGTGAGTGCCTTCAATCTCTAATATAAGAAAATGAAATTTATATTTATAATTTTAAAGAATTTAACAACAAAAAAGGCAATGTTTTGGCTACAGAAAGTTTTAAATGGACTAAAGGGCTCAGAAAATGTTGGAATATTGGATTTTGAGGATGAAGTCTTCAAAATTATTTTTAAAGAGGAAATGTATGTTTGTGAAAAATAATTTATTATGGTATTTAAGGATATATTTGAGCAACTCCATCAGGAATTGCACTGAGACTTTGAATTAATTATGTCAGCTATGTTGTGTCTTTTGGGGAACAGGCTATCTCCAGAAGATGTTACAGAACTAGATATTTATTTTATTTTAAAATTTTAAAAATTTCACCTTTATTATTTTAATTCAAGACAGTGAATATGCCTAATACGCCTCCTATCTCTTTTCTCCAAAACAACCATCTGAGTTGAGTTGACCTGAGAGACAGAATGATTGGCCCAAAGTCACTCACCCTATGATTTTGCAACAAATATATTTAGATATACAATAAGCTCCACTTGAGAACAATATGAGTGAAACTCCAAATAAAAATTTGCCATTAGATGTAAAGAGAAAATTGTGGGAAGCTTTAAAAATTATGAAGGAAAAAAATGACAATCCTAGGGAGCAATTGGAATAATACTTTTTAAATATTTTTTTGCTGGATTTACAAGAGACTGCTTAAAAATATTCAAGAACTTCGTAGTAAGGATCAAAAACTATTGACCAGGATTAAAATGGGACACGCTGTCATTTTGGGCGGCTCTGTTTGTATGTACTGATGACTGGAAAAATGTGATATACTAGGTTAGCTTATATAGTGTTTAAACATTAACTATATAGCCATTTTTTGTATCCTAAATTTTTAACATTTAAACACTTTGTATCTAATATGTGGATTTATTTTTTAAAAGAAAATGTCTTTTTGTTATGTTAAACTCTAGTTGTTTGTTTATATTAGGATGCTGGGAATACTTTATTTTGTTAATAGTTTAGAATTGAGATATGGAATGTTTATTTGAATTGATATATTGCTATTTTGGGCTGGTTCCCTCTGGAATTGTTGGCATTTGAAATGGGAGAAATATTGGAGTTTGTCTTAAAAAATAAATGGCCTCTTTTTCTAATATTAAACATTAGGCTTTGTTTATTGACACCAGGATATTGAGATCTTTTATGTCTTTTAAATGGGATTTTGCTTACAGCTAAGAGATGAGATATGGAAAGTTAAGTTTTATATATGTTAACATTTTAGAGCTCTAAACTTTTTCTTGATAATTGAATAAAGAGATGTAACTTATTTGATTTGCTTGGGGTTTTATGGGATGAAGAGTTTGATACTTATTAATTAAGAGAAGGTGAAGAGATTATGAAACTTTATATTTGTCATGATAGTGGAAAGTTGTTTTCTAAAAGGGGATCTTTTTAGTTTTTTGTTTTCTTGCACTAAATTTATTTCTTTTCTTTTTTCCTTTAAGCTTTTATTGTTCTTTTTATTTTTTTGATAACATTATGAAAAATAGCAGAACAATAACCAGGAAAAACAAGATTGCAGCACCAAAGAAACAAGGATAAACATACAAAACATTCATTTTTCCCCTTCCAGACAGATCTATTAATGAGAAAGAGGAACAGGAAGAGAAAGAGAAAGATTAACAAGCCACATCACTAGGAATCATTAGTTACTTTTTCTCTCAAATTCTGATTAATATATTCTGCTGCTTACCAAGATTGTGTTTCTTCTCTCAGATATATTCTGTTTGTAATAAGAACAAGATATTCATTGGAACAATTATACAAAGTAGGCATCATCTAACACACCACAATAGACCTAATAACTCATCAAAGATTTTACCCAAAGGTTCTTGAGATATAGTATAAACTTCTAGTCCCAACTGTTCTAGACAATCAAACTTTTGAATTATTTGATAAAAGCTCAGAATGAAAGATGACTGTGAGGTTTTTAAGATCCCTCATTCTAAGCAGTGGTGGATTTTGTAATGGAATGTGCAGATGACTTTGAGGAAAGAGGCTGCCTAGGAAACAAGTAGACAAGAATGCCTTAACAGTCAGAGAAAGAAACTTAGGAAGGACCCAACCGAATGGACCAAGCAGTTAAAAGTAGCGACAGGAAGTTTATACTTTCAGACTTGCAAGATTCTGTAAAGGTAGCCTTACATTTAGATTTAGCTCATCTATTTCATTATCTGGTTTACTTGACAGATTATAACATTCACCCATTTCTCCACCAAGAATGGGTTTTCGTTCTCCAATCATAGGAGTTATGTAATGTACTTCTCTTATTCTCATGTGATGCACTCCTTAGCAGCATCAAGTATCTAATTTTCCTTTTAGATTTTTTTAAAAAAAACTTCTTTATGGAAAACCTTCGTTCCAAGTTTGAGCATATCTTTCTGGATTTTATATTATGCTTTCTGCATTTAATAGAAAACATTGTTCATGAATGTAAAGCAATACACATTATAAGATGAAGTTCACAAAATTTTGCCAAGTCAGAGATAGTTTATTACCATAACTGAGTTTCCACTATATTCAGGGGAATAATTAGTGTAAACTGTATTGTTCCATTCATTATTTTTTTCTCTGAGCATTCCATTATTTCATACTGCTCATTAAATAAAGAAATTAGGAACATGAAATTTAGTGCATCAATGTAACCTCATCTGATTTGTAAACCACAGCAGGTTTAAAGTCTGGATTAAATTTGACTAAAACATGGAACTATAAACAATGATAAAATCTTAAACAATCTAAAATCTTAAAGGAAGTAATGGGGGTGGAACAGGAATTTTTTTATTCACTTCTATTGGGGCAGAAATTTTAGATGGGAAATGAATTTAGCAAAGATTATTTCATGTCAAACATATTAAACATTCAATATATTTTCAGCCAGGTCCCTTTCAAGAAATTGTTAGAATTGACTTCCGGCTGATGTCACGGCAAGATCGGAGGTGAGGAGCGGGGTCTCCGCACTCCTGTGCAGAGTTCTCCCTGTTGGAGGGCTCCAAAAGGAGCTAAAGCCACCCTGTAGGGGTGGTGAAGAAAAGAGGAGCACCCCGCAGGTCACAGAGAGCAGCAACTCTCCTGCTTGACCCAGGGCTTCTTCCCTCTCATCCACAACGAGGAGAAGAGGCAGCCATCATGGCTGCCATGAAGCTGGGACAGCCGAGACAACAAAGGAATGTGCAGGAGTGGTGTAAATGAACAGTGACTGGAGCTGGATGAGAAGATTCATTTTTTTATTTAGACCCTAACTTTAAAAGAAAAAAAAAAAGAAAAAAAAAGAAAGAGGAAAATCCAGGAAAAGAGACTCTTAGAACTATTTCTTAAAGCGGCAAACAACCAGAGAGAAAAATCCTAGACTCGAAAGAAAGGAACCAAGGGGAGAAAAGCTAAAGATCTTTTAAAATATAGAAAATTGGATTTTTTAAACTGGGTAGGTGTTCTTTTGGAAAGGTATTATAAAATGCTGGAATTATTTACTTGAATAGCTGACTTTGTTTCCATAAATTGAACTAAAATTGGATTAATCAATTTATCAGACTTGAAACAACACTGAAACCTAAGCTGAAGGCGCCATCTACTGGTGAATGAAAAATATACCATATCCCTACAAGCCTGGGAATAAACAACATTCATCATTCTGGAGGACTATGGTGTTATTTACTGTTCTATAACTATTTATTTTATGATTACTGGAGACTTTATTGTGAAAATAAAGAAGACTCTTAAGTAAAGCAAAGTAAAGTAAAGTAAAATGACTTAATTTGTGGAAAGCTGCCTGGACTATTTAAATGGAACTGATCAATAATCCTGAGATGTAAACAACTATGATTATTGAACTTTCTGAGGAGCAACATTGGACTTGAATATATTGTTTTTGGACTTGAGTAAGAGCGGGACTTATTAAAATAAGACAAGATGCTTCCTCAGGGGGAAATGAGTGAGATTTCAAGAAAAATGGCATTGATGTTTCAAAGCATTAGGGGTACTATGACAAAGAACCATAGAGAGAAAAAAAACTAATGCAAGGCATAAATGGCAAAATAGAAAATAGGCTACAACTGATAATGAATGAAGATCAAAGAGTCCAAGAAAAAGAGGAAACAGTAGAAAGAATAGAGGAAAAGATAGAACAGACAAACCAGGAAACAAAGCAAGAAGATGAGAAGGAGAAGATGATAAAGATAATAATGACTGATGAAATAAACCAAGGGAAAAGTACTTTAAGAGATTTAAAAATGGAACAGAATAATTTGGAAGATACTTTTGAAAGGGAGATAAGGGTTTGTGTGGACACTCTGGAGATCTGGAGACCTGGCAACTCTGGAGACCTGGCAGTTTAGGAGGATAGAGATGGCAGAAATATTCAGACTGAATGGTGAAGACACAGATGCTGATAGAGACAAAGATCCAAGAGAGGAGTATGGGAGGCAAGCCAAAAAATGAATAAGAATTGAAGTATTAAAACGTTCAAGAGATGGTGGATAGAAAGGAATTATTATGTTTTACTTTTTTTCTAATATAACAATGGCCTGATTAAAAACTGAAATAGAGGTAGAAATAAGAATACATACCTTTATATAAAACAATAGTTAGATGGAAAGATTGAAGGTTGAAAGATGGTATTATTAGGTATGTCTAAGATGACTGGTACTTGAATGGCATATTGTGACTTTGAACAACCAAATAATGAAGAACTATGTTTTAATATAAACGTGTATTAACACTAGGATTAGTAATGGTGGCCTGACTAGAAGCTAGAATAGACGTAGAAATAAGAAATAGGGGGGATATTAGCAGATATAATTTTCATATAATAGAATATAAATAATAATTAGATGGAAAGATTAGAGATTGAAGGATGGTATTACTATGTATGTTAAATAATATCATTGGCATTAAAATGGAACACTGAAATATTGAATAACTAATCTAAAACTATCATGTATATCAATACTAGGATTATATAAGTTTGACTAATGTAACAAGTATTGTTATTGTTGTTGTTGTTGTTATTATTATTATCACTGTTTGTATCAAAATGAACTATATCCAGAGGCCACATAATTCATGTATTGAGATTGATGTATATTTAAAAATAAAAATCCAATAAAACTTAAAAAAAATATTAGAATCTGCCAATTTAGGGAATCTTTGTTGTTTATTGTCTAGAATCTACCTTTCCAGTTCTACCCTACCCATCTACCCATTTTGTAGTTTTTCAATCATTTGGGCAAATTTTGTGTGCTTTTGAACATAGCCAAGGTTTTCTGCAAATATTATTTTGAAGATTATATTTTAAGAAGCAATACAATGCCACAAATAAATGAATTAACATTCTCTTTGGATCTAAGATATTTCACAGACACTCCCTTCCCTCTCAAATCTTATTGATAGAATAATTAATTTTTTAAAATAATTTTGTGTAATTTTAAAAATACCAAATTTAGCAGGGAGGGAGAAAATGAAAAGAGAAAGAATACAAAGAAGAAATAAAAGAGAAAAATTAAAAAAAATTTTTTTTAAAAAAGTGACTATAATCTTTATTACAAGTACAAGCTTAATATTTCTTTCCCCTTGCATCCATATATCTCTTCCCACAGCTCATCACTTATCCATTTGCAAATCCATAAATCATTAACTTTTCAGTCCAGTTGTCATCAAAAAGTCCATAAAGAGCTACAGAAATTTAACAAATTATTTTGACTTTAACCCTGGTAAAACAAATTGGTTTTAAATTCTAACAATGGTAGATTTTGATTCGTTCAAATGCTGTTTTAGATTTTGATCTTTCTTTCTTTTTTCTTTTTTCCATCTCTAAAGTTGCTTCAAGGCTTTAACAAGCCTCTTTTGTTAATTCATCAAGAAGTTGTTATCCAGAACATTATCTTGGCTTGTCATTTGTATTTCCATATTAACTGCTGTCTCTATCTTGTTTTTCTTTATTTTCTAGTAAATCTGCCTACGCTTTTTCAGGTCTTAGTTAATTAGTTAGTTAGTTTATTATATTTGTATACCGCCCTTCTCCCGAGGGACTCAGGGCGGTGAACAGCCATGGTAAAAACAATGTACAACAAAAATTGAAAGCTTATTAAAATAATTCAATCATTCGGCCAAATTTAAAACATCCAACTAAGATCATTTTAAAACCCCTATCAAAACCCAATTTAAAAAACCTTTATCCTGTCAGTCCAGCTTGCTGGAATAATAGGGTCTTCAGAGTGCGACAGAAGGCACGGAGATCGGGGATCCTTCGTATGTCCGGGGGCAGTTCATTTCATAGGGCTGGGGGCCCCCACAGAGAAGGCTCTCCCCCTGGGGGCCACCAGTCTACATTGTTTGGCTGACGGCACCCTGAGGAGGCCCTCTCTGTGGGAGCGTATTGGTCGGTGGGAGGCAATCGGTGGCAGAATGAGGTCCTGTAGATAACCAGGTCCTAAGCCATGGAGCGCTTTAAAGGTGGTAACCAACACCTTGAAGCGCACCCGGAAGACCACCAGGAGACAGTGCAGCTCACGCAAGATAGATGTTACATGGGAGTGACGAGTCGCCCCCATTATTACTCACGTGGCTGCATTCTGGACCAGCTGGAGCCTCTGGGTGCTCCTCAAGGGGAGCCTCATGTAGAGAGCATTACAATAGTCCAGCCGGGAAGTGACGAGGGTGTGAGTAACTGTGCGCAGGGCGTCCCAATCCAGAAAGGGACGCAACTGGGAGATCAGGCGAACCTGATAAAAGGCCCCCCTGGCCACGGCCGTCATATGATCCTCCAAAGACAGCCGTGAGTTCAGGAGGACACCCAAGTTGCGAGCCCTCTCTGAGGGGGGTAAGATCTCATCCCCAATAGCCAGCGATGGTGTCAGCTGGCTATATCGGGCCGTCGGAAGCCACAGCCACTCAGTCTTGGAGGGGTTGAGTCTGACCCTGTTCCTCCCTATCCAGATCCACACGGTCTCCAGACAGCGGGACATCACGTCAAGGGCATCATTGGGGTGGCCTGGGGTAGAAATGTACAACTGCGTGTCATCAGCATACAGTTGACACTTCACCCCAAAGCCACGGATGATCTTGCCCAGTGGCTTCACATAAAGGTTAAACAGAAGAGGCGAGAGGACCGACCCTTGCGGCACCCCACATGAGGAACCTCGAGGTCGACCTCTGCCCCCCCATCAGCACAAACTGCGTATGGTCAGAGAGGAAGGAGAACCACCATAGCACGGTGCCCCCCACTCCCACCCCCTCTAGCCAACGCAGCATGATACCATGATCGATGGTATCAAAAGCCCCTGAGAGATCTAGGAGGACCAGGACAGAGGAGCAACCCCTGTCCCAGACCCTCCAGACATCATCAACCAATGCGATCAATGCCGTTTCCGTGCTGTAATCTGCCCTGAAGCCCGACTGGCACGGATCTAGATAGACAGCTTCATCCAGGAATCGTGGAAGTTGTCGCACCACCACACTCTCAACAACCTTCGCCGCAAAGCAGAGGTTGGAGACAGGACGATAGTTAACTAATACAGCCAGGTCCAGGGAAGGCTTCTTGAGGAGAGGCCTCACCACCGCCTCTTTCAGGGCGGATGGGAAGACCCCCTCACTCAATGAAGCGTTGGTAATCTCCTGAAACCAGCCTCGTGTAACCTCCTGGGAGGCCAGCACCAACCAGGAGGGACACGGGTCCAGTAAACATGTGGTAGCGTTAAGCCTCCCCAAAATCCTGTCCACGTCCTCAGGAGTCACATGGTCAAACTCTTCCCAGGTGACACTCTCAAGACTCACCTCCGTCCTCATCAGGTCTTCATCATGTAGGTCTTTCAAAGCATTTTCTTTACATCTTTCCTTTCTTCTTTTCTAAATTATACATTCACATAAGCAAATATTTCTGACATTGCAGCTGCAATAGGCCCCATTCTTCAAGTATCTTGAAATGATTCACACTTCACAGCATTATCTGTCATTTTCTCCAATCCAATACTTATTCTCCAATTTAAAAATTAGAAGTAGCCTTTTTTATTTTCCTGCCTTCTAGTGTGTATTTTTTGACACCATAAAGACTTATTTCTCTGTTATTTGGATAGACTACCGTATTTTCCGGCGTATAAGACGACTTTTTAACACATGAAAATCTTCTCAAAAGTCGGGGGTCGTCTTATACGCGGGGTGTCGTTCTCCTGTAACCAGGCAGACCAGCCCGAAAGGCTCTGACGAGCCTTAAATGGCTCTGGCGATCCCAGCTCTGACGATCCCAGCTCTGACAATCCCAGCTGAGTTCCCTGCAACTCAGCTGGGATCGCCAGAAACCATGTAAAAGGAAAAAAGTTTTTTCCCTTTTACTCTGAGGATCCAAGCTCTGATGATCCCAGCTGAGTTCCCTGCAACTCAGCTGGGATCGCCAGAACCATGGCTCTGACGGTCCCAGTTCTGACGGTCGATCCCATCCCAGCTGAGTTCCCTGCAACTCAGCTGGGATGGCCAGAGCCATGTAAAAGGGAAAAAGTTTTCCCCCTCCAGCTTGCTTACCTCAGCTGCTAGTCCCAACGCTTGCCTTGCTTTGCTTGCCTGAATCTATTCAGGCAAGCAAGCAACTCCCTGCCTGCAATCAAGCAAGGAGTTAGTTGTGGACTTCAACTCCCAGAATTCCTCAGCCAGCAAAGCAAAGCTGGCTGAGGAATTCTGGGAGTTGAAGTCTACAAGTCTTAAAGTTGCCAAGGTTGGAGACCCCTGTTCTATTGGGTAAGTTTTTTTCCCCTTTGGGAGCTTTAAAAAAAATAGTCAATTGGGGTTTTTTTAGTTGTTCTTTTTTAGACCTAGCCATTTAAAGTTTAGGAAGTTTTAAATTTAGCTTTCATATAAAAATAAAAATAAAATAAAACAATATTTGTGCAGCTTTCTGAGATTTAGTGTGTTTCTGTAGTGTTTCACTCCAACTACACAAACACACAAAATCTCACAAAGCTGTATGTGGAATTTTGTGTGTGTAAAGTGTGAAAGTTGGTTTTTTGGACTTTTTGTGGCTGTGTGAGGTTCCTGATTGTTGCAGGGGCCATTTTGGGTCTAGCACAGCTGCTTTTACATTGTGGATGAGCCTGTTGTGTTGTGTTGTGTGTGTTTAGAGTGTGAAAGTTTTTTGGGGGGGCTTTTTGTGGCTGTGTGAGGTTCCTGCTTGTTACAGGGGCCATTTTGGGTCTAGCACAGCTGCTTTTACATTGTAGGTGAGCCAGTTGATGTTTTTTAATTTTTATTTGGTGTGCATTGGAAGAGGGGCAGTCTTATGTGGCGAGTATAGCCCAAACCCTATATTTTAACAGGAAAAGTTGGGGGTCGTCTTATACGCCCAGTCGTCTTATACGCCGGAAAATACGGTAAATAAAATAGTATCCCCATGAAGGAATTATTTAATTTAATTTTCCCAAAATCTTTTAGCAAAAGTCCTATAGTTCCAAATGTTTCTTGCCCTTTTTGACATTTATTGTTGCTTTAACCATTGCTATCCTGTCAAGCACAGCTTCTTTCAATTGTTGGATATTCAACTTTGTATCAGATTTAATGTTATCAAGTCAGCGTGTTCTTTGCTTGCTCTTCTTGTTCCACCATTTCTAGCCTCATTGCCTTCTCCAGTGAATTTGAATGCATGACATGGTCAAAGTAAATCAGACGTGATTTTGGCATTTATATCTCAGCTACAAATTTTCACAGTTTTAGTCACAAATTGAGCTCCGTGGATCTTACTTCATACTTAAGAGATCCATAGAGGGGGCATGCATAAGTGGACTAATGTTCCTATCGTCCGTCATTGTATTTTTATTTTATTTTTGTTTTTGTTTTTTTAACAAATTACAATAAATAAATAAAATAAATAGAAGGAAAAGAATGACACTGTCCTGCTTAGAGTTAGTAACTGTTGTGGCCCGCCAGCGGCCTGCGCGGATTGTGGCTGATCCTGACGACGAGGAAGCTGGTGTGGGGTCGCGCCAGCAGCCTGTGCAGCCAGCACTTGCATCGGACAGCGAGGAGGCTGAAGAGGATGTGGTGCCAGAGGCAGAGACTCATCCAGGGCCTTCAGAACCTCCAGAGGCTCCTTCAAGTGGAGAGAGCGAAGTGGAGGAGCTTCTCCTCAATGCTCGAGCACGCAGAGCTGCCAAAAGGCAGGAGTGGCTACTCAGGAGGAGGAGGTCTCCTCGAGAGTAAGGTTTGAGGATAATTGGCCACTCCCTTAACCTATTTAAGTCACACGCAGTTAGTAATTTCTTGCTGGAAACAATGTGTAATTATTACAGAGCATTTTGGAGAGTGAGTGTCTTATCGTATCTTGTTTTCTGGGCTGGTTGCCAACCTTTGCCAGACTTTGTTTATTCTTGGTACGTTATAACTTTGATAAGGACCGTTGGTGTGTGTCACAATCCTTGGGAATCCAGAGCTGGGGCAGAACAGTAACATTTTTAATTCTCAGCGATAACAAGAAGATGGAAGAATTTTAGCTTATCGATTTGCTTTTGTTAGATAATTCAAAAGCAAGTTTATGTACACATATCCAAATGCATTCAAATTTAACCAGTCCTTAGATTCTTGCTTATAAAATGACAAAGGACTGACAAATAAATTAAAAAAGCTATAAATGATAATACAGCAATTGATATTTTGTGTTGCACTCGTGTCTATATTCTAGATTTTCACATTATGTTAACCCATGGTTTACTTTAATCATGATATACTGAACAAGCCTCAAGGCTAATTCAATAATGCTAGATTACAAATCATGCTTTATAAAATACTGTGGTATTGTTCATACATAATATTAAAACAAAACCAACCAAACCATGTGGCTGAGCACAAGACATGAACCTTGCCATATGTCACTGAAGAAATAGTTCATCTTGTTCAAAACTTGTTTTTGTTATAATTTAATAACGACAAAATTGAGAAAATGGTTGTACAGTCAAAATTTGCTATAATCTTATTTAGTGGGTTCCATTTCTTAATTCTAAACCAAATCTTTTAAAAATCATGCTTTAAGACATGCTTTGCTTATCACAAGGGAGGAAAAAGGCAACATAACTCTTGATCTGCCATTATGGCAGAGTTATTTTAATTAAATGTAAACGTTCACCAGGCCCGGTTAGCTGGGTAGTCTCTCTAATCATCACCCTCCCCTCTGCCCATAATTCACCCTTTCATGCTTAGACCTGTGCTTATTTACCTGGTAAGCCAATAAGTTCTTGGCCATCAAGCCATAGAGAGTATACTGCTCCTATATGTTGAGTGGGGCAGACCTTGAAGGGGCCAGAGGATGGAAAGAGTACACACAAATATGTGTTTCAGCCAAACAAGATGAAATGAGAAAGAGATGGCCAGCAAGAAAGGGTTAGGTTAAGGTTAAGGTTCAAGTGTGAATCAGATAGCCTCCATACAAGCCTCTCTGTTACCCCTACTCAGACAAGCAAGGCTGAGGTTTCAACATTTGATTATTCAGCACCAAAGAACATATTAAAACAACAACAACAACAACAACAATTCAGCAGATACCAGGAATCTGGAACCTATGAGGAAATAATCCAATACACTGTACTTGATGATCCTGAATTTAAGAGCATGGCTTTTGGCTTGTCATCAAATACTGAGTTTCCAAACCTCCAAGGACAAACCACCTGAGGCAGCTACTGCCACATTTCCTTCAGCACAGATCTGCAAAAAAAAAAAAAAAAAGGATGATAAGCAGTAAGCCCACAATAAGCCCACAATAAAATTCCATTTGACCCAAAACAGTGATGACGATAGTGAATGGATCCCTCCTTTCATAGCTGCAGCACTCCTTTCCTAGAATAATATCTACCAGCATCTCCATCCTGTTGTCCTTACCCCATTTAGCACATAGCTGTGGGTCTGTGAGAAGATGACCTTTGGTGGATCTGTAGGAACATGGATCTGAAAGAAAAATACAAGAGGTTTAAGTCTAAAAATGATACGAGAATATAACAAATTGGAAAAAAAAAACCTTATTTTACTTTGTTATATGTAAAGTCTAGAGTCCTAGCCACAAATGTTGTGCCAATGCAATTATTTGGTATAAGCAACTCTCCAAAATAATGGTCTATGAATCTGATAAAGCCAGGCAGTATGCAGTGAAGGAGCTTATCTGTACACAGTGATATGGAAGCAATATGTGAAAAAACTATAAGATGGCCTTCACCTTATTTCATCATCTTTATCTGAAGCTACCCTAGAGTTGGTGAAATAATCCAATGTTTTGGTTTATAGCTAAAACTTTATGGAAACTAGGATCTCATTCTTGCTTTATTTTTCAGTAAAATATTTAAAAATGATGGACAGAATTCATTTTGCTTCCACTGATCGAATCTACTGTGATGTGATTATTTTTTTGTTCTGTTTTGTTTTGCTCCTCAGTCACAACACTACCAGAACTATTTTTCCAGGCCACAAATAATTCAGTTATTCTTTAGATTTGATTTGATTTTTCAGTCCAAAGAGAGCACCCACCAAATATATAAAGCATGTTAAGGACTAATTGTTTGGAAATGCATATTTTGTAAGAAAATACACATAATTCATGCAACTTCTTGTGCAGATTTAAAAATAAACCAATGCAGAAACAGAAGAGAATTTACTTTTTGATGAACCCATGTGAAACAGAAATAGATTGGAAATCTATGAGTCGTGGTGCAGCAGTGGTTAGAATGCAGTATTGCAGACTAATTCTGCATTCCACTGCCAGGAATTCAACCCTGAGAAGCTCAAGGTTGACTCAGCCATCCATCCTTCTGAGGCTGATAAAATGAGGACCCAGATTGTTGGGGGCAATATGCTGACATTGTAAACCACTCAGAGAGTTCTGTAAAATACTATAAAGTGGCATATAAGTCTAAGTGATTTTGCTATTACTGTTCATTCCTAATAAAGTACTTAGATACCACCACAATTCTTACACGGAACGTCTTGTCAGTGGAAGTTGTATACAGGGCACCCAATGAGTGTTGGACTCCAGTGATCTGAGAGCGATGACCTACATCAAAATACTGACAAAAGAAAAAGCAGTGAGACATCAAATGACAGAGAATTGTTGTATGTGTGGAAATTAGAGAAGAACCATATTTCTCTGTTCCTCCATGATCTATCATCAGTACCATACCCGAATTTGCTGGAAACGCCCTCCATTGTTCTCAAAGACATATAGCATTCCATAATTGTCACCAGCCCATAGTTGAGAACCCTGGTATGACATGGAAAATAGGTATGTATCCAGCTGTGGGAAAAGATAAATATCATTGCCATAGGCTCAGTTCTGCATGACACCAGACGTAAGTATGAAATAACACAAGTCCCATGGTCAGTAGGTTTATTATAAAACTTATATACAAAAGTAAGGTCATATATACATTTTGTCTCAGGTAAATATTAAATTCCACTATTTTCTTATTGTTATTAGAAAAATATATGTGATGCATTTAATTCTATCCTATTTCTTATTGTTTAACCTCTATATTTCATCATCCTCACAATTTATTTCTTATCAGCAAAAGTCCATTAAGTATTATCAAAAATAAATACCTACTTTAACCTTGTTCAAATAAACCAGCTATAGATTTCTTCCCCATACTTTAATAATCTTAGTTTTTGGTTCCCTTCAAATAATGTCCTATAATTTGATTTATTTTTTTCATTTTTTTATCCCGTCTCAGAAAGTCCTTCAAGCCTTTAACAGATTTCTTTTGTACATCCAGTAAGAAAATGTTATCCAATTCACTGTTCTGATTCAATACTTGTATGTCCGCTTTAAATATTAAGACATTAACAAGTTTCATTTTTATGTCCACTGTACTATCTTGTTCCATGTTGTTCTTGTAACTTCTCATATTTAAATCCCCTATTAAATCAATTTCAGTCTTATCCAGTATAGCTTGTTCTTCTTCTGTGACATCTGGTATAGCTTGTTCTTCTTCTATGACATAGATATAATCTATCTATGGTATCAAATATTCTTAAAATTAAGACAAAATTTCTGTGTCTATTATTCAAAATGTCCAACAAAATATACAGCCACATTATTTTGTTCCATTTTTTGTTAGATCAAATTTAAGTATACTTCTCCTTTAGCTGTAATACTTATTTTCTTTTAGTTCCCTCTAGTGTCCAATCTTCAAAGTCCCATTGTATCATTTTCCTCCAATGAACCCAAGCAAAAAGGATTTTTATAATTTGTTTTAAATTTTTATTCCAAATATGTTTTTTAATTTTCTAAAATCAACACCCTTTTGCTTCTTATTCAAAACCGCTCAGTATGTTTCCAAGTCCCTAAAATCACATTTAAAACTTCTTTCTTCAAGGAGGAGGAGACTCACTCAATGAATACCATAAAAACCTGCTGTTAATATTTCCAAGCAGTAAACAATAATTCCAAAGATGATTTAGAAATAAGATTCGGTAGAGTGTTTTGTACATAACAGGCTGTGTTACAACTGTGAGCTTAGATGATATCACTGAACTCCTAGCCATTTGACTCATAAGCCAATCATAAAACCTCAGTTCTTGTAGTCTACTTATGTGGACTGGCAGTCCAAAGTGTGAATGGCAATCACATGATCTTTTCTTTTTCCAGAGAGAACTTGCTTGTCTGCAGCTAACATTCAATCACCGTAAACACTATTCCCCTCCAGCAAGGATGTCTAACTTTACCATGGTGCTTACTGGAAATCCATTCCATCTCCTACTTAATCTCATCTTCTACTTCCTTGTACTAGCTTTGCATTAGCTATTATTTTACTAATATAATCTAGTCCTGTCTCTTTACACTAGCTTATTCTTATCTAACTTTCTGTATTCTTACTGTATTCAAATATGTATCTAACTTCTCTCAGATCTGTTCAATTTACAATCTAAGGGAAAATATGAACAATTGTATGGAATAGTTAAGGATCAGATTTTTCCGGGGTTTTTTTCTTATATAACTATTGGCTAGTTTTATCATGAAAAAGAGATTGAAGCTGAGTAGCTCACCTGAAGCCTTTGAAGCACACTATTGGTCCGCCTGTCAAAACATACCAGCGTTCGATCCTCACTGCCAGAGACAATGATGTGTTCGTCAGCTGCAAGGGATAGGACTGCATTGGAGTGAAGCCTGCGGCTCATCACTGGGGCATAAGCAGCTGTGAGAGAGGGCCAAGAGATGCATCACAAGAGCCCAGTCACCTGCACAAGATAAATCTTATAAAATGTGTGGCTTGCTCAACTAAAATCACATACAAATTCTTTCTTCAATTGAGGTTTGCCATTTAATTATCAAGATAACTGCAAGCAGGAGAGAAAGCAGAGTTTCCTTTAGGAATTCTCTTGCCAGCTCCTCCCTGTCTCACCACTCCTAATGAATTGGATGGGGTGTGGGGAGGGGAGGGTGTTTCTATTACATACAGAAAATTAGTATGTATTACCCATCATAAGAATTTATACCCAAACAATCAGAGTGGGGAATTATAATTTTCTTGCAGCAAGCTTTCTGCTTGACATGGCAGTATTCAGAAATTAATTGTAGCTGTAGGGAGGCAACGTACTCTAACCTACCAATATACCTCTTGATGCCAATTAATTCCCTACCCCCACCTAATTTAATTTTTTTAACAAAATTATATTGATTTAAACATAAATAAACGGAAAACTGTATACTGCAAAACAGAGTTATTTTCAAGAATATTGTACTTCCAGGCTTTGCATTGGCCACAGGGAATATAAAAATGGTAGATGACTGCAACCATGTTCAGAAATAGACTTCCTTTTCTAGAAAATAATAACTGTAGAGTAAAGAAGTAGAAAGCATCTTCGGTGGCTAGGGAGAATGATGGGAATAACCTCAATAGTTTGCTTTGTGATAACTGAGTGTTTTGTGATTGGTTCATAGACAGCTTGTGAATGGGCAAGCCTTCTACATGGTAGTAATTTGGGAGCATCCACAAAATGCCTAAATCTGGTACAGAAGACATATAATGTCTAGATAGATGGAATAATCCTTTCTTTTCTGACTGCTCTTGGTCCACTGAGATAAGAAGACCCTAATATATAGTAATCTATGACTTACAACCATAATCAAGTTCAGAAGTTTGATTATGTTATTGAGGTTGTAAGTTGAGTCATTATGTGACCAGGCTCAATTTTATGATTGTTTGCAATGGATGTTAAGTATGTCACTGCAATCATCAAGTAAACCACATAGTCATTAAGTGAAACACATGGTTGATTCCAGCTTATCCTATGGGCATTTTTGCTGAAAAATGGCAAAAAAACCAAAACAAAACTTAATCACACGACTGGAGGATGCTGCAACCACTCATAAATGCCAGCCAGTTATCAAGCACCTGAAATGCAATCGTGCAACCTCTATGCCTTAACTCTGGTGACAATGATTGTTTGAAAGCAAGCAGTGGCATGTTAAGTCTCCAGAATGTAAAGAAACAACTGGTACTAACCTCGTGGATCATAGACTGACACTTTCTTGTCATATGTTCCTGTGACCAGAATGTCAGGCAAGTAAGAAAGGCACAATACGGCTGCTTTCTCACTAGAATCCAAAAGGAAATGATCAGGCGATGTGTCAAAAAGCATATTTTATGGTCACACATTCAAGTCAGTAAATCCTTGCTCAGCCTTGGGTTTTCCATTATTTCTAGCACTATTTACAACATAAATTAGCAAGTTCCCATTTTGCTGCTTGCAGTGAATGTCTATTTAGCATCATCGACTACAACTGATAGGTGGAAAAGCAATAGAAAAAAACCACTCTGCTGCAGCATCAGTTAACAAAATTCTGTCTGCCTAACTTCATTCCCTTTGACTGCAAATCAGAAGAGTCAATAGAGGACTTATTTACATGCTGAATTATAGAGAATTTTAATTTTAATGGATTAATTGAGCAAAGCAATTTATTCATACATACATATAATTAAATGTGAACTTTTAATAGTTAAGAATATCATCTTGGTGATTTTTGGCATTTGCATAACACCATAAATTAAACTCAACACCATAAATTAATGAAGATGATGCAATCTGCACCATCTGCTTCATCAAGTAAGCCATTACAGAAATTAGTTTATTATATGAAACATCCAATATAAATCTGGAAGTGTATTCCAATTGTCCACTATGTTAGTTTTCATTAAATTTGTAACCACCAGCTCTCTAGATCTAAAACCAGCATGTCGGTGTGGAAATTCTAGAAATATAAGACTAGAAAAGATTGCGCTATTCTTACAGCTATAATACATTTATGTAGAATAACCTCCCTCCCTGCGATAGGGTGAGCTACTATGTAAGTGAGCTGGAATTTTCTTTGTGGGCTTGTACCTATCCAAGTTAAATATTTTTCCTTGAAATATCTCACAGCCAAATACAAGGGGATGAACCCAAAGATAGGAAGAAAAGAAATTCTAAACTTTCTAGAAGCACCTGCAAGCTGCTACATATGCATATCAGAGATAAGGTATACAAGGTTAAAATGAAAGAAGACTTATTGTACAATATTTACATTATAGTAAACATAAACTGAAATAAATAAAATTTTAGTTGATATTTTGGCTCTGGGTAGGTCTGCATCAGTTCCTGTCCTTATTCACCCTCCAATGCTCCTTCACAACCCTTTGTCTAGTCTTTTTTTCTTTTTCCTTTTTATGTTGATTTAATAGTAATTGTACATTAATCTAGTCTTTTTAATCAAATCCTTGGGAAATACTACAAGAAAAAATTAGATGAAATTATCTGACATTTATTATAATTCAAGACTGGATACTTGTACTATTTTAGGCCTTTTGTCATTATTTGATTTTGGGAAGTAGGATGTTAAATTTCTCTAGGGCCCTGATTAAGGACTGAAGCCAACATCTTTATTCTCTGGTCATTATTAATACTGTTTCTTTGAATCTAGTTTTCCTTTATCATTTACTCTTCCAAATAAATATAGTGTATAAGCAGCAACAGTACCTGATTTCTCCAAACTGTTTTCCATCAGCAGCTATATCCCATAACTTCACTTTGCTGTCCCAGGAGCCTGAACATACACAGTTATCACATGAAGCCAGAGACCAAACCCACCCCTAGGCAGTGGGAGGAGAAAAAAAAAAGGGGGGGGGGGAAGTAGAGACAAAATATATATGACAACTCCAGCTAATCTTTTCAATGATTACACATTGCAAGAACAAGAACAAAAATACAACAAATGCTTACAGTTAGGTCAATTAACTTTTCCAGGTCAACTACAGAAATATTTCTTTTCTATCTCTTTCTGCTTTTTCCTCATATTGCTATACACGGCAAAACATATAACTGAGAAAAACTCTGAAGACAACCAATCTCCTGTTATATATGAAATAAGATACAGCAGCTTAATAAATATACATCATTGTAGAATAGAAACTCAGTTTCAATTTGGTATCACAATTTTTTTTGATCTACAGTGGATACACACCCTTGTTAAAATGCTAGGTTTTTCAAGTGAAAAAAAAAATCAAACCAAGATAAATTGCTTCAGTATTCTTAAGCTGTACAATTCAATTGAAAAACAAACTGAAATCTTTGGGAGGGTGGGGAGAATTAAAAAAAAAAAAAAGATTAGAATAATGTGGTTTCATAAATGTTCATATCCACTTATAAGTAGGGTTGTATTCAATAAGTTGTGTTCAAAATTAACCAATCGCATTCAAACTTATATTAAATAGTATTCAATACACATCTGTGCTTAATTAGAGTGATCCTGATCAGGCTTATATAAAGTTCAGCTGTTCTAGTAGGATTTTTCTGATATTTACTCTATTGCCTCTTACAGCAAAAATAATGGTTCACAAACAGTTCACAAAGCATCAAAGTTGGAAGTTATCAGTCAGGAGAAGGACAGGAGAAGAACACTAAAAAATTTCCATTGGATATACCGTGCAGCACAGTGAAGAGTCATTAACAAGTGGAGAAAATATGGTACAATAGTGACATGACCAAGAACTGGTTGGAAGCTGCCAAGAGGCCTATAGCAACATTAAAGGATCCGCAGAAATGTCTGGCAAGTTCTGGTTTTGTATTACATGTGACAACAATCTCCCATATTCTTCTTATGTCTGGGCTATGGGGTAGGGTGGCAAAATGGAAGCCTTTTCTTACAAAGAAAAACATCCAAGCCTGGCTACATTTTGCAAAAACTTACATCAAGACTGACAAAGGCATGTGGGAAAAAGTATTATGGTCTGATGAGACCAAGGGTGAACATTTTGGCCATGATTTCTAGAAGTATGTTTGGCACAAAAACAACACTGCACATCCTCAAAAGTTACACCACACCCAGAGTGAAGCATGGTGGTGGCAGCATTATGTGTTGGGGCTACTTTTCTTCAAGGTGGAGGGAATTATGAAATGTTCCAAATATCAGCCAATTTGGGCACAAAACCTCTGCTAAAATCCTGAAGATAGAGGATTTTCCCTTTTTAACATGACAATGACCCAAAGCATACCTCCAAATCAATAAAATAATGGCTTCACCAGAAGAAGATCAAAGTTTTGGAATGGCCCAGTCAGAGCCTAGACCTGAATCCAGCTGCGAATCTGTGGGGTGACCTGAAGAGGGTTGGGCACAGGAGATGCCCTTGCAATCTGACAGATTGGGAATGCTTTTGCAAGGGAGAGTGGGCAAAGATTCCCAAGGCAAGATGTGGCGTGCTGATAAGCTCCTACCCCGAAAGACTGAATGTTGTCAGAAGGTGCTTCAATAAAGTATTAGTTTAAGGCTCCCTCTTTTGAACATTAAACCTTCCCCTTTTCAATCTTCCCTGGTACCTTCTTTGTCATTTACTGTAAAAAAAGAAATTAAAATGGCCCATGCTTTTTTATGGCTAGTTACAAAGAAAAGTGTAGGTATATACATGAGGTATATGCTATCCTGGCAGAAATATGGCCTGTTGCTTCCAGGAAACAGATGGCATTTAGAAGATCTTTCAGTCCTCTCTAACCTCTGAGCAGGGAGTGACCATTCCCAATGAAAAGGAAGGGAATGCTTCAGCACTTTACTATGGTGATGCCTCAGTGCAATATCTTCTGCAGTGGATAGAGAAAGTCCACGTACCCGTTAAGATGCCAGCGTCAGGTTCTGATGTAAACGTGAGGGGAAAAACTAATGGCTATACAGCCATTAGTTAGAAAATTCCCAAATCATGAGTGATGTCGAACATATATAGGTAGTCCTTGCCTTACGGCCAGTCACTTAACAACTTGATTGAAGTTATGATGGGTCCCCCATAACATAGTTATGACATGGTTCTGAAATTCTGATGTCTGCTCCCCCAATGTGATCATATTTTGGGCTCTTGGCCCACATTTACAGTCATTTGCAACACCCTGCAAGAACATAATCGTGAATCACAATTTTGCAGGAAACCAGCATTTACTTCTGGTTTCTGGCAAAACTGCCTCATAGCAAACAATGGGTTTGCATAATGACCACAGTGTTCACTTTATGATGGCTGCATTTGCTTAATGACCGCTGCAAAACAGGTCATAAAACTGGTTCTGGTCATGTGGTGACCTGCTATATCACTATCATTACTTATGACTATAATTGAAGGCTCAGTTACAATAGTAACTTAAGGGCTACCTGTATACACCTCACCCACACAGAAACTCGTTACACTTTATTTTCTGATTTAAACAATGGAATGGGGCTATCAGATGGAAATTTGGGGGTTGATGATACAGAATTTCTGTAATAATACTTAATATTTATGTTTAATGCATTGATCTGCTTCAGAATCTCCAGTTACCTTGTGTGTTCCACTGCGCTCTGTCCCCAGCACTTTCACTAGAACTTTTTCTGGTGCTTTGCCCAGCTGCCTTAGATCCCACAAGTTGACATTTCGGTCTCGAGAGCCAGAAATACACAGATCCCCACCCTGGATAAGATAATAAAAATAAATGCTGATCAAATGATACAAGTTAGTGTCCCTCATATTTCACAGTAGTATCACAAAGACAGTGAGCAGACTTCCAACTTTTTTTCAGTACAAAAAAAAAATTATGTATAGTTTCTGTCACTCATACCCATGTCGGGTGGATTCCTGTAACATGTTCTACATAGGCTTGCCCTTAAAGAGCATTCAGAACAGGGGTGAAATGCTCCTGGTTCAGACTGGATCGCCCGATCCGGTAGCGATGGTGGTGGGTGGTTCGGAGAACCAGTAGCAAAAATCCCTGCCCCCTCCCATGCCCAGCTGAGCTGCGCAATCATCAGAGGCTTTCTTTTTTATTTTTAAAAGCATTTTTTCTACAACCTCTTTGGCCGAAAAAATGCTTTTAAAAGTAAAAAAAAAAAAAAAAAAAGCCTCTGATGATCATGCGGCTCAGCTGGGATCGTCAGAGGCTTTTAAAAGCATTTTTTTACAACCTCTTTGGCTGAAGAGGTTGTAGAAAAAATGGTTAAAAAAAAAAGTTTGCCACGCCCACACAGTCACATTAGCCCCCACCAAGCTCACAGAATCAGTAGTAACAAATTTTACATTTCACCACTAATTCAGAAGCTATAGCTGGTGCAAAACATGGCAATATTTTATATGCATGCCTAGAGTCCTCCTGTGAGAGAAATGGGTAGTTTCTAAATTTGATAAAATAAAATAAAATAAAATGTGGGCAGTTATGTGCATCCAAGATTGATGCACATTATACCTCTATTTTCTGAGCTGCATTGGTTGCCAATTTGCTTCCAGGTTCAATTCAAGGTGCTGGTAATGACCTACAAATCCCTATAAAGCACAAGGCTTTGTTGTTTGAAGGACTGCCTTCCCCTGATTACCTTTACCCATTCCAGCAGATCCAGCAGAAAGAACATATTGTGGGTCCCATGCATGAAGGAGTTCTATCTAACAGGACCCAAGAGGAGGAAAGCCCTTTCTGCTGCATCATCCACTCTCTGGAAGATTATGTCCCCGTAGGTCAGATTGTGTCCAATCTTGGCCTTTAGGAAGTCTCTAAAAGTCAAGTCCCCAGTGGATGTGGGGAGCCTGCAAGATAGCTGCATTGCTTATGAGCATTGGTTGATATTCTCCTGCATTTTTATTTTTGTAATCTATTGTTTTAATTGTTTTAATTTATGCATGTTTATTTTTCTGCTGTTTTTACATGTAACCCACAAGTAAGAAAGGAGGCTATATAAATTGAAATAAACATAAAACTTAAAGCCCATTATAAAGACAAAATCAGAATGATTTGACAAATACAGTACTTTAGGAGTGATTAATCAAGAATAAGTATGATGGGAAAGCAATAGTAGCAAACAAGGAATACTTTTTAGATTAAGTGATAGACAAATGAGAGTTGATTTTTTTTTAAGGAAGTGGCCAGTTAATCCTCTACTCAGCATTTAGATCTAAAGAATTATTTCATATAAAATGCTAAAATATACAACCAACTCCTACTATGAGGTAGTTATGCTTACAGTATAATGGAGCATAACATTGAGGAAAGATGTTTGGCCAGATTAATTTTGTTAGTTATTTTTTGACAGAAAAATGAAAATGCAGAACATTTTTCAACACACTCCTTTTAACTAAACTTCGGATGTTCAAGGATATACTTTTCAGAACATCAAAATGCTGCATCATTAAAATCAGCAAAGAGAGACAGGTTTTTACCTGAAGGAGCAGTACAGAATCAACAGATGCAAAGTGCCCTTCAGTAAGGGAAAAATACTCTGTGTTTTTGCCACTCTCTGCCCAATGTTGGAGATGTTCCTCTAGTTCAATGCAAGCTGTTGGCCAGTTAAAATCATTGCCTGCCAAAAATAAAAAAAACATATAGATTTTGTTTGGTGTAAAAAAAAATTAAGCAATATAGAGAATATATAGAGAGCTTATGTGTCTTATTTATGTTTACATAGTGGTTTCACATATAAACGTTAACATGTTTACAGAATTTAAACACCAAAAAAGGATAGATACTAATCACAAGAGTTTTACATAATGGAGCCAGAGTTGCAACACTGCAAAAGTGACTTATGACAAATTCTAATATTGCATTTTGGGAACTAACATGTTAAACACATTATCTTTAAATCATAACGGACTTGGTACTATCAGTTCAGAGACAATATTATTGTGCTTACCTGCAACACTCTAAAAATGAAAGAGAAGCAGGCTAGGAAATATTTATTGTTATTCTATCCAAAATAGTTACAGCAATATTTACAAATTACAGCATTTGAAAAGTAGCTCAAGAGTGAAATTTCTATTCATTCTTAGTGATAACCTTCTTTTCAGACAAAAAAGGAAAACTCCTTTTAGCTTCCTTCTTCCTCCCAACATCATCTACATTTAAAACACCAGTTCCAGCTTCCCCTACAATCAAAAGTTAATCATGTGAGAAGCTGCTTGTGAAAAGCTAAAATATAGGTCACCAACAGCTAGAAAGAAAACCCACCTACCTTCTACAACTGGATAGCAATTGCCAATTCTTTTTAAAAGTCGAATTCTCCAAATGACTTCATCTTGCACAATGTCCCTCAGTGTCTTGCAGACTAAAGGAAGGACATGCAAAACAAATCTGGCTTGCAGGTAGGAACAGATTTCTAAAATCAACTCTAGAGGAAGAGATAACAGCCCTAAAGCAGTTTCTTCAACAACAGAAGATTTTTTCAGTTCTAGAGGTGATTTGAGGTCTGATGTTCGGACTCTACCACCTACTGAGAGACACTCTGGAGGTAGACACTGGGTTGCTTGCCTGGACTGATTTGAAGTTCCAAGAACACGCTCCACATACTCTAGGGCCTGGGTATCTGGATCTATTTTGCTCTCTGTGTCAGAGTCATTGTCAGAGTCTTGCTGTTCAACAGAAGAACCTGGGACAGTTTCCATTGCTGCAGGAAGGCAAGAAGCAAACAATTCAGATAAGGAATGATAAAAACCAAAGTTATACCTTATTAGAAATTGATATTTCAATTAATACACTATTTCAATTAATAATACAAAAGTTTTATGCTCAAGGTACAAGATGTAAAAAGAAATTATCTATTGAACATTCAAAAAAAAATCCTAGATAATTAGCAAGATGACGACTTCTGAATGATAAATGTAGAAATAATCTTATTTGGTTTTATCTCTTCAAATAATAATGTTCATAGGTAGAGAAAAGAATAAGATTAGAAAAGTTGTTCTCATTCTGACTTCCAAACTTTCATCTGAAAATGAGAACCGAGACCACACAAATAAAACTGTTGGTTCCCAGCTACATCAGGAATGTTCAATTCATGCACATCCTATGGGCAAAGCATAGTTCAGGAGGAGGAAATTATGTTCTGAAACGGCTGTCATTTTTCCTAATGAATAAACCCAGAAATATGCCAAGGACTTCCTGGAAAGAGATTCCGGAAAGACAGCTTATCCTTAAATTTGACACCATAGAGAGGCAGAGTCCAAATCTCACAAAAGCAACTGCTTCTCTCCCACTTTTTATCATTATTTTAGCAAACACATTTTTGGAACCGAACCTCCTTATCTTGCTCTTCCCCGCGCACACAGCCCAGAGCCGATTCTAAAAAGGGCTGCTCTTCTGCTCTTTTCCTCCTCTCGCTTCCTTCCTCCACGCACGCTTATCATGTACCTGTCCGGGAAGTGCAGCAAGTGCAAAAACCAGCTCTTGTTGCCGAAGACAACTCCTCCGATCAGGCAGACATGGCATACGAAGAGCGGTCACGCCCGCCTTAGAGCCCTGGGAAGAGCTACGTTCTGCAGATGCGGAGCTCCACGGAGTTAAAAGGTTAATCCCAACGTCGGGTCTTGTTTCCCGGCCCCAGCAGTGAGCCAGGATCCTAATCCTCACGGCAACCTGCCTCAGCCGCTTCGTCGGAAAGGAAGAACCGGCACCATCGGTTTAAGAAAGCTTCGTCCTGACAGGTCAGGCCCGCCTTCGCGCGTCTTGTCTCCAAGGAGCAACCGCTTCCGGCGCCAATTGATGACGCAAAGCAACCTTTTAGGAGAGGCGCTTCCACAAGTCTCCGATTTTCTAGGTTCTAAGTACGGAGCATGCGCACAAGAACTTTTAGGTAGCAGCTGCATTTCGGCAGCCTCAACCATACTTTTTAAAAGAAATCTGGTTGTTTATTATCTGGCTTATGGCAGCGTTTTAAAGACATTATTTTACATTTTCTATTAACAAAACGGACTGCTGTTTAACATCTCGACGAGGATTAAGACAATTGAGGAATTCAGCAGGACAGGATTGCCTTATATATGTATGAACAAATGTATGAAGTTATGTGCATGTTCCAGTATGTAATATAAAGTTATATTCTGTAAATGCATGCATAAACTATACAATCATTTTACTTTTGTTTAAATGAATTATGTAACTGAAATGTGTTTTGGTAATTAAATATTACACATGTATGACTACCATATAGTTTAAAGGAGCTCCAGAACAACCGTGTCCAGAAATATAAAATAGAGTTGGTAAATTCTTGCATTGACTTGTGTAGTAACAAATCTGTAATATAGATGATGAAACACAAAATCTTGTCAGAAAATTGGTTAGTGGCTAAAATTCTGATGTATATTGTATTGCCCAAGCTAGGTACATTTAAAACCTGAAGTCCAGGTAACAGGAAAGTGGTTACAGCTGTCTGATTTTAAGGATACATTATAAGACAGTTATTGTGACCTCTAATTTTCCTCTTTTCTGAAAGCCTGACAATTTGCATAAATCTAGTTATCTTCTGAGCTCATTGCAAAATAATGGTTATCAAAGGGCTCCAGCAGCTTCACTAGCACAGCTGTATTAGAAAGGAAATAATCTTGAGTTTGTGTATAATTTAGAATTCTAATTCCACATTACTCAAGTGCATCTTTTCAAAAAGTGTTTCATTCGACCAACAAATTGTATTATGATAACTTGAAAAGGCAAATCTTTTTACCAACAAACTGAAGTTACTTGAAAAAAATAGTTTCCCATCCTCCACAGAAGTACTATCTTCAACAAGGCACTTCAAGGGAAAAAATTAATAAAAGTTGAGCATTAGGAAATACAGAATTCAGGATTCTTCTGCCCAGCTGAATTTTGGGGGGACACCAAATCATTACATTGGAAAATATAATGAAAAACATTTAAGTTAAGACAAAGAAAGTGTCAGAAACAAGGAAACTGGAGTCACAGGAATTTTTTTTAGTTGACAAAAAATTATACATAAAAATGAGAAAAATCTCATTTGAGCAAGGTGCAAGCAGCTGCTTCAACACTAGGTACACTGCAGTTCCACCATTGGAAACATTACGGCACATTTACAAATATACAAATCCAGGATTAACAAACAGGAGGCAATACTAGAAGCACTTGTACAAAAGACAAATTCCATTTCAAGAGGCAGTCAGGCCAAGTAGCTTAAACTTCACTGGATGGTAGAGTTCACAGCCTTCTTTTCATATTCCTGGAAACTTGGTTTCAAAGCACAAGCCAGGATTCCACCTCCACATATGCATATTTCTTTCCCATGCATTTAAAAACCAATAGAATCTCTGCTCCCCCTCCCCCCAGGACAAGGAGAATACAGCACAAGGAGGAACACTTGTAATAAAACAATTAAAATGCAAAGAACTAGCCGATTGCTTTCAGAGACCTGCTCAAGTTTGATGCTATTAAAAAGATGAATTCAGGAAGTTTGCTATCTGCAATTTTACTATTGTTTCTTTGACCTTTTTGAGGAGATGCGGAGATGCAAGGATGTGCCCCACCTCCTAACAATCAGATCCAAAAATGAGAATAGCAGCTTTCACCTAGGTATATGCCATCTCCAAAATGAAATGATTTTCTGGCACAAAAGCCTTAATGGTAATGCCCCAGCAAGTTCTATGTCAAATTCCAAGAACTGCAAGAATTATTAACATAGGAAACAGAGGCCAGAGATATAAAGAAAAATGTAGATAGGTGTATCAGTGAAGCTTAAGTTACTGGGCAATCTCACAAATACACTTTTAAAAATTCATACAGTACCGAGTGTCACCATAGTTACTGTCAGAAAGTATAACTTTAACCCCCGAAAGAGATGTCCTTTTTGTCACATAAATCTTCTTTAACATCTAAGTAGTCTCACCACTTTTGTTTACCACCCTCAGAAGCAATGCAGGACACAAGGCACAGTTCAACCTAGTTGTCTGGCTATTAATCCTGATGTTGCCGAAGTTCCATTGGGATCTGCTAAGAAAGCTGGAGATGTAGCTCAGCTCTTGTTCCTTGTTACCAAGCTGTCTGTAGACAAACACTGCTTTGCACAAATCTTGTCCTTGTTTATTCTGCAGAATGTTCCTTTTGAGTATTACCTCTCCTCAAGCATTCATTTTTTCCAAAAAGTGTGTTTCATTAAGTATTCCCTTTCCCCCACATCCTAGCTGCCTTTGGGAAAATGGGCTTCTACTTCAACATGTTCATTTCTTATTAAAAATCTATGGCTTTAACTATGTTAAAAGCATTCAGTAATCCCCATTGTCGGAGAATAGTGTAATTGGATCTGATAAGAATTTCTTAAGACAGCAACTCCATTAAGTATGCAGCGAAAGCTACAAGCTTTCCCTGATCATTCATGGAGGGTTCCCTGTTTAATCATTCTTCTGTACTTTGTTATGTTTACTATTTCTTTTGTAAGCCAGAATGGTGAATGTGGTAAAGAAGTCCTTAAGACAGAAAATGTAAATTACCATCATGTAAAATACCACTCTGATCAGAAGAGTGCAGGATGTTGTGCACGAGCCATTTAAAAATGCATTGTTTTCTACCCGTTTGTCCTGTGTAGTCATTCCCAGGTGAAATTTCCCTCCTTGCTCCTTCCTGCCTCCTGCAACTGAAGCAATGTAATAGCAGTGTCACAAAGTAACAGCTGAACAACAGGGTAAAAGACTCATTGCACTGTGGCATCTTAAAAAAAATGAAGACATGCTTCTCCAACAGTATTTCTTATGAAAAAGACTGCTCCCTAGATGGCTAGCAGGTCCCTGCAAGGTCATAGGCTGCCTTTGCACTGAGCATCACTTCTAGCACATAGTGCCATGGCAATTATTATGGCAAAAAGATTTTGTAGGTTTCTTTAAGGTTCCTAGATGAAAATGCTTACACTTAGTCATTATGGGCTACTCACAGATTTGCTAATCTACTTCTTGGTCACCATGCAGTCTTGAAAAGGTGAAGAATAGCTGATCTCTTGAATCCCAGTGACTGGAAATATACAGTAGTATAACCCCCTTGGATTACATTTTAACCCTTCCCTCTTCATCAGCTGGCTTTAAACCACTGTAGCTTTTAAATCCTTTTTAACATCTTAAACCTATCCTTTATTATTATTAGCTAGTTCTTTATGATGGCCCCTAGTTAGATCCCCTTCTCAAGAGTGTTGCAGTTTAAGTTTGCTCCCTTTTCTCAGCGCAGGGCCGAGTCCCACCCCACCCCATTCCATCTATGATGGCCTCTGAATAAAGAGGCCTTTCCTTCTGCCACTGAGATACCCTGGTTTTTGTTTCAATTGGTTATGGAGGCCCACCCTCCCCCCCAACTTTGTAAATTTCAGGAGATGGGGAGCGGTCATTTTATGTCCCACAATGCTCTTCCCGTCCTCCCTAACCCCCCATTAACAGGGATCTGCAACACTGGGTTATGGACGAGTTCCCAGTATCCCTCCCAGCGCACACAGGAACCTGAGGAAAGAAAAAGATTATCGGAATTAAAAAAAAGTAGTCAATAACAAAGACAGAATTCACAAGACTGAACCATTTTCTACAAATTCGTTTTATCAAAGTTACTTAACTTTCATCATGCAGAGTAATTAGTTAAATTAATACAGCCACAATTAGAAGTGGAAACTGACCACAATTCATGAGCAATAAAAATCACTACCACTAGTTATGGTGGACATTAAAGTCTTATTGGTATATTTATTAAACCTAATACATAAGGTAAAATGAAAAGGCTAGATCTTCAAAATCACAATGGATTAGAGATTAGAGCTGGAATATCTACCCCTTTCTTCTCAATTTCTATTTTTTAAAAAAATTATTATTATTATTATTATTATTATTATTATTATTATTACTACTACTACTACTACTACTACTACTACTACTACTACTACTACTACTACTATTCATATTTCAATGTCGCCCACTCTCCGAGGACTCTGGGCAGCTTACCCCAAAGACAGTATACTAAATAGCGTATTGCCCCCAACAATCTGGGTCCTCATTTTACCCACCTCGGAAGGATGGAAGGCTGAGTCAACCTTGAGCCGGTGAGATTTGATCCACTGATCTGCTGAACTAGCAGTCAGCTGAAGTAGCTGCAGTACTGCACTCTAATCACTGTGCCACCTCGGCTCTTATCCTTTCTCATCCTTGAGACACGATTTCATTAAAAAATGCTACACCCCCCTCCACCCATTCTCCTTTCAATTATATGGGATATAATCTCTCTCAACATTCTTGGAACTCACCAAGTATGGTTTTGCTGCTTCGCCTAAACACCATAGAATGCAGCAAGTCTCTCTTTCAGAAGTGGAGGAAACTGCTCTGAGAACTGCTGCCAATTATCTTCCCCAACTTGATCTTTGAAACCATGGAGAATCTGAAAAAAATACATTATCACACATTGGGAGAGAAGAAAAAGGCACACCATTGCAGTCACACCATATCAATACAACCCTATCTCTCACATAAAACTACTAGAATTACTAAACTACTAGAACTACTAAAATCTACAGCTTCCAAAAAACTTGGATAGAAAATTCAGAGATATAAGTTAGGAAATGACATGAGTATATAAACAAATAACATCAACTTATAAAGTAAAGCAAATTCTAAAATATACTATTCTTAATATACTACCAAACAAATATTTTCCTATGATGATGACCTACCTTATAAAACATATCTCTCAGGTCATCCTTTGGACTCACCCATGAAGCAACAGCATCACAGAAGAAAATAAAATCCTACAAAAATATGAGAATTCTTAAGAAAACATTCACTACAGATTATAGTTCAAGCCAACAAAATCAAATTTATCATTCTACAAAAGTATAGGCATGAAATCAAAAATCTAATCAGTATGAAGCTAAGAAACCTGGCAATCCTGCCTCAAGTTAAGAAAGATCTTGTGGAACTACTATATGTAATATACTGGATGTTTTTGACTAGTTTTCTACATATTAATGAGCATCTGAAAATACTATAGAAAATGGAACAGCCAGCTCTAACATTAATTAATGAGCAATGAAGAATCATAAGAAATGGAAACTTACACAGGACTGAGTAAATGTCTGATTATTATAAATTAGGCTGGCAGAGTTCAAGGTAGCAGGATCAATCTTTTTAGAAAAACATCTGTACTTGGAGTCCAGCAAAGGAGACACATGTAAAATTTAAAAATTGTCTCCTAATATAAAAATCTATTTCATAATTGATTACTACTATGGCTAAGCATTTGAAAGTCAAACATCCTTAATTATTTTAAGAGTAGATTTACCAGTATAGGAAGATCTTCTTGTTCAGCCTGGGATAGCATATATAATAATGCACAATAACTTAATCTTTAAAGCTTATTTACTTGTACAACTCCACCAGGGTTTACTCCAATCATCATACAGATGCCACGGAAAGCAGAGTCCTTCTCTTCATTATCACGAATGTTCCTCAAAGATGTACACCTATGAACAAGAATACATCCTCCATATGTTAAGAAAGCAGGGAAGACCAAAAACAATGCATTTCCCAAACCATGCACTAAGATTGCGCCCATATGGAAGATCAACCTTGATATTTTTGGCAGATACAATATCAGATTTATTAGAGTCATGTAATAGATTTCTTACACAGTTTCTGTAAAGTATACATTCTTCCATTAATATATTTACATATAAATATTCACTTAGCACCCTTCTTTATACAGGGCTTATAGTTCAGTTTAAACTCTGATCATTATTTAGATATATATATATATATATATATATATATAACAGTATATATATATACTGTTAATTTTAGGATCTTTCCTTTAAAACATCCTGTAAGAAAAACTGTGACATTAAATGTATTTTAACTGTAGACTTTAAAAATATTGCCAAATAATGGAGAATCTAGCCATTTAAAAACTGCCAAGTACCAGTCACAGAAGAGAAGCAAAAGAGGAAAGATAGCAAGATGAATGGCAAAAGTTCTGCTGCGTCAGACAGAGATTCCATGGACAGCCTTGTGCAATTACAGTGGCAAAGAATGTGTTAGCTATGTGATATTTTTCATGTATAAAGAATTGTATGCAATGCTCAGAAAGGCTTTTATTTTTTGTAGGAATACCACAACTGAAAGAGTCAGTGATCAAGGTGAAGAAACAACTGAATGGAAATTCTAGAGTAGTGATGGCGAACCTTTTTGGCCCCCAAGTGCCGAAAAGGGAGTGTGTGCACCTCTGGGTCGCAACTAGGAAGAGGAGCTGGGGGGCATGCCCCCCCCCCAAAATGAACTTCCAGTTTTAGCTCATGAATGTTTGGTTTCAGCCAGTTACTCTTCCGGGTTCCTGGTGTGCATGCACACGCAATGATTAGCTGGCCAGTGCACATGCCATTGGTTCACCATCATGGTTCTAGACAATCAAATTGACAATTTGAGATGTCTCCAATCTGATTTAACCCCTGAAAAGCAAGCCCCAAAGTCTGTTTTATGCCTCTTCATAAACACTAACCAGGGTCTGATAAACTGCTGCAACATCGGTGCCACTTCCTGAGGACAGACATAGCCCAAGCGGCCAATTGTGATGGCTAGAAAAGACAAAGAAACAAATCTGTCACAAAAGTAAAGGTGTCCTATTGATTTGTAGTAATAAGATATGGGTGGACAGAATCAATGGAGGTATATGATAGTATACCACTTTAGCTTTACTATACTGCAGCACATAATATAGAGATGGTTCCACACTAGTACATGGTATCAAATTAGTTACCTGCCATTCATAGGGAAAAAAAAACTACTTGATAAATGCACATAGCTTTTTAATTCCATTAAACCTTTAGCTAGTCATAAATCATTTTAAATTAGTGAAATTTTAGTGAAGAAACAGCTATAGAAGTCCAAGGTTTAAACACATTTCCACCTGATGATTATGTGCTCCCTTTATAATTAAATCAATCCTATTTTCAAAACACCTGCATGAAAACACAAAGCCTGTATTTGATTATGATTATGTGTCAAGTCATTTTGAAGTTCTTCTTACAGATTCCCTTCATGATGATCTATCCCTAACCTATTCTTTCAATCTCTCAATGGTGGACTCATTATCACCATAACTGATTTCACCCCTTGCTGCTAGTCATCCTCTTCTTCTCCTTCCTTCCACCTTTCCCAGCATTAGAGAGCTAGATTTTTGCATAATGTGTCTGAAGTAGGATAATTTGAGCCTGGTTGAGTGATAATGTTTGAGTTGATTTGTTCAATGATGCATCAATTTGTTTTACTGGCTGAGTAGTATTTTCAGGAGTTTTCTCCCACACCAATATCCATCTACAGAGGCATTATTTCCGTTGTTTGAAGATAGCCATGAAATAATTAGAACAGCAGATATTGATAAGTTGGTTCCCTGCTTCATTTCAGCTTCCTAAGCCATACTATTTAATATTTTCTTTGTGTTTCCAACACTGGCATTCCATTCTCCAATCACAAGCAACAAATCTTGCTTTTACGTTCTGCTTTTTTCAAATTGGATTTGATCATAAAGATTATCAACTTCATTTTCTTCTCAATTGGTGGTTAAAGCATAATCTTGAATGATAGTCATATTAAGCCCATGAAGTTTAATCAATATTAATACATTTGTATTTATGAGTTAGTAAACAATCATAGCTATCACTAGGACAGAAAATAAATTTAATACAAGAATCAGAATGCCTACTCGCCTGTGTTTTCCAGAAGAGTTTTAGGAGTATTTGGTCTGTTGATGATCTCCACAAGATTATTCAGCACCATCTGAACATATGGTTGCATTTCTGCCCCTGGTAAAAAGAAATTAGTGAACTGAGTCATGCCTAACTGTAGAAATCTAGATTCCATATTTGAATGTCTTCCAATTTAACATCTTGCTGCTTCTTCATGCATGAAATAAAATGATTTTAATTCATTGATCAGAAAAGCTTGTATCAGTCTTAAGAATACCATTTAAGGCTAGAAATCAAACATACGAAAAGGGTCCTATTACAATTAGGTGTGGGCCACAACTAAAGATAAAGTACAAATTGATGCTATTATTTATGTATTTATTTGATTTTGGCACCATCTAACTCTAGGCTGACTCATAATGTTAAATTCAAACAAATGAACATGGGGGATTTGTATGTACACCATCAAAAACCATGCAAGCACATCTAGCAAGGAGTTCAATCCAAGCTAGCCCAAGCATCGGAGAACACCCTGATATTTAAGGGCTTCCAGAATGCCATTAGGGTGGGAGCCACTCAGATCTCAGGAGTCCACCATTTCAGATGTCAGGCACCAAGACACAGAAATGCATGCTTCCTGACAAATGGCACTGTTTATTAATGGGATCCAGAGAATGCCCATTTTGGTTTCTTAAGTCCAAGAAGAGCTTCATCACTCTTGAATGGACAAATGCAATTCCATCCATGAATAAAGATGTAAGGTCCCCATATCTAGATGGTTCCAACATATACAACCATTTGGTTTTTGTGGCATTGAATTTGCGTTAGTTTCTTTCTACTAAGGCTCTCATAGCCTCCATGCACTGGAACAGCACCTCAACAAATTATATTATAAAATTATCAAAATATATCACAGATATCATTAACAACAGTTGCATCAATGGCTCAAGACCGTGAGAGTGAAAATGTCATTGGGGGACTAACAGAATTAAACATCAAAAAGCACAACTTCAATAGCTTTCATGAAGAAATACATCACCTAAGCAACAAGAAGCCTATCACCCTAAAATGCCAAAGAGACATTGTTCTCATATAAAAACCAGAAAAGAATACAACTCCAAACTGCAATAGTAGTCTATTCACCCATATTTGTGTGGGCACTTTTCTACACTTACCCATTTGCATGCATATTTCTCCAATTGCCCAAGTAGCATTGTTGCACACAGAAATGAATTCTGGATTCAGGTTGGTCCCTAAGATAGGCATGAATTCAGCTAAAGAGAAAATATGTTTACTCAGCATTGATTATCAACACAATAAAGAACACTCAGACTGCAATTAACCATTATTAAAGATTCTGTACAGAAAGAATTGACAATCTCATCACTGTTTTAGGTCTTTCAATCTTAGTTTAGTAAGGTAGCTCTGGATCTGGACTGGCAAAATTCAGATGTTTCATTAATTTGTCTTTTATTTTAAGAAAACCTAGCCTTAGTTCTAAAAGATCAGTACAGAACACATACATTTGAACTCCTACTGTATTCAACTACAACATTAGAGGTAGCATTTATAATATTTGGATCACTGATTTTCTAGCACTCATCTGAAGCAGTAAATTTTTTAAATCATTTTTGTCAAACTCCAATAAATGGGTTGGTATAAAGGGCTCCATTTTAGCCTAAACAACAACAACTGTTTAACATTTCCATTTAAATTCTCAAATGTGTAATAACTTGAGCATCATCTTTATCAAAGTTTTAGCCACTGATTTGGCAGACCCTCCCCCCTTCCTTCAGTATTACAGTACTTGTTAAAAGCTAATGACTGAGCTGATCAAATCATCCCTTTCTTTAATCTATTAATCTACTTCTGTGTGTTAGCAGCACAAAACCCAGAATAGAGATCAGTTGTGTATCTGCCATCTTTGAGTCCTCAGCCCACACAAAACTGACTGGGACAGTTATCACTTTCTTTTTAATATTTTTTCTCACTAAAGCCGGAAACAGAACTAGTTGTTAACATACTGCATTCAATGGAACTTTCTTTTATCTAATCGGAGCTTCTTTTAAGTGGAATAGAAAGGAAAATACCTGGAATCTGTACTTTTCAAAATGTCCCAACAACTATGAATTAGGATGGGCAAAGAAAATGCCTAACAAATGCCTGACATAATGTCCTTCTGACCTCTCCCACTAACATACATTTCTTGCTTTTCTTATCTGGGATTTTAAAAAGCATCAATACTGAGACCGCTACCATCATAATAAATACCTGCAGGTCTCAGGGGAAAAGGCATACCTACCTATGCATGGCTTGACGTGCATAAAACAGGCTTTGGTAAGATCTCCCAGGAGTGCAAAGGAGCTTTGCCGAACTTCTGGCATAGTATCCTATAAAGAGGAGTAGTATGAGAAAAGAAAGTTCTATTTATTATTTTAATCACAGTATTGTGTAAGAAGTGAACAAAACTATAGAAGTACAAGATCTAACATAATGCATAAACCGAATATGTGAATTTATCAGCTACATGGTTAAATTTTATTTCAGACACAGAAATAGGACCACCTGTGCCAGCTTTGTTTAAGGTCTTGCTCCAGGCACTTTGCCTTATAGGTATTACCATACATCTGATTAATTTTTCTCAGATTAAATGTTTATATATTTATATTAAAAGATGAAGTAAGCTCAACTAAGATTAGGACAAATAACTTGTAACTATTTGGATTCTTTTTTATTATCCAGTTTTGTTAAGCTTTTTTTGGATTCACTTAATTATAAAAACTTATGTATATTTCTAAATTACTTATTTAATCTACTTCAGTTCCACCCCCATCATAGCTTTAATATATCTTGAAGTGGTAACTATTACAAAGTATTTACAGCTTCCATTTTCAGAATGTTTTTATAAAGCAAATAATTAAAAACATGCAATGCAAAATATTTCCTCTGAACTACCTACATGCCAGTCTTGCAATCGTAACAGAACAGAACAGAACAGAATAGAATAGAATTTTTTATTGGCCAAGTGTGATTGGACACACAAGGAATTTGTCTTGGTGCATATGCTCTCAGTGTACATAAAAGAAAAGATACTTTCATCAAGAATCATAAGGTACAACACTTAATGATAGTGTTGGAAACTATCAGGAAACAATATCAAATATGTTATATAACAGCTCACTATTTTTATTGCAATACTTGGACTAATATTCAAGCCTTGTGATTTTTTTTGAGCCCTGAGGAACTATTTCTGGGCTAAACAGCCAAACATGTAAAACGTTCACTTACTTGCATGCATTGGAACAGTAGAGTCATTATATTGCTACGGGCCACAAGCTGCTCAACATGACATCCAAGACCTTCAGCTAAACCACTTAGCAGATCAAGGGCAACTATCATGAAGTCTTTATCAGGTGCTTCATACTGATCAGGGTGTTGACTGTACATCTGCGTTGGGGGGGGGGATTTATCGCAAGAAAAAAGAAAAGAAAGTAATGTGATTAGACTTCAAGTTTTCTTGAGCAGATTGAAAAGAGTAATTCTGCTACTATAAGAGATAGACAACTTGCAATCATATGCAGCTCCCAGGAGCCATCCAGAAATTTCCACTGAATTGTAATTTTTGACAATAATTATTCAGTGTATTTTGATTAAATCCAAACAAATTCATATTTGAACTTTTACATTATTCCACATTGTTCTACAGAATGCAGCCCACACCGCCAAGCTCTAAACCAAATATAGTCCTTGGATTGAAAAATTGTACACCCACACATTAAAACAATAGACTGGCAAATTTAGATTCAGGCAACTAATAGATCAAAGATTTTTTTATGATGAATTAATCTGCTCCGTTACTTCTTATCCACTAGCAAGCCATGACGACAAAACAGAAACATGTTTTGGGAACTTAGAACAAATTTCTCAGGTACTGCTGAGAAAATACTGCCATACCATTGCTTGAGCCAAGGTTTTCTGCACAAGTGTTACACAGCGCTGATAGACCGGTTCACAGTATGGTAGGAAGCCACTTTGCAGAGCGGTCGCTACAGATGACAAACACTGTAGAAGTGAATGGACAGTGCATGAAAGATCATGTTGCATGTACATTTCTGTACTTAAATACTGACATCAGGAATTTGAGATCAAACATAAAAATAAATATCAGTTTTCTCTCAAGTTGCTAAAATGACACACCAAGATGTAGCCTTACAGAGAACAGGACCTACAGACAAGGGTAAGACATTTATCTTTAAACAGAGCATCAGATTGGTCAATTTTTCATGTACAAGGAAATTAATCATATCATTTGAGGCACTAAAACCCATCCAAATAATTAGTAGCTGATTGGCTACTTACTTCTAGGAGGGGAAACAGATCCTTATCCTCATCCTTCAGCTCATTCCACTTCTGGATCAGTGGAGGCATTAACTTTTGGATATACTCCTGGGAAAAATAAGGCAACTTACAAACCACATTTCAGTTGGAACCATTGCCAGTATCAGTCCAGAATCTTTAGAACTAAAAATCATTCGGTACATTATGGATTCAAACAGTCTCAATTTTAATTTGTCATATTTGTTTCTGGCATTGGGATTTCAGCTACAACTGAAATTAATTGAGTAATATTTACCAGATTTGCAAATGCTAAATTGCATTGATAGGGGCATCTATTCATAAAAACACAATTAACAGATGGAGAAAACAAGATCCGGAGAAATTTCAGTTCTTATTCAAAACATTTGACTTTTAAGATTTTGATTATAATAAGTAAATTAAGAGAAGTGATTAAGCAGCTGACTAGGAAGGAGTCAAGCAACTAAACATTGCCATTAACCTTTCATTATGTATACTTGAAGTAGGAACCTGTGGCACCTTGGTTGTTTCTAATAACAGTAAACCACACATACACCCATCACTATTGAAGACTGTTTTGAACTGCAGTTCAGTAATATCTGGAAGGCCAGTTTTCTGATGCACTTGATACAGAGGCAGATCACCAGCTGTTCAATATAGTCTGCAGGTAGTTCTCCACCTACGATTCATTCAGCTACTTTCTGAAGTTGCAATGGCATGAAATGAATGATGGCTATGACTGGTCCTTGGAGTTCTGGCTATTCCTAGCACTGCCATGGTCACATGATTGCAACCTGAGCACTTGGCAACCAGTTCACTTACAACCAGTTGTAACACACTGCAATCATGTGATCATTTGCAACCTTCCCTGCTTGCTTCCCCATAAAGTCAATGGGGAAGCCGGGAGGGAAGGTCATAGATCTCTGGGGTAAATCTCCTGCAAACCCTTCCTCGGCCCTCTGTACTTGTGCCATGCTGGTCACTTGTACATCTTCAGCAACTGTCACCTTGACTTTTGTACATACCCTTTGTAACCTTCCTGACATGCACCATTCATGCACCGCCTTGTGCACTCTCTCCAACTTCTTGCAACACTTGTACTCCTCCACACTTTCAACCCACACTTCTTGCACAACTTTGTGCACCCTCACACACCTTCCTCAACCCACATTGCACCTCTTATGCATCTTCTCACACTCTCATATAATTTCCCCAACCCTCTCTGCAATCTTGCATACTCTCTCCGACCCTCCTCCATACATTTTGGGTCCCTCCTTCACCAATTAGGAACCACTTACCTGCCTGCCTGGGACTTGCCACTTCCTGCTAGCTTCTCTGTTGTGTTTGACTGTGGAAAGTTGGCAGGAAATTGCCTCACCTAATGACTATGGGCTTCAGTTAATGACGCCAACCGAGACTGCAGGGGTGCTATCCCTAAATGATGCAGTCGTGTATTACAATCTCATCGCTTAACAATGGAAATTCCAGTCCCAATTGCAAGCTGAGGGCTACCTGTTTTTCTGGATGGGCTAAAGGTAAACTTTGATCTCTGAATGATTTGCAATAGACAATAATGATTTCTAACTTCCACTTATTTAGTACTGGCAATAACATTGCTCTTTTCTTGCTCTAAACTCCCCATAACTATAAATCTTAATTATTAGGGGAAGTTGTTTTCTGTGAAAGAACTCTGAAATTCATTCTATCCTGGTGCCCCAAAAGATTCTTCGATTCAAGGGGGTTTTTCCCCCCTAAATATATAACTGTTACCTCAGAATCTGCATAATCCTGGTTTATTCTACCTTAGAACCTGGACTACACCTTGAGATTCTTTAACTGAAGATGCCAAAGACCGAGTGTGGGATTTTCTGCACAAAGGGTAAGATCTCTTCCATTGAACTAACCCTTTCCATCAAGTTCTTCTAGTCACTAGGAAATCTCCTAGTATCAAGAGCATCAACAGTCATGAACTGAATATTTATCTGCTTTTCTTTTCCAGAAATCCCATCTGTGGGACATTAGCATTAAGGAAACAGGTTTGGTGAAAATCCAAGAGCAGTAAAAGAGGCACCCCACTATGGTTACACTCTTTTGTTGGGGGTCAGAGCCCTACCTATACTACCATCAAATCTTATTATGGAAGAACATTTAATTTAGGGATTTCTGTTTTAAAGAAAACAGATATAAATAGCAGATCCCTTTCCCTCTAATCTTATCCTATTGAGTAGAAAACCCAAAAAAATTCAAAATCTGGATTTGCCTATATTCAAAAATTCTTGCACTAATAGCATTTTATTCAAGTGGGAAGAAATAGGGAAACAGTTCAACTAAACACAGTCATTGAATGCTAGCAGTTTTTGCTGACACTGCTGCCAATAGGAAAAAATGTACTAACCGGCTGGTTGAGGTGGTGTCCAACAGAATCAGCCAGAGTGCCAATTGCATCATACAAGATCAGCAAATTCTTGTGCTGGTATTTTCCAAAAGCAAAAACCAAAGTATCCAGAATGAAACTGAGATATGGGACCAATTCTGTGCAAGCTTCTTCCTCAAGGGTGGCAAAAGCACTAAAAAAGAAAAATGAATATAAGAAGTGAATACAAACCCAAAGAATAACAGCACCAGGAAGCGGACAGATAGAAATGAAAAGTCAATCCAATACTTGTTTCAGTTTGGATAAAAAATTAGTTTTATTGTGCTAGCCTAATTACTCTTTTTGATCTGAAATATAAGGGTATTTCTCTGGATCAGACAGTACGAATACATGACTCATCATGTGATAGAGCTCAATCATCAAATTCTTCATCATATCCAAAGAAAGCCTCAAGGTAACAGTAGAAAGCCTTACAAGGGGAGTTTTGTAGCAAAGACATGCTTCAGGATATGGGTGGCCAGCCTACACAAACCATATATTCTGGGTGCAGGCTGGCAATGTAATAATTATTGTTCTCCCAGTGTTTCTTTCTCAGGATTGTATTAGGCAGGCAAAATGAAGCTTCGCTCTTCCAAGAACCCAATGTCAAACTGCTGCTTATATATTGGAAAATAGAAGTCATGATCTCAAGCCAAACTGCCAGGAATAAAGAGCATTAGAATATGTAATACCGTATGCAGCATTTATGTTTCCCAAAAATCCATTCATGCTACAAATCCTAGTTTTATTCAAGGCTACAGATGGAAGCTCAAGGTTTCCAGATACCTTTCTTAAGCATTTTTAAGCTCCCTATCAAGCCCAGGTGATAACAATAATCAGCTAGGATTCTACAAAGACATTTCTACATTTAAGCAGAGAGAACTGTGGGTGGTAAAGGATCATCAATGTTTTATTTGTATTTTAATTATTAGCCACTTTGATTACAAATTAAAAGAAGCACAAGAAATAGATAAGTAAATAAATAAGAAAGCATATTTGTGCCGATAAAGAAAAAACTTAAGTTTCCAATGCTGTCCTTCACAGATAACTGACGCATTCCAGGAGCAGATTACCTGCAAGCAGCCTCCTGCACTCTTTTATTACTGTCAAGAATCCTTTTGAGCAACTCTGTCATCAGAGGCTTGAGATACATGTCTGGGGGTTGGCTTACAACCCAGTGTGCATAGCGGCTCAGGGTCCAGCAGGCAATGGAACGCACCAGTGCCTTCTTGTCAGACAGACATTGGATCAAGTGGGGAATCAGCTCAGGAAGATAAGGAACCATGCCCTGCATGCAGCCTAGAAATGCAAAAGATGTTTTTAGTACATGATCTAGACTAGACGTACTCAGGTAAACTTATTAAAACTGTCAGTTCCATGCTTTTTTAAAAGTGATCACTAATGTCCCTCAGTAGAAATAAATTCTGGTTTAAGTTAATAACTTCAAGATTCACCTTCAGCAATTGCCCCTAGGACAAGGATTCCAGATTCCTTGATGACCCACTCAGGATGGAAAAGCAGCCCCTTGAGTAGTGGGAGCAGATGTGGGAGAAGCTCATCTCGAAAGACATTGGCCAACACATCAAGGGCAGCAGCCGAACACTTCCCTGCAAAAGAAATGGGCCATGTGACAGAAATGACATGAATTCTGAAAGGAGAAAAACTTTTCACATCAATAAATACAAAGAGCTTCTGCGCTAAACCCTGTTATGTCAGAAACACATTTATAAGTTCAACAGTATGCATTGGAAAATTAAGTATATGCTCTTCTCTCAAGTCCCTGCCAAGATGATGTAAAATTAGAATAAAAAAGGGGAAGCCACAAAGAAGAGTAACAACTGGTTCCCAGCAAAACTTGTTTTCTGCCTCTAATTATCATCCAATTCCATATAACATCAAAGTATTTCACCTACACAGGGCTAGAGTTTCAAGTTCAAAAATGGTCATAGTATAGTACTCTCTCCATTTGACCCATGTGCACTATTTCCCAGAATCCACGTCCCTGGCATTTTACTCCTCTCGATCCCTAGAGCACCGTTTAATACTAATTCCCCTACGCACTCAGATTCCAGTCAGACAGTGTGTCATCGTCATCGTCCTCATCCTCTCCATCTTCCTCATCCTGCAACCGCTCCTCTTCATGTTGCAGAGTAACTGTGCGTGATTTATGAAAGCGAGGTTTGATATCTTGTTCACTATCTGGGATAGCTTCATCCTCCTCCACATCACCCTGTAAATGAGAGGAAAGAGCCTATGGAATCCCATTTGATAGGGAATATCTCTTTTGCTAGGAAAACAAAACACTGTATAGTATCCCACTGGTTCTTCAATGAATTATTCCCTGAAGCCCAGAGTTACTCTCTGTATAGAATAGATTCTGATAAGACATCAACAAAGACCATGGATATCATGTTCACTTGCAGCCATTTGTATTTGACTAGTGAGAAATCAATTTATGAAAATACTTTAAAATGCTGACTTAAACATTTGATAGAATGAAGTAAACTACAAGTTTCTAGTTTCTCAAGAGGCTTCAGACAATGCTTCTATGGATCAGACAGTACGAATATAACAACCCATCACTGCTGTCAGGTTGAAGATCATGCATCATTTCCATAAATGCATTTGCTCAGCCTTTTCCTTGTATTTACAAATATGTTATAACTTTCTTTAAGAGGCAAAAATCCATACCATCTGACTTATTGCTGATAACTTTTTTTTTGGTTACCTGATATATAAACTATGAGTGCCAGTTTGGTGTAGTAGTTAAAGCACAAGGCTAGAAACTGGGGGATCAGGAGTTCTAATCCTGCCTTAGTTAAAAAGCCAGCTAGGTGGATATCATTCTTTTTCAGCCTTTGGAAGGAGGCAATGGCAAACCACTTCTGGAAAAATCTTGCCAAGAAAACTACAAGGACTAGTCCAGGAGTCAAAACTGACATGAAGGGACCAGTATGTGTATACAGTGTATGTGTGTATTACATTTTTTTCAATAGATAATGTACTTTTTCAGTTTCATAGAAATGTCTACTATCTTTTTTCCACTATACCAGGATGGATGTTCAGCAGTAACATAAAAAACAATGAAGCAGTATTGAAGCTACTATAAAACATAGAATAATATCATTTTCATTAACATGGCTTAGTAAAGAACTATGAGTGGTGATAAAAAGTCAGAAAAGAAAAATTATCAAGAAACTAAGCAATATAGTATTCCTAAATTGTTTGGATGGTCAAAGTAATACCTTCAACAATATGATGTCAATTTCTGAATATTTCATGCCCTTCACCAAAATAGGAATCAATCTGTTAAAAGAAAATGAGATATATTAGTTTATCAGGTGAAAATTTGATTCAGAACAATACGGATAACAGCAGCTTTGACAAATAGGAATGAAAATGTATGATTTGCATTTCAATAGCATCTTGAGAGTTCAAAAACATTTGCACTATTTTTAAAGGCAAGATATCATAGCTTCTGTTGTTAGGCAAGCAACTACAGCATGTCATAGTAAATTATAAAGTCCATTCAGACTTGGGTTGATTAAAAAAGTGATAAATATTCTAGAGCACTGGTTCTCAACCATTTCTTCACCATGGACCCTTTCAATGGTCATGGTGCACAAACCTTCTGTTAAGAAAGGATACAATAGCGGAATCATCTGCAAACTTTCACAATGTAAATATCAATCACTTACTACATGAAAACAAAGTTCATGGATCAAAAGTAGACTGGCACTACAGCCGCTATTAAATTACTCACTGTACTAGAGGTGAAGACAGCACCTCTTTGCAGATGGGTTGCTCAGCCAATGTCAGCCAGAATTCACATGCTTCCAATGCCACATTTTCATCACTGTCCTGAGTCCTCTCAAGCATATACTGTAACAGACAAAACCACGAGACATAAAAGCTTTGATTCAAGAAACCATTTTTTGCTTTGTGTTTGCTGCAAAAAGCAGTAAACGTACTCCTTGACTTACAACACCTCATTTAGTGACCATTCTTAAATATTTTCTTTAAAAACCCTCCAACATTCATTATGATTATACTACTATTATTTAATGACTTGTAAAATTAATTTCTCCTGTTGTAGAATTAAGAGTTGTACTTGAAGTTTTGTAGGTTTTAATTTTGAAGGCTTTGGGGGAGGAAAGAAAACAAAGGTTGGAAGTAAATAAATTTCATTTTTGAATAGAGAATACAGATAGTCCTCAACTTGCAACATTTCACTTAGTGACAGTTTGAAGTTATAATCACACTAAAAAAACTGCCTTATGACTGTTTTTCACACTTACAACTGTTGCAGCATTCCCATGATCAGGTGACCAAAATTCAGATGCTTGGCAGCTGACTCATATTTATGAGTGTTCTAGGGTCAGAATCTTTTGTAACCTTCTAACATGCAAAATCAAATGGGGAAGCCAGATTCACTTAACAACCGTGTACTAACTTAACAGTTGCAGCGGTTCACTTAACAACTGTGACAAGAAAGGTTGAAAATGGGGAAAAACTCACTTAACAAAAGGCTCACTTAGCAGAAGAACTTTTGGGCTCAATTATGATTGTAAGTTGAGGACTACCTGTATTTGGTAGTGACCTGATACGTGTGACTTTTAGCATAAGTAAGCGAGAACGAACATTTCAGTAGACCTATACAAGTGGCTATTACACATTATCCCTTTTTCGTCTTTGTTCCCCCCAAAACTGGTGAATAAATATCAACTTCTAGAATGTTGCACAGTGTAGACAAAATTTTAGACTGGATGGTGCACATGTTTTTTGTATTTTTGTTCATTCAGTTTCTTTGGTAATCATCGTAAACTTTATATTTGATAAACATCAACAGGGTGAATAGTTGTTGGGTATCAATAAATGCTGCATGTCATTCAAAATATTGTAGCATGTCACTTCTGACATGCATGTGGTAGGTTTGCTATCATTGGTTTAGAGGGACCAACTTTTCAAAGCAAGAGTACTTACTTGGATGATACTATGCATGTGAGGGATCAGTCGGTCAATTCGCACTTCTAGCAGCATTACTAATGCTCTACAAACGTTCTTTCGAACCTCAGGATCTTCATCTACTGCCAAGGCAAATAAGTGCTGCCAAGAATGGGGAAAAATTATTTTAAGACATGAATCCAATGCCATCTTCAACAACTGGACAAATACGAGAACTGTTGCAGCCTAGAGAGAAAACCTTCTTTCCTATGCAGAAAAAAACTACAATCTGCGTTCTTTGTCAATAATACAGAAATGCATTTATTTCGCATGCAACTCAAGCCAAGTGCAAGTAGTATTTCTAACAAATGAACACATGGTGACAATGAAGTTAGTAAAGCAAAAACAAGCGTATACAGAAAAAAAACAGAAAAGCTTCAGGTTTACTGTTGGTTGTATACTCTATGAATATTCAACTTTTTCATAGACAGTCTGCATATTTTCAAGTACAGAGGTGGCACAAGACAGCAAAACAGTGACCTCAGTATGCATAGCTGAGGCCATATTATATTTATCTAAATTTAGGGAAAGGAATATGTTGGTATTAAGAACCAAATACCTTTCTCTCTGTATTGGACAGTGTTTTCTAAGATTGTCTCTGTCCATGGATATGTAACTGCAGTAAAAAAAATTTACTAAAACATAGAAAGCTAAGGATGCAAATGTTGACATCCTTATCTTCCTTTAAGAAATCATATTAACCACTAGACAAAAAAAAAAAAAGACCTGATACTCCCTATAGTTACAGTAGTAGACAAATATAATAATCACAGAAGAAAATCTGATCATATGTTGCAAGGTTAAAGAATTGTTAATTCAATGACAAACTTTGCGCTGAAGAATCTTAGCATTTCTTAAAATTTCAAGGCCTTCTCATCTACACATAAGCCAGTAAATAAATTTCCCCCAAAAAATTCCACAGCTTCTCCCCACCATTGTTCAGATACGGAAAACATTTGATATGTTTCCAGTTTCAGGATACTTGATCCAAAAACTATAATAATCAGAAAGAAAACCTCTGGAAGATGTTCACAGACTTCTTTTTATTTAAGATGAAGTGATTTCTCCTTAATTAAAGAAGAGAATTTACCTGGATGTGGGAAAACTCACAAAGTCAGGAGCTGCAAGTTTCCCCTCCCATCTATAAAGTGTTATGTTATAATGATATTACAAGATTTTTGCCTTAATTTTAAGGATGCATTTTTAATTTTTAGAAGTCTATAAAGTCTATCAGAAAGTTATCAGTTTATTATAGTTGCTCACCAAAGTTACACAGGAAGTGCTGCAAGTTGGAAGGAATCTGGGAGTTGGAAAAAAGGGATTTGGGAATTACCCAACTGTACTTTAAAATTATAATACTAATGAGTCCATAGAACACCTAATATATAAGTGGACTTTAAAACCTTAACCTTCAAAACAAACCGTTGGCCTAGGCTAATTCCTCTCACCTCGATAAATGTATCTATGTTATCCATCAAGGCCTGGGCCCTCTCCATGATGAACTGGTTGACACAAGCAATAGCATGCGACCTAAGGAACAGAAAACAACAGCTTTAAAAATATTTGGTTTAGCCTTTGCTATTGACTTCAGTAATTTACTAACAACATGGTATAAACTCAAGTTCTGGACAACCAATAATTTGTTCTAAAAATAGATCAGACTTAACAAAACAATTTTCTTTGCTTATTTATACAGGTAGTTCTCGACTTATGGCCAAAATTGATCCCAATTTTTCCGTTGCTAAACGAGACATTTGTTAAGTGACTTTTGCCCCATTTTACAACCTTTCTTGTCACAGTTATTAAGTGAATCATTGCAACTGTTAGGTAACACGGTTGTTAAGTGAATCTGGCTTCCCCATTGACTTTGCTTCTCAGAAGTTTGCAAAAAGTAATTAAGTGACCCTGGGACACTGAAACCATCATAAATATGAGTCAGTTGCCAAGCATCTGAATTTTGATCACATGACTATGGGATGCTACAAAGTCGTAAATGTGAAAAACAGTCATAAGGCACTTTTTTCAGTGCTGTTGTAACTTCGACCAGTCACTAAATGAAATGTTGCAAGTTGAGGACTACCTGTATTTTCTATTCAAAAATGAAATTATTTACTTCCAACCTTTTGTTTTCTTTCCTCCCCCAAGCCTTCAAAATTAAAACCTACAAACAAATATTCCTTCAAGTACAACTCTAATACTACAACAGGAGAGCTTACTCTAATTAATTTTACAAGTCATTAAATAATAGTAGTATAATCATAATGAATGGAGGGTTTTTAAAAGAAAGTATTCCATCTTAAATAAAATGGTTTCCATACTTTGCCGCTCTCATACAATGTGAAATAAGAAATAGATCTAACTTTAAGAAACTTAGCAAAATTTTATAAAGATCTGAACATTCGCTAAATATTAAATTTCTATTTCCAATGAAGCCGAACACAACTGAGTTTGCTTATTGCACAAAGTCCTCATACAATTTATTTAATTGTTGCTTCGCATATAACATTGGTTTTGATTTATTCAGTAAAATATGTTTAAACAATTTTGAAGCATGATGTGCAAAACTATGATCATATAATTTTACAACAATGGATGCTTGTTTCCCAGCAGTCACCTTCAGAGGAAGGAACCATGCTTGTCAATGCCCACTGCATTTGATGGGGAAAAAAACAACAAGGTTGGTGGAAAGAAACTATAGTATTTTAGTGCAGTGCTCATTTGTAATGTAATCCTAAGAACTAAGGATCGGTTTGTAATTTATTTATTATTTATTAGTTCAATTTATATGAATTGTATTTTTATTTTATTAATACACTATTTTAATAATAGTAAATTTAATATACTATTAAAACAATTAACAGTAAAACTGATTACCAAAGCAGTAATTTGATTGATTCTATTAAAGCCTAACACGATAGAAAATATATTTTTACATTACTAAAATTGTAACTATGTTACAAGGATAGTTCCAAAGATTAAAATATGTCACTATATAACAATAAATGTTCTTCTTCACACTTGGCACTCTGTAGGGAACATTCAGAGAAGAATCTTGCTTATGGAAGCCTGAACATGACAAGCAGCATTTTCTAACAACTTTGCTTTTCTGTTTATGTAATCAAGGGGCCTAATCTGAAAACTGCCATTACGAACATTTTCTTAAATTGAAAACTGTATTCCAAGCAATTCAGGATGCAAAACCCAATGGTCACATATCTATTATTGTTTATTAATAATTTACTCTATCGCCTGTCATGTGTAAACTAGACACATAGAATTAATGGTGGTTTCTAGTTAGTTCCATTACTTGTAAAGAAAGAAAGAAAAATCCCATCACGAAGGAGGGGACTGCTGCCATTTATACTACACATTTATTTCCTGATTTATTTCAACCAGGACTTTTGGCTTAGTTTCATGAGTTTATGAAGCTTCTATCTAGATTCACCTATTACACTAAACTATCAAATGTTTTGTCTTTTCTTCTTAATATGACTTGGTCACTGTGCTTTACAAAATCATTGTTAAGGATTAACATCATGTGAACTTAGACAATTGTGGTTGAATTACCCACAAGTACTATGGTTAATTATTGTAATGGGTGGACCTTGACTGTCAGCACTCTCGATTGCTAAGAAAACTGAGAATTGGAAATCAACCCTATCAGAGATTCCAAAGATCAGTAAGACTAGTTTAGATACCCAGGCTATTTGCCAAACCTACTACTAATTTTGTGACAGAATTTTTTTTTGAAATTAGATAGCAATACAATTTTGGTTTATTCAATCAAAAAGCAGTAAATATATTACAAAAAGCTTTAATTACTATCATTAATTTTAATCTGAAATGGCACATTCCACTAAATGTTTCATTGATGTTAGAACAGATACATGCCTAATTTTGGGGCTGCAATGCTTGAAGAACTGAAGGAACTTTGGGATCATGACATTAAGAGGCCGGTTGAGAGCATCGCTGTCCAAGAGTTCAGCAGAATCTTCACAGATCTTCTGTAAGGCACCAAATGCCCCCTATAGAGCATTGTAACATTTAGTAACAAATATATGGAGATGAAAAACAGGCAAAGAGCACCTAAAATTCATTTGAATGCCTGCAGCTTGGCTCTGCTCCTCAAATTGCTTTTCTAACATGAGCGGTATTCACTCTGTGCCAGAGAAAAGAGACAAGCTGCCAATTTGAAGGAACGTGTTGTCCTCTTACTCAGAGCCAGACTTCCTACGCAACAACCTGATTATGTGCCATTCTAGTGGCTAAATAGCTAAAGAGATTGCAGGAGTACCAATTGGATTGTTATTTTTTAAAAACTGGGAGCACTTCGATATATTCTTAGAATATCCATATTTCCAAGATGCAAATGTTTAACCTGAAATTTTTTTAGAGTACCAGTTGGACATGATACTGCCCAACTCTCTCTTTTTATACACCTCCCATTTTAACTATGAAGTTTTAGGATGATGAAAAATTGCACAATAAAACAAGATACAGGTAGTCCTCAAATTACAGCCACAATGGAATTCTGAATTTCAGTCATAGATTATTCAGACAGTAAACCAAGGCAGATGTGACTGTAACAACTCTTTTTAAGATGGTCATAAAGTGAACTGTGTTGTCATTAAGCCAATCTATACTTCTGAATGGGAGAGGTTTTTGCTAGAAAGAGCAAAAAAAAAAAGTGCAGTCATGTGACTGCAGGGTGCTGCAACCAGTTGTAAATGCAGGTCAGTGCCAAGCTCCCACAATGCAATCACGTGATGTGGGGTAGCGGGTGAGGCAGCTGTCATAACTTTGAGGATGGGTTGGTTGAACAGTTATTGACCAACTGGTTGTAAGTCAAGGACTACCTGTACTACCTGCATCACATTGTGTAAAGTAAGAACACATTTCTGAAATATGACATTGCATCTTCAAAAAATTGTGAACACCATCTAATACCAGCTAGGCTTTTAAAAATATTCAATTAACTTCATAAATCCTGAAAACACCAATATTTTATCTTATCCTATGTTATCTATCTTAGAGGGGCACAAACACCAAGCAATTAAGACGCTGGGCTTGTGGACAGCAAGGTTGGTATTCGAGACACAAGTCATGTAACAGGATGACCTTCTGTTACTGGCCCCAGCTCCTGCTAGCCTAACAGTTTGAAAGCATGCAAATGCAAGTAGATAAATAGTTACCATTTTGGTGGGAAAGTAACAGTGTTGTGTACACCTTGAGCATATAATTATGCTGGCCACATGACCATGGAAATGTCTTCAGACAACATTGGCTCTTTGGTTGTGAATCAGAAATGAGCACCGCCCTCTAGAGTCAGACACGACTGGGAGGGGAAGGTTTGTCTAATTTTAAAACTGTCATCTCCCTCACAGAGGGACTCTGATGTTTACTGATCAGAAAGAGTAAACTCACAATAGCCGATTACTGAGAAGACGTAGGATTCCAATGAACAGGAAGTGACTAAATTAGAAGTTCAATATATTAATATACTGTACCTAGAAATAACTGAAAAATCCTTAACACACTAAATAAAATATGGCCTCTGGCATCACTTACACTAGCTTTCTTAGGAAAATTTCAATGCCAAATCTATACACTCTATAGCCGCAGTTAAGACCATCTTGCTGGCTCAAGCCATCAATTAATTCTATGCAGTTGCCAGACTCACTTCACATGTGTTGTAATCTTCAGAATTAAGTAAATTGCAGAGTTGGGGCAGAAGCTCTGGCCACATCTGCAATTCTCCTTTGGAAGCAATTGTTGTTATAAGAATACCTGCCGAAAGAAACAACAAACTATAAGATCACCTCACAAGCCAATTTCTCATATAAGAACTTTGATTTTATGTTTGCAATAAAAAATGAATTTTCTACTTAAGACCCAACATGTTTGTTACCTATTATTCACTGGAGTTGAGAG